>NW_026555334.1:47388792-47988792 GCF_029017545.1 Prosopis cineraria
GGTAGCTGTAACCTAACTATGGTTGCCAATGTGTATTAGTTGTAATAAAATATTTTGTATTATTTGAAAAGGGTATTTAATCTTTTTTTACCATGATAGTTAATCTAAAAGAAAAGTATTTTATAAGGCTATTTTTTTATCGTTTCTTATTATGGTAGTGTTTTTTAATTATAGAATTGTTTCAAAAATAAAAAAAAATTATATCTAGGATAAGTTGATTTTGTTTACCATGGTAGCCCTTTTCTGCCATGGTTGAGTTAAATTATTTTTTAAAAAAATATTTAGGGTGCTACACTCCCTATACCAAACTATGATCCCACTATCACTCTGATATAAGGAGTTAACACAATTCACCACATCAAACTATTAAACTGTACTTAAAGAAAATTTATTGAAAATGCTTGGAAACTTAAGACTTATTTAACAAAATCATTTGAAATCAAATAAATATTAAACAATGCATAGTGAAAGACATATACTGCATTCATCACTCTAAATATACATCGTCAAACAAGAGAAACAAGACCAAAAGGAGGTTAATGTGCCACGGTATACACCACATACGCCGTGGCATATGGCACAAAGCCACGAGCTCCCACTCTATGCCATACGCCATAGCATGTGACACCATGTGGCGTGACGTGCAATGACAGATTTTATTGTCATTTGACAATTCATGCAAGTGAACTTCTAGCGTGTGTCATTTCCTCATACAACATTCGATTGTAATAATTCAAGTGCCCACACAAAGCTTATTTCATAAGCTAACTAATGAGATAAGTTTGGATATGATCCAACTGTCTAATCTAAATTTGAATACTCGGGTGTAAAAAGATATTTGTCCTTAAAAATTCACACACCAAAGTGTTCAAATTACATACTTTTTTTCATTAGGTCATTTTAGGCCTTGAACTAACTCTAAAAGGACCATTCACACCTGATTGACCAATAATATCAACATTTATACACATATATCAAGATTTGACCATTTAATCGTCCATTACACAATAAAGGGGTTGTTTATACAATGTCACCGCAACATTTACTATTAGCTAATTTCTCACACATCATCACAAATTACTACATCATCATTGCGTACACAATCACAACTAACTCTTGGCTCATTAGTATAATTTTTCACCACATTCAATGCACATACATAATGATTAGGTTTAAGAATCACATGATCACGCTTATATACATTTCTATATAGTTCAATCAAAACTTAGCCTATAACACATAATCACTACAAGCATAACATCTCCACATACTGGGCTACGTTTTCTTAAAATAATTGTTTATCACAATTTCAAACTTGCACATGATTCTTATGGAAACTCATTCATTTACATATATAATTAAAGATTCATTACATAAACTCTGAGTTTTTGCATAGCTATAACAACACTAAGCTGGCTTTGAGTCTTTACTTTTTGCCCGGCTCATTACTTTAACTTGTAAAAAGTGTAACCATGAGGTGAGATAAAAATCTCATAACAAAATAATCCACTACTACTAACTATCACAAGTAACTATAACCAAATATTGCATATTTATAATCAAACATAATATATAACATAAGTTTACTTTATGAAATCATCTTCACAATAAATCATCACTGTTAACATAATCAACTATCATCCAAACCTCCATATCATTCCAACCAAAATCATAGGCTTTTAATAGGCTAATACACACACATTAATTTGAGCACACCCACAGTGGTAGAACTACACAACTAAGGTGTTCTATCCCACTTTCGGACTATAATTTCCCCTTATCACACATTGATTGGGGTGTTGTTACTCCAATACTGTATCACACAGATGCTAAGAAGCTCTGATCTCTAACATCACACCGCACCCTACCTAAGTACTAAGGAGATAATCTCCAACATTGTACCTCAATAAACAGTAAGGAGATGAAATTCTCTAAAATCGCATCCCGTCGAGCACTAAGGAGAATAAATGACATGTAAACTTCTCATTACTTCTCTCTACCGGTGAACTTCCACCCTCCTATGATCATGCTCTCATACAAACAAGTAGTTTATATTTCAAATCCATATCTATATTTATATAATCGTACACTTTCACAAATTTGTATAATTAAAATCCTTCTCATGCAATAGTCATGTATTTCTCCAAAACATGCATAGTTTAAAACAATGTCATGTAATAGCTATAATACTATCAAACAGTTACATTAACAGTCGAATATAGTAAGTTATTCAGTTACCTCAACTTTCTGTCACAAGAAAGGTTTCCCCATCGTATTCACAATAACTAATGCTTCCTTACACGCTTTCTCTCTCTAGTTACATGTGCAACACAACAATCTACACACAATTATCACTATTAGTCATTTAATCAAATTAACTCTAAGTACTAATTATTACTCAAAATCATATTCAGCTATTCATCCTTTTTCACTTAGTTCGGTTAGGTTCCTCGTAACTCAATTATCACATTCTAGCACTTCTATCAATCCTAACACACTTTCTCCTTAATTCCCATTCTCATTTCTCTTTAGTTATGGCTAAATCAAGCATATTGCCTCAAAGCTTTATTGTTCAATTCCAAACTAGTCGTAAAACTTTAATTTGACTTTAAAGAATCTTTTTATTACAAAAGGGTAAGAAACTAACCCCTTAAAATTTTCCAATTCAATTTCTCTATTACTTAAACTAAGAGAAATTAGTGTAGAATCAAAACTAAGGGTGATGCGAAACTTACCCGATAAGCTTCTCCCAAAGCCTCAAGAATCCTTGCCCTAGTAGTGCTTTCTCTCTTTTCCCTCTCCGTTCATGTTTTTCTTCCTTTTATCTCTATTTTTCACAAACTAACCACGTCTTTATATCTAATTTTTGTGCCGTGTGTTGCGGCTCAAGTTGCTTAAGCCACAGTGTGTAGCACAATAAGGAAAATTCTCACCATGTGTATCCACTTCTTTCTGAAATGTGATTCTTGTACTCATCTGTTCATCCAACATTTCAAAGAGTCAAAATACCAAATTGTCTTTCAAAATCTTAATCACTTACTAATTACTAATTCACCCTCAATTAGCAACCAATTTCAGAATTAAAAAGTCAGAATGTTACATTACCCCTATACTATACTTTTCAAGCTATCACCGAGCTCAAATTTATGCATAATAAAGTTAATCTACAATTGGCTAGTAACAATAACCATCAATATAACTTCCATTTATCTCATTTTAAACACTTTAACTCACACATAATCAATCCAAAATCCCAACCTTTAGGATTTTCTCACAATCAGTGGGTAAATTAACTCTCGTTAACTCCATTTAACTTTTATAAACTTAAATATCATCATTTATGGCTCCCATTACTCCAAATCATCACTTTAATGCCCTAAATTAGTCCAAATTCAAGGGCCTACATATATGGACACATAAAATCATCACCTATAGGTGTAGAAGGCTTAGACAACTCTTATTAGTCCTATTTTGGACTAATGGGTTCAAATTTAGGACTAATGAGTTCAAACTTATAACCCTAAAGTCTGAAAATTACCTTTTCATAGCAAAACTCCAACTCAAAACTAAGTGTGTGTTTGGATTAAAAAATTTATAACTGAGGTTAGGATTCAACAGAGGTTAGCAAACTGAGGTTAGAAGAAAAGTTAGTTGATCTATCGTGATTTATGTTTGGATACCATTTTTTTTAAAAGTCAGTCAGATAAACTGAAATTTGTTTGGATGGTTTAATTCAAAAGCCAGTTGAGATGTTTAATGATAAAAATAAGCATGAATTTTTTTATCTTAAATATTAAATCTTAAATAAGCATGTTTATATTTTTTTAACTAACTAATAAGTAAAAAATATTAAACTTAAAATCAAAACTAATAAGTAAAATATTTTAAACAAACATTAATTTCTCCCCTTAACTCAAGAGGGTTTTCGAGTTAATTATTTCCCCAAATCACACAATTCATATAAAAAATTCGCAACCAAGGGTATCACAAGGTAATATTAGAAAATTGGCCAGTCATTAGTGATCTCCCTTCTTGAAAGGTTTTTAGGAAATCAATTTCTGAATACTTTATTTTTTCTAGAACTTCAACAACTTATCATAAAAATCAAAATACAAGATTAAAGCAAGGAACTGGTACCACATTAATACATCATCACACATCAATACTTCAATCATATCCATACTCAAATTTATTAACGATAATGGGCAAATCCTGGTAATTGAAATTATCAAACTACATTATCAATACACATGTGCCATCTTCAAATAAAGAATTTATCTATGGCAATTCACGATCAAGCGATTATTTTCCATTTGAGTCACAAACATTGTGTACACGTGTACACAAACACCATTTGAGTCAGAGAATCATGAGCGACCACCCACGGCACTGCGACAGTGAGATAAGATCTGACAGAAAATGAGAGATCGAGAGGTGAGAGGCGAAAGCGGATGAGGCAGTCTGTTGAGTTGAGGTCAAGCTATAAGAGTGAGTGTGAAGCTTGGGGTTTTTAGAGTTCAGATAGAATTGGGATACAGAGTGGCATCTGCTTAGAGATGAAGGGGAGAGAGAACAAGTGATGTGATAGAGAGAGGGGGAACGACGATGCTTATGGTGAACGTAGGGGTAGTGCAACAACTCTGGATACGGATGGAAGCGATCACGGTGGAAGGTTAATGTTCATGGCTAAGAAAACAAGCAAGAGTGTAGAACTGAAGCTGATACTCCGGTGGAGAGGTGGTGTTTCATACAGAGACTCCTTGTTTAGCATTAATTTCTCGGGGTTCTTGTCTCAAAACCAGATTGAAGATGACATCATGTAACGTTAGGAAGGCTACTTCGCAAAGTTAAATGTGAAGTTGGAGAGCGAGGAATCAAATGAAGAAGACTCAGAATTTGTGGAGGAGGATAAGATGACCCATGCCTGCGTGTCACAGAGAAAGAGTATAAAGAGTGGTGCAGACTACGGAGGAACTCTCTCGTCGTTAAACTGTTAAAACAAGGTACTTGAAAATTGACCGATTATTGAACGGCGAGAATCAGGATGGAGAGCTGGAGATCAGCCAAAGGTACTTCAACACAACTTGAATTCTGAAGGAAGAAGCAGATCTATGGGCTTTGAAGCAGCTGGAGGTCACAGCACCATGCATAAAGGAAAGGACAGGTACAGCTGGTAGATAAAAAGCAAGAGAGAGAAATCATCAAATGTATTTAATGCTTCCAATGGATATTAACGCTGACGCTCTGGAGAAAAAAGCCAGATGAGTGAGCTTCAGTATTAACACACGTTCAGATGCCAACTGAAGTTAAAAAATCATGTTAATCCAAACAAAACTTTTTTAACATTTTATATTATAACTGCAGTTAAACCTATTTTAACTGAGGTTTGCATCTAATCCAAATGTGCTCTAAGTAAAAGAGGAGGGAGAAGGAAGAGAAGATGTTTACCTTAAAGATTGAAGCTCTAAATCTCCTTAAAATGGACCCCAAGCTTACCCCAGCAAAGCAAAATGCTCCCTCATTCCCTTCCAATTTCCTTTTTGTTTTCCAAACAGCCTGATGCCCCATTTAAGTTTGATTTGAACCATCAGCTATATCGCATAGCACATTTGCCTTGGCGAATGGTATAGAGAGATAAGCCTAATTTTTTGTCCTTCAGTTGGGCACAAACAAAATTAAAAAACTTGAAACCAATAAAGACTGTAAACAATTTCAATAAGCCCATTAGCCATCTTTAATCATCCTCAAATTAATTAACACGTGAATTTACACAGTTAATCTTCATTAATTTGTTTATGTTGAGATTTAAAATTTTAGATGTTATAATAAGGGTCTGGCTCATGTGGGCCAAACTCGCTCGTTCCCCAACTCTAGTGTTAAGATTGGAGCTTTAAAAGTATATTTGGTATGGAGCAATATTTGGATAGAATGCTTACAATAATTTTATTTTATAATCAATTAGAAATTATCAAAAGACTATAATATCCCTTATTATTAACAAAAAGGATTCATAGTCTTAAATCCAAATCTGGCTATCTCCATCTTGAACTTGAACCAAACTTGAAAAACCATATCTCAATCTGAAACTCGAATCAAACTCAATCTCAAACCAAATATGAGAAGATATGAGCAAGTTGTTTAAAATCAATGATGGAAATATAACGAAGCTCATCATCTTCACGCATTTTATTATTGAAGGGAGGAAGTGTGAAGGTGCAAGCAAGTGTGATCTAGAAGGACAAGGGGGGAGACACAAAAATGACTGAGACACTATCTAGAGGGAGGGAGATCATTTGCAATAGAGACAGCGGCAAGAACAACTTGCAACGGAGATGAAAAATACACAGATCTAAGTGAGAGAACATAAATGAACAATAATGAACTCGAACTAGAAGGAGGAAGACAGAGGGGAAGGAAAATGACATTGCATTAGAGATGACAGTATTGGCAAAGAGAGGAAGACATGTTAAAAGAAACTTGGCTAAGTGAGAGATAGGGTGGAGGGCTAAGGAGAGAGGCGAGGGAAGGAGGATGGGGAGGGTGATTTGGTTAGAAAATAATCAATCCCAAAATTGATTTTTCAATACTAGGGGTAGTGGTATTGGGTAATCTCATATAGATAGGATTGAGACCAAATTTTCCATTTCCTCATTCCAAATATAAAAATTAATACTAGTTAGTCTCAATCCCACTTCTTCAATCCTTTATACCAAACAAGGCCTTAGTTTTCTTGTAAATGAAAGAAAATGATGGAGTTCTTAGGCAGCTTACTGCTCCTGATTAGCAAATCTTGAGCAAGTTTAGGGGACGAAATTAAGGCTTCTTTTGGGTGTATATGTTGCCCAGGTTAGGAATTGGATCAAAGAATGTCTCTTAAAATTGCTTCTTCTAGAATTGGCTTTTTGCCTTTAACATATCATGACTCATGACGGTACACAACTTCATTTGCATCACAAGCCATATGATTTAGATATGGTGGAAAGTATCATTTCCATATGATTTAGATATGATGAAAAGCATCATTTGGCTCAGACGAGTGGTATGTGTCTTGACAATTGATTAAAGGTGAAGAAATAAGGTCATTTTCGCTATTCAAGATTAGTTTAATGGTTGAGACTGGGTATGCAAAGACAAACCTAGAAGCCGATCACACATTAATGTTTGAAATAAAAATAATGAGTTCATGTAAATGGTTATGATTTCTTATTCAATTTTTACGATTCATAGAATAAAAGTTGTGATTGTTTAAATAAAAATTGTAAATGGTGATTTTTAAAACTTGGACTTCAATGATAAAAGAAATTTCATGTGGGAAGTTGTGATTTATTGTTTAATTATTATGATTCACATAATAAAAGTAATGATTGGTTATTTAAAAAAATTCACTTGGGAAGTTATTATTTTTTGTTTAATTTTTGCTATTCATATAACAAAAATTGTGGTTATTTAAACAAAAGTTATAATTGAAAAAATAAAGTCAAACCCCTTTTTTGTTTATTTTAGGCAAAGAGCAATTTAATTATTTAACATAAAATTATTAATGTCAGAAAGATATCTAAAGACTTTAAAAGAATTATAATATTTTGAATGATCTGCTTGTTATATATTTTGATGGGACTATATTGTCATTTTTTAAGGCAAATGTGAAATTGGCAAAAAAAAATCACTCTGTTAATCTCAACAAGCTGCCACTTTTCCTTCTTTTTCTTTCTTCATTAGGGAAACACATTTTATGGATGAACACAGCATACTCATCACTCTTAGAGGTGATTTAAACCCCATATTTTTTTTCTATCAAATGATCGCTATTGTTGATTTAAAATTATTTTTTTAAATATTTTTATTATATTTATTAAAATGAAAATATATAAAAAACATATAAAATGGTAATGTTTTTTATGCTTATTAGAAGATATATATCATGGTATTAATTACTCCTGATAAGATTTGGATAGTCCAAATTTAAGCTTTTTACTTTTATTTTATATTTATTAAAATAAAAATATGTAAAAAAATATAGAAATTTTTAATAAATCTATTTATTACCAATTCAGATAGTACATATTTAATCTAGATGATGTAATTTAATATTATTTTTTAATAATTTTTATAAAATGATTATTCAAATGTACTTTGAATAATACAGATATAATCTGAAAGGTTAATTTAATATTAAAATTTTTATAATTTTAACTAATTGATCATCTAAATATATTCTGGACATTTCATATTTAATTGTATAATTTTTTTATTAATATAGTATAAAAATATTAAAAAATAATTTTAAATCAATCATAGATATTTAAAAAAAAAAAAAGAATGAAGAGTCCAAGGGTGATACCAAATGGGACCTAACTTCTTCATTTTTCTCTCTCCACTTCCTCTCCACTTTTCATGTCAATCGTCAGATTTATTTTTAAACAGTTGAGATTTAATGTTTCATAAAATTATTATTAAAATATAAAATTTTATAAAAAATAAATATAATAATAATTTTATGAAACATTAAATCTCAACCGTTTAAAAATAAATCTGATAATTGAGATAAAAAAAAATAAAAAAAATGAAGAGAAGCCAAGTACTACCAAATGCGGTTCCCTTCATCGGTCTCTTTTCCACTGTGTCATTTTTTTCATTTTATTTTTACTTTACTCTCTCCTCCTCCTAAGCCGGCTGACAGTGACAACCGCTTCCCTTTTTCCACAGAAATACAATCTGCGATTTCCCCTACTTTGGGGGCCTGCAAAAATCAATTCAGCACATATTCCTAAAGAGACACGCGTACATGTTCATAATAGTTTATCCATATTTGTCACTAATGAGCAATTCAGCACATATGATGTGACTCTTCTTCATGTACGGATTTTGCTAATCAGGCTAAGTGAGTCAAGGTCTCTTTTATTTCCTAAAGCTCCGTTTCTTTTGATTGTGGTTATCTCAACTATACCTTTATTAGGACTCTATTGCCCATTACTGTATACATATATATCATTTTTCTGCCCCTGTAGACCTCCGTGATCGTGTTCAAAATTATGGATAATATTAAATTAAATTCTTAATGACCACAGGTTGTCAAGTCTGGCACCTGTAAGCCATATGTATTAGGGTGAACTTAACAAAGTGGAATGGGCAGTATTTCATTTTGGCGCAAAAGGAAGTTAAGTCGTAAACCAAAAGGAGATGAATGGGCATTGGGCCAGCTTGAAAAGCAAGCAGGAGACACGTAGGCATAACGCATAGGATGCTTCGCAGTGCCGAGATGAGTGTCGAGGAGACGAGGACATTAGTGCCTTTGTTCCAACACCGATGGAAATAATATATACTCCTTCCCCTCATTCTCATACTTTATTATAAGCTACTTTTAATTATCTTATTAGCATCAAGAAAAGATTATTAAATTATTAATTTCATTTGAAAATAAAATAAATTTTAAATTTTATCCCTATCTAAATAAAAAAATTCAAATTTCAACTACATTTTTTTCAAAATTAATAAATTTAAGTAGGACTCATATTTGAAAAATATAACTAATACCTCATAATATGCCTTATATTGAAAACCAATAAATATTTTTAGAATGTGCTCAATAACAAGGACGGAAGGGAATATATCATATTAATTAATCAATTTTTTTCTTCAAGCATAGAGAGAGAGAGAGAGAGAAAAACTAACCAATATTTGTTATCAAAAAAAGAAATTAACCAATTTTTAAAATAAATAAATAAAAATTAAAGTCCAGCAGGAATGGTTTTTCCATCCATAATTTTTTTAGGAAAAATTGCTATAAAAAACCTCACCACCAAATCAATTGCTAAAAAAGAGTTGAGAACTTTTGGAGATTGAAATCCCTTGTTTTAAAAACAAAAAAAAAAAGGTAGAGCAAGGTCCTTTATTGTTAATATTTCACATGAGGTACTTCATTGTCAAATATGTCACAAAATTTTTCAGTATTAATAATTTCATATCAACACTTGATATAAGGTCCTTCAGTGTTAATATGTTAAAAAAGGCCATATGCGGGGGGATCTTCAGTCATATGTTACGATTCTTCCATTATATACATTTGAACTTCCATTATATGTAACAAAACTTCCATTTATTCGAATGATATGTTTTGACATTTTGAAAATTTTTAACTTAGAAGCATTTTAGAATACTAGAAGCAGGAATCTTCAGTCATATGTAGCGATTTTTCCATTATATGCAACAAAATTTTCATTTATTTGAATAACACTTTTGCATATTTGAATATTACCTATTAGTTTCCCTTATGGATATTTTTAGAAGCATATGCAATCTTTCTTTCTAAATATGCGACCAATCTTCACTAAAATGTAAATTTCTTTTACATATTTGAATAACAATTTTGCATATTCGAATATCACTTATTAATTTTCCTTATGAATATTTTTGGAAGCATATGCAACCTTTCTTTCTTAATATGTGACCGATCTTCAATGAAATGTAAATTTCTTTTAAATATTTAAATAACACTTTTGCATATTTGAATATCATTATTTAAAATTTCTTATGGATACTTTTGAAATCACATGCAATCTTTCTTCTTCAATATGCAACTAATCTTAAAAAAAATCCAAATTTTCTCTATATATTCAAATAACACTTTTACATATTCGAATAAATGGAAGCTTATTTGCAATTTTTCAAAGTAATATTCGAATATCCAAAATGGTTATTCAAATAAATGAAAAAAAATATATTTTTAGGACATTTAAGATACATATTTGAATATGATTTAGAATTTGAAATTTGAATATTGCATCAATGTTATGTTTTCAAGATATCACAAATACATATTCTGAAAAAGAAAATGGATATTTTGAAAACATAAATTAATATTTTGAAAATGCATATGGATAATCTGAAAATGCGAATGAATATTCTAAAAATTTGCTTTTTTCATAAGAATACCAAATGATATTCTAAAAATAAAAATGCGTATTTTGAAAATTAACTCATTTTTTATGAAAATCTATTTTGATATTCTAAAAACTAAGTGTTAAAAATGAAGGAAAGTCCCTAAACAACTCATACACTGAACAACTTTATTTCTTCACATTAACATAATGCTGTATAATTCATGTTTTACACTTTATATTGAGTTTAAAATAAATCTATTTGATATTCCACATAGCAAAATAATTGAACACTAACAAATATTCACTTATATGAAAAATAACGCTTGAAGCAAGAAATTAAATATGCAAACAAATAAGAGTTGCAAAAGATGAAATTTTATATCCTTAAATGTGTATAAACATAATCATGTATGCTTTGCAAGTGAAAACAATTTCATAGACATGAACATTTGCAAAAGACCCATCCTAACAATATTCTTAATCTATTCATCCTAGCCGCCTTCATCTCCAACATTGCCACCTTCTTCTTCAATATTGTCACCTTCTTCTACTACTTTATCCTTGCCCCCTAATTTTCTCAATTTTACAATGCTTCTATCTTCTCCAAGTCCTATCATACTAAATGCGTTGGAAACATTATAAATTTTTAATAAAAAATTTTCTTTGAAGAGTATGTTTGATGTAAATTGTCATTTTAATGTTACCATCTAATACAAGCTATTACACCTCATTGTTGATTTTTCATATACAATTCATCCCTACAAGCTATTACAATTACAAAGCAATAAATTATATCTTATGGAACATGAAATTCAAACCTAGGAACACTAGAACATGAAATCAAAATACTACAAAAGGAAAATCAATTGAAAAGAAGAGAAGCGAAAGGCGTGAGACTATGATCAACATTATCTTTACATACAACTAGAACAAGCAGCTAATCTTCAACAAGTTTCCTTCGCAAATGAGAATATATAACAATGAAGTAAATACCAACTTGACGGTTTGTTATGTAGAGTTTATTCTTCATATATGCTAATAGTTAAAAAATCACATATCTTTGAAGATAGCCATGTGAAATTCCATAACAAAAAGACAAATTGAAAAAAATCACACTTTTGAACAACTAAAATATAGAGTTATTTGTAGAAGCTCATATCTTGAATAACCAAAATGATTGTGTAAATGCAATGGTCTATCCTCTTCGGCAAGGCATGATGCAAAGTTTCAATACTGCACATCATGGCAGTATACTAGCACAACTTGGTGAACTAAAGTTTTGAATATCTAGCATCTAGACTAAAAATACTAATTATGTCTATAATAGTAAGGAGCTATATGATGTCAATTGTAAACTTTTACAATCCAACACGTAAAATCTACAAAAAGCTTGTGTGTGTTTATCCACAAAAATTTAGCATTATTCTCACTAGATCAATAAATCTTGAGGGAATATTAAAAGTTTAAAGAAAAACACCTTCATGAACTGCATCATAAACTTCTTCCATATTCACATTCAAAGCTCGCAATAAAACTAACAAACTGTGTGCTCTTTTTGAGTCAATGATTTGAATAAACCCCATAATAATGAAATCAATAGCTGTAGGGGTTGCTATTTTTGTGAATTCTGCACCAAAATTCAACAAATTGAAGATGACCAAATATTAAAAAAAAATAGAAAAGGAAAAGGAAAGGCAAGAAAAGGAAGGAAGAGCATATTTACCTCTACAATCAGGCTTGTGGCACTACTTTACAAGACAAACACTTTCCTTGGCAAAGTCCCTAAGAGGATTGACTTAGAAATCAATGGCATCCATCATCACAAGTATTAGTATATCTATGAACTCAAGTGACTGGTGGAAACTATCCATCTTTGAAGATAGAGTGCAAGGAGGAGTCCTTAAATGCGTGATGCTAAGATAGATAGATGGAACATCAAGCCTCACCATGGATGAGTCACTATCAAAAATTGCAATCAACAGAGAAGAAGAGAGAGGATTTGGTCATTTGAAGTATCAAATTTATGCCATCGAAAGACCTCATTTTGAAAAACTTTTCAAGGCCGTATGGGCAATGAAATTTGTGGTGAAGTATTTTTTAGCAATTTTCCTTTTTTTTTATATATATCTCAATCCATCCAATTGATATTAATGTATGCATATTTAGAGTGATATTTTTCCTATGATTGCGTCTCGTTGGTCCAATTATGGGATGCTAGCTACAAAAAGGTTCGGTTTATTTAATATATTTAAGCGAGCAACATTTTGTCTTCAATTAACTATCTTTCATTCTTATGGATGAGACTTGCACGTGATGATGGTCCCCGCCCAATTACACCTATAATAATATTATTTAGTGTCAGTTTGGATTTTAATTTACATATGAGAAAAGTATATTTAAAAATATAATTATTTATTAAATTTGATAAAAGTATGTTTCAAATATAATTTGAATGTGTTATTCAAGTTTATCCAAACAAACCTTTTTTTATGCTGTTCACAAAAGGAAGAAGTCATCTCATGCTCTTTTTTTCGGTAACAGTTGTCTCATGCTCTTTATTCTTTTTCGAGTTTTTCCCACTACAGTTAAGCATTACTGTAATTTTTCTAATTTTTTAAGGCTTTTTTAAATAAATTTGTTTATAAAATATTAGAAATAACTAATCAACATAGTACATCAACATGTCTGTATTACAATGAGTTAAAATAAAAATTTCACTCCAAAATTTTTTCACTAGATATCTTAGAATATTTAAAAGCACAATGTCTTTTGATTTTTTTGGCCAAAAACGCACAGTGCCACCCACTACATTAACAGTTAAATCCTTCATTTTGACCAAGGCTTGCACATGTGGCGAGTTATGTGGGCTGAGTTGGATTAAAACTTGTTTCTGAGTCATCCCATGTGGCCTCCAAATTTCTCAACTATCGTTCAACTCTTCACCGACCCTTCGCATCCTCTTCATGTCTCACCAATGTTGAACAATGAACTCGAAATCTAGGGGAGGAGGACCAGATCTATTGATGCCCCAACAGCCCCGCCATGTGCGAGATACGCTTCGCAATGCCCTTCACCGGCAAATCCAAGTTCATGTTCGCCATCAGCTGCGAAGGTGAAGAAGCCAACATACCTTTTCCCTGGGTATATTATTCATGCCTATACTCTTTGATTTCAGCCGAGATGGTTCATCGCTGGTAGCTTCTGATTGCGGTTTATAGACACAAAATGTTCTTGGATTGCTTTTGAGGTTTTTGTGGAATTTGGTTGGATGGGATGTATCCGGTGATTCAATCTTCTTCTTCTTCGTTTTTGTTTTGTTTTTTTTTTTTTGGCGATCAAACAATGCACGTAGTTTCAGAAACCAACTATGGTGGTGGATTGATTTTTTTTTTTTTTATAATTTGTGATTGCTTGTGCATAGACTTTTTAAATTCTTTAAAAATTAGATATGCATTCCAATGAGTTGTAGTTCTGGGACAACTTTTATGATTTTTTTTTTAATCAAAGTCATCTCTCAAAGACAATATTTTTTTCAAAAACTTTAAGGATATACTTATATTTTTACCTTCTTACTATTGCAATTACAGCTCTAGACCCTAGATAAGTTTGAATTAAAAATATACTCCTTCCAATCTATAATATAAACATTTTCCCTCAATTATTATTGGTTAACTATGTAAGCATCTTAGCATTTGTCAAAAAAAAAAATCATTTTACTCCCTGTATTTATTAACCCAAATCCTCACATCTATGGATTTATGACCTTTTTTTCACTCATTATAAATTCAAATTGTGGGTAAAGGGGGAAAATAATATATGTTTTCACAAAAATAATAATTTTATTGGTATGTAACTTATTGTTAAAGATGCTTGTTTTTTAGACTGAAAGGAATAACTTTGAGCTTAAGATGGGTTTAAACAATAGATTAACATGATCTGGTAAAATAAAAAAACAATGTTTTCAAACTTGAATAGTTGAATCAATCCAACAATCACCTAACAAAGACAACGGTGTGATTTACCTATTTAACATGTTCTAGTAGTTAGTATGGATTAGCCTGTTATGGCTAGGCAGATTTCAAAAATTTAGGCCCCGTTTGGTATAATAGTTTTTTATGGAATTGAAATTAGAATTGAAATCAGAATTGAAATAAAATTGAATTATAAAAGTATGTTTGGTATGTTAGAAAAATTAGATGGAATCCTTGCATTACTTTTATTTGGTATGCAAGACATGGAAATGGAATTATACTTAAAAGACAAAAATACCCCTATATAAAAATTAAAATAAAACATAATAAAAACTTAATTGTATACCCATAAAAACATTTAATAAAGGTAGTAAGGAAATACAAGAAAATCAAAAGTTTCCCTTTCTAAATAATAAAAAATCCAGTAAAATATTTTACAAAAAATATTATAAATATATAAATTATATACAAATATTATATATAATACTATCTTATATATATTATAACGTTTTATATACAATGAGCAAAAATATCAGGAACTAGGAGTGAGGTGAGGGTTTTATTTTTTTTGAGGGCAAATTTGTCTTTCTGAAATTTGTATGAGGGCAAAAGTGTCATAAATGTTACAATTCTATAGAATTGCTCTCAATTCCATAGCTTTAAATAAGGAATTCAATTCAACATTTTTTCATGGAATCAGGATTCTTAAGAATTGTAATTCATATCTACCAAACATCACTTTATTCAGATTCTTATCCCAATTTCATTTCCATCTTCACAATTCCAACATACCAAATATGACCTTAGGAAAAACCCAAAACCGGGAAGGATTGGATTGTTTTTTCTTTTTGCTATTAGTTTAATTTTCAATTTAAAAATATCAATATCAACTTACTTTATGGTTATTATAATAAAATCTTAAGTGCATAATTTAATTATTAACATTATATCAATAAAAGTGTAGAGAAAATTAAAAAATTGCTTGTTTTAAAAGAATGAATATCGTAAACAAAAATATATACATATAAAAAATAAAAAAAATAAAAATTTAGGAAAATTAATTTTACAATCCTTACAGTTTCATTCAATTTATAATCAAACCCCTGAAATTTTAATACCTTTAATTAATTCCTTAAAAATTGAATTTTTGAAGGCGTTAGTCCTTATACAGTAACACCGTTTTTTTTTTTCCCCTAACACGGCTAATGGAGCTGACCAATGCATAGATAAAGAATTATTAAAATTATTTCTTTAATAATTTCCAAGTAAGCAATAAACACATCCTATGCAGCCTTCACTCCAATGACTGGAAACTGGATTCATGGACGTGGGGTTTGTGCGACAAGAATGGCCTTCCTTGGCAGCTGGGTTCTCTGGCAATGAGGGAATTATTCAGTGATAGAAAGGAGAAGTTGCTTGATCTCTTTGTGATCAACTTGTGTTGTTGTCTAAATCTTTTCTCCTTCTTTTTTTACACTGTATATGGTTCATGTTTATATCATTCTATTTTTCTTGTACAAAAAATAGAGTCCATTGTAAAAAATAGAATGATAGGGTGTACCCAAAAAAAAAATAGAATGATATAAACATTGTTGTGGTTCATGTTTATATCACTCTCTACCCTTTTGGTTTCCATTTTTTCTTACATCTTGAGATTATTCAATCCCCCCTCCCTCTCCCTCTCTCTCAAAATGAAAAATAAAAATATTCTTTCCGTCTCAAATTATAAAATAATTTTAGATAAAATTTTACATATTAATAAAGCTTATGAAATATATTTTACAACTTTATTTTTTTTAAATAAAAAATATAAACCTTCAAAAATATCTTATTCCATTGATAGAAGAATATTAAAGAAATAAAATATACGATAAGAGTAATATTAAAAAAATATTATTAATAAAATTTTATTTTTATTAAAGTGTCTTATATTTTAAAATGTTAAATTTTTTTAAAAATATTTTATTATTTAGAATGAAGAGAGTATTAAATTTAATCTGTCAAAACTTAATCTAAACAATCTGATATTAGCCCCCGCCTAGCCGGGTGAGGAGAGGAAAGCCAGCTCGAAGGAATGGACGGCGGGAGGATAATATTAAAATACTGATGATTAATGATTTTTTTGTTTTAAAAAAAGAAAAGGTAAATGTGGAAAAAGGAGTTCTGGATGGGGGCGAAGCGCCTGGCATTGCCAAGCATAGATAGACAGCAACACGTGAATACCACGCATCCTGCTCTCCCACACTTCCGCAATCGCGCGTGTCCACACGTACTTCTCTCCTAATTGCCCTCTTCGCTTTTTCCGCTCCCCAGGGCTGATAATTTTTGTGCCCGTGAAGCATGTCAGTCGTCAACAATGCTTAATAATAAAACTTTATCCTTTTTTTTTTAAGTAAAAATATAAATATTCAAAACTGCCCTTCATGCATGCATAATTGTTATATTATAATTATTTTTATTGACTTGAAGGCAATATTATAAAAATATTATTAATAAAATTTTGTTTTTATCAAATTATTTTATGTCTTGAAATAACAAAATAGCTCCAACATCACCTTATTTTTGTCAAATTTTTTATATTTTAAAATAATAAAATATTTTTAAAGTTGTCTTATAATTTAAAATGAATTAGTACTTGTTTAGAATTTGTGAGTATCTTGAATTTAATTTTAGGTTATTTTTACCTAAACATTTAAAAACTTATATGTTTTTGCCAATCACTAACTTACTTATTCATCAAATTTCTTTGGACAAAAAAAATGTACACATAATATTACACGAGCCTCTAAGCAATTATTTGAGAACAAAAATGATATTTAACTAATTGAACATCCATTTAAATGTCACATGGATTGCCTTTGTATATTTTTGTTAGAAAAAATTGGTTACTTGGCACATTAACGATAGGGTATAAATTAATCTTTTTTTTTTAAACATTGATGTGGTGTTTTAATCAAATATTGAGTTTAAGATTTCTGCATACCAGCGATTATTTCAGCAACAGAAGTAACCCTTAACCCTTAGCTACTCCCCCCCCCCCCTCTTTTTTGATTTGATTTCATTTAAGTAAATTATTATTATTTATTAGCACTGACTTCATAATTAAAAAGAAGAATTATATTGAAGTTCCACACAAAAAAATTAATTATCACAATGTCTATTAACAACTGATTAATAAATTTTACGGTAATTAATTTCTCTATATGAGACTTAATTGTAATTCTTCTTAGTTAAAATTTACATTATTGTAGCACGAGGCTAAAAGAGAAGAAAATCTCAAAGTTTGCTTTGTTTTGGTATTCAACAAGTTAAAAAATTATTTATAAATCACAAAATACAATTTTTTTTAAAAAAATTATGCATAGGTCTTGTGAAATAGATTCATTTACAAACAAATTTTGTAAAATTCAAAAATCATTGCCAAATCTTTTGGAATTTGAATGTAATTTAAAATTGATATGTAAAAATAATAATACCTCTATTAAAAATACTAAAATTATAATATTAAAATATTAAAGTGATAATTATAAATTATTGATGAATTAATTGTAAAGAATTAGTAGTAAACTTTGTCGGTAACACATGATAAGGGTTATAATTTTTAAATTTTATGAGATTTATTTATAAATAAATTTAAACTTATACATAATTTCCCCAATATTTTATTCAGTATCTCATTTGCTCATATTCTTCGGCTCCTTTTTGTTTTTGTTTTTTTCCAACAGCAGATTCTTCGCTTCAAATTCTCATTTATGTTGATATAATATAATAATATATTTGGAAAATGATATAAATTTATTTATAAAATATGTAAATGATAATGAGGTATCATAAAATATGATAATTCTTCTTAAATATCCTAAAACCTCTATGATATTAATTTCATTTGTGAAATTATTATAAAGCTGCCAATTTAAAATAAAAAAGGGCAGAGTGAAACTAATCATTTGTTATCTTATTTTAATTATTGCTATAAAAATATTATTTAAATAAAAGCAATCAATGATATTCACAAGACTTTGACTTCAATAATTAAAAATTTTATAGAGGGGAAGCTCTTATCCCATTTTAGCTAATAAAAATAGTTATCATTTAAATTAAAATAATAATTGTCCTCTTCTTATTTTATTTTAAAATAGATGTATTATAACCATTTCACAAATGAAATAAATATTAAAAAAGTATCAAGAGACTTAACAAGAATTATCATATTTTACAAGATTTTATTGTGATTTACATATTCTACAAAGATTTTTCTAATATCATTTTTCCTTATATATTTTTACGTTTCATACGGATCACACAGCAACATGACATCATCTTGACCCGCCAATCAATACTGACAATCTATTTCTTTAATAAAATTTTGGAGGTAAATTAAGAATTGGCCATTAACTTAATTTAAAAAAGAGTGGATTATCAATTTTATTTAACTATATAATGTTGGTTAAATTTTCTAAAACCCCTATTAAAATTTATTCACAAAGGATATTAATGATTAATATTGTAATTAAATGTAAAGTAATTAAATCAGAGTTTAAGACATATGTGGTAGCATGGAATCTAAAATAAATTGGTGCATTTGCAAAAGAAATAAGAAAACATCAATTTTCAATTAAAACTGCACGTGTGCCACGGATTGTCGCCTCTATGCCATACATCACTACTCATTACACGAGTTTAACAGCATTTTGTTGTCAAATGATAGTACTTGAGATGAACTTTCAATGCATCCTAAATCTCTATCCGACGTTCGATTGAGGTAGTCTAAGAGTCTACAAAGAGTTTTCTCCTAACTTTAACAAATGGCACTAATTTCATAATCAAATTATTTTTTCTATCAAAAGTTGGGCACCAATTACAAATCTCACTCCTTTTTCAATAAACACACAATTAGGGTTTCTAAACTATGACACAAGTGCCAAAAACTTCTACCAACTCCTAGATCAAATTAATAGACTATTATGGACTCGTGCCATACACCAAAATCAATCAAAAACATGTATATTGAAATTTCAATACTCAACTCCTTGATTACAAAAACACAAGTGGGAGTTAACTTCGCATAAATCATTATAATTTTCATCAATGTCGACCAATTACACATTACCTTACTTGAACCAGTACTTTAACCCTATCAAGCTTTACAACTCTATCACAAACCAATCCAAGGCGAGAAATACATTCAAACTATTAACACCACAGTGGAAGTAGTTAAAAGAATCATATGAGATTCTAGTTGGCAAATTAATAATGTTCAAATACACATAATTTAGACTAGGAGGCCTACAAGTAGGATTTATTCAAAATTCTATGCCTCCAGTCATTTTCCTCGATCATGATTGCATGAGTTAGGCCCTGTAACATTGAAAAATGAGGGGTGAGTGTAACTACTCAATAATCAAAGTTAATTTAACCTATACAATTGCATATCAATTAATTATAGATGCAAATAATAATAATCTTACAATCATCATGCATATATTTCAAATATAGTTTTAGCCACAAAAATAACAATCATGTGATCAAGCATGCAACACATATCATCAAATATATTTAAAAAAATGCACATTTTAAGGTCGCAATAATAACAACTATGTGTCCTTAATGAAAGACACACCAAACCACAATAATAGTAACCATGTGATCAAAACTATAAATGCATGATCAATTCTAACCTTATACCTCAGACATGAAATTGTTGGTTATTAAGTGGCTACGTCCACAACTTGGACTAACTTAGCCTTCTACTCTTGAGGAATTGCTGAGCTAGAGTAAACCCACTCACCTATGATCTATGATTTTCTCCAATACTAACAATCATGGAGCGTTATACTCTTAAGCTAGCTTCCTCTTGGATTGCCTCTTATGTTTAAATTGATTGATATGCATTGGCATAAGTTAGAAATACATTAGTTACTGAGTGATTGTACTCACTTCTCTCTCTCTTAAATATTATAGGAGCTAGCTAATTGAGTTAAGGATGAGGGAAACAACCTAAGGCATAGGATTACTATCCTATATGTAGGCCTCACTTTCATTTTAATTATTATGTGTATATATTGCATGATATTGCCAATTAGAGAACTACATGTTAATGGTTTACGTGCACTATTTGACTGTTGAATTAAATTATGCGTTTTAAAGGGTATCCATATTGATTGTGAAATTTAAAATAAGGCTAAAATACTAGTGTAAGTGAGGAGTAAGAAAAATGTGATTGTTATAGAATGATCATGATTAGTGTGAATTTGAGGCTTCCCTTCTATTTTTGTGATTAAGGGATTGAGCATTAAAAAATGTATTTGATGTGTTAAATTTGTAATGTAATGTATTACACAGGTCCATTATAGTCCATTGAATTTAGTCTAGGGTGTGAATTAGTCTTCTAGCATTTAGATTGAATTTTGAGCACCCAAGTTGTGTTTGAAGTGAAAAAAGGAGTGAGATGAGAGATAGATGTCCAATTTTTGACTAAGAGCTTATTTAATTGTGAAATTAATACCATTAACTAAAGCTAGAAGAAAGCTCTCCGTAGATACCTAAATCGCTTCAATTGAACATCAAATGAAGAAATGAGACTCATCAAAAGTTTTCCTTAGTTGCTATCATATGATAGCAACAATGCTATCAATAATGTATAATGAGTCACGGTGCATGACACAAAGACACACGTGTCGTGATGCATGTATTACAAACCGTGGTGCACCTTTATTTTTCTGTTTTCCAATTGAAATGCAATTGCTTGATATTCATTAGTATCCTGTGCTTTTGCACATGGTTTCTACTTTGATTTTTCATTTATGTAAGTATATTAGAGTATTTAGAAAATTTGAAAACTTGGGGTCCCATCATTGTAAAGTTTACAAACTTAGTAACCATATGGTTTAGCCCTTTATTACCTTAATTTTGGAATTAATTGAAAATTAATAAGGGAGGCCTTACACTACTGACTTTTTACTATAATTGTGATGTTGCTTGATCATACTTAATAGTTCATGATGCTGCACGTGGTTGGTTTCTAAGCAAGGATGCTTTTGGTGAATCCCAATTCCATAATTAGGATGAATAGTGAAATGGGGTGTGAAAGAAATCAGTGATTTCTTGATGATGCTCTTAAGGGAAGCCACGAAGAAGACCTTGGAGTTTTAGATGTTGATGGTCGTGAAGGGATCTATTATTTACATGTTCCCCTACACTAGAAACGTATGTCACATCTTTATCGAAAGTGGAAGCTTTGGAAAGAGGATGGGGGAAGAAGAGAAGGAATAAAACCAACGATGGGAAATATGATCATTACAATGTTTGCAAACAAGGTCGTTGGGCCTATAATGGAATATCAGATTCAATTGGGCCCCATATGTGAATTTGTTACTCTTGAGGGCCTTCTTGCAATTCTCCCAAGAAAATCCTCAAAATAGATCTTACCCAAAAAAATAAAGACAACGTAAAGGAAGGAAGAAAAAAGGAGATGCAGCAATGGAATATCAAATTTGAAAGGAAATACCTGAGACCGAGGATGCCAGCTAATTTTTTTGTGAATCTCAAACAACTCTAGGTCTGGGGAATAAAATCCACGTAACAAATGGCCCATGCCCCATATAGAATATAGAAAATGACTTTTGAGGTCTCTCTCACGCGCTCATTGTACAGCAGGCGGCGTAAGAACAGGCGACTCTACCAAATCTAAGCGATTACTGAGAGGGAACAAGTACATTGTATATTACATTACAGTCCAGGCTCTAACAAGGATTTTTTTAAAAAACACAAATAGAAAACAAAAATAAAGGGAGAATGACGTATAAATCCCTCCCAAATAAATAATAATAATTTTATCCCACAAAATGCAACCATGACAGTGATTCTAAAGGACTTCTTTGATATTAATTTATGTATGAAATTACATTAGCACTCTTATATAATTAATTTTTTATGGTTTATAAGTTTAATATAAGTATTTACAAGTTTAATTTTATTAATAACTAAAATAATTTAATAAATTATAATTTTCTATGGTAATTTTTTTCAATCAATAAAGTCTAACTAATTTTATATAGTTCATAAGTTTAATTTAAATATTTACAAATTTGATTTCACTAATAATTAAAATAATTTTAAAAATTATAACTTTCTATTAATATAGCCTAACTAATTTTATATAGTTTATAAATTTGATATAAATATTTTCATCAATAATTAAAATAATTTAAAAACAACTTTTTAAATCATAAAAGTATGCTAAAATAATTTTACACAGATTTAATTTTAAAGAAGTATTTGAAGATCTCTCTATCATCATGGCATATAGTCGAGAGATTAACATGTCATTCTCCCAAAAAAATACGGTTTGTTTGATGACAATGACGAGGTTTGTTAGGCACGAACTACGAATGAATCTCTGTCTCAGATCGTGTTTGCCCTCAGTCCCCCTAGTGGTGCTGGTGGGGTTCCATTTCCTAGCAACCGTTCTCAATTTCTCATCTTTACCCCCCCCCCCTCTACTTTCTAATCCCAAAATTTCATTTTATTCGCACTCTCCCAAAACAACATGCTAAGAATATATTGATTTTATGTCCAAAAAAAAAAAGAATATATTGATTTTGCCCAGAATTATAGCATTATAGTCCATAATTAAAAGGGTGAGTTTTTCTCCCTCTTGGAGTCGTATTATTCATTTGGATTTGTCAGGTTAAAGGAAGTCCACACAGCTAGAATACGAGAGATACAGGAGAAGATACTTTCCCCCTCTTCCCCCTTCTTTTTGTCAATGTAAAGTAATATTCACGTCTCTGACTTGCAACACCAATGCTCATATTTCCCTTCTTCTTACATATTGTCCCCCACAAAACCTTCTTTTGATCTCCATTGTTCTATTCTGCCTGTCGCATTCTCCATCTCAATTTTCTTCCCCCCCCCCCCCCCCCGAAATACTTCTTCACAAAATAGTAACTCTTTCATTGGGTGTTCTCTCACTGTGTCTTGTTTTGTTCTGTTTTCGAATTTTTTATTCGTTAGCAGGGGCCTTGACAGTGAAACAAGTCTGCTTTTTGTCTGCTTCTCCCCGTGCTATTTTTCTCCCTCAATTCTCCAAATTCCCCTTCAGTTTTCACGCGCCTCTCTTCGCTCTTCCCTGAATTTTTACTCTTGGGCTTCTCCGGCAATGTATATCTATCGCACTCATCTGGTTTTAATCTAAGCATTGTTCTCGGCGTATAGTGAACCGCCTCTGATGTGTCGTACTGATTCTCTGATCAATCAAGGTACGAGTCCATCTTAACTTTGATTCTCGCTTGTCTGCAACTTCTGTCTATTCCTCAGTACTTTTGTCTATTCTTTGTTCTGGCTGCAGAAGGTATACCATCTGTTTGACAAAACGCCGAAACCAAAGCTTGGAAAGTAAATTGAAGTTCCTCTTTAAAAAATGAGGGATTTCCCTTCTTGTTTTGGTGAAAACGGGGTCCAAGTTGCCGATTCTTCGTCGTCCAACACCGGTAAAACTGGCCAGAATCTGGTTACTTGTGTTTATCAATGCCGAATACGGGGCCGGTCTTGCCTGATTACTATCACATGGAGCAAGAATTTGATGGGGCAGGGCCTCAGCGTTGGAATCGATGATTCTTCAAATCAATGCCTCTGTAAGGTTGAAATCAAACCATGGCTATTCTCGAAGAGAAGAGGCTGTAAGAGTCTAGAAGCTTATGCCTGCAAAATTGATGTATACTGGGACCTCTCGTCGGCTAAATTTTCGACGGGTCCTGAACCACTGGAGAAATTTTATGTAGGAGTAGTTGTGGATCGACAAATGGTTCTCCTTCTCGGTGATATGATGAAAGAAGCTTTCAAGAAGACCAATGCCATACCATTGCCTTCAAATGCAATTTGTGTAGCCAAAAGAGAACACATTTTTGGCAAGAAAGTGTTTGGTACCAAGGCGTTATTCTGTGACAACGGTCAAGTTCACGATCTGGTGATCGAATGTGACACTATCAGTGTGAGTGATCCGCGTCTTATAATTCGTATAGACGGCAAAGCTGTGTTGCAGGTCAAGCGACTGAGATGGAAGTTTCGTGGAAACCATACTATTTTGGTAGATGGTGCTGCGGTTGAAGTTTTATGGGATGTCCACAGTTGGCTATTCGGTTCGTCTCTCGGAAATGCTGTGTTTATGTTCAGAACATGCCTTTCTGCGGATAAATTGTGCGCTGGCCAACCCGTTTCTGATGCAAATCTGTTGCAATGGTCTTTCTCTCAGAGATTTTCAGAGACCAAATTGCAGAGTGTAGATTTCTCCCTCGTTTTGTTTGCCTGGAAGAACGACTAGAGATGCGGGATTCCATCATCCATTCATTACTAACAACCATTCAGTGAGTTGCGATTTATTAGCAATGTGTTTGAATTATACTTTGTTTAAACCGAATCAGTTATCTGAGCTTAGTTGAACAGATCCGAAGCATTTTTTTTTTTCAATCGGCTGTAAATTCTTCTTTAAGTGTTAATTTAATGATCATTATCAGACCAGTTATGCGGCGCGGAGTCCTTTGGTTTATATTTGCTGCCTCAGCCGGATATTTCCATTTTTTTTCATTGAGAACTTATATTATCAATAATATGAGGCTGCTACGACAAACTTGCATTGAAAAGTTTCTGGCTCACCTGATGAGATACTGTCAGCTCATGTTAACACCTCTGATGCAAGTCAAGACAACCTATATCAGAAGATATTTTCTGATCTCTGATAAAGTTTCATGTATGCTGTATGATTCTGTGATCCAAATTATGCAAACAGTTACTGCTTACTACCAGTGATAATAGTATTTTTCAAGACTATGCAGCTGCTACTTCAGTTGCAAACCCTGTGAGGAAGAATCCTTGACTATGTTGACTCGTTAGAAATTGCGAAGCATTTCCATTTAGTATACTGGGGTGTTCTTTTTGCAGTATATTTATGTAGCAATTTCCTCTAATAGCGCAGACACTTGCCTCTAATGTATAATGCATTGCATACTATGATTTGTTGGTAGAATCAATTGATAGAATTGTAGATTGTGGGGAGAAGATATAGTCATGCTTCACGAATTAGTTCTGCCGTGCATGTTAAAAATATAACCCCGATTTGCTATGTTTTCAGTTTTTCACTACCGTCATGAGTCTCAAGCACGAGCTATAACAGCCAAAAAACGGGTGGCTGCTGAGAACTCCCTGTCAAGGATTTCTGTCGTCTAAAACTGCATGTGTTCCCTGTTAACTTCCCCGATCATTATGAAGTCAAGTTCAAATCCATGGCCCGTGGCAAGTATGCTTTTGATGTCTTGACATTTTCATTGAAGTTAAGTTCAGTCCATGTCCTTAATCTTAGTTGGGCAATCAGTTAGTAAGCTTGAGGGGATTTTGTGATGGCGAGAGTTTGAATCCACTGAAAAAGTCACCAATCCCCGACGAAACGAGGAAGATGCTTGTGCAAAGCAGAAACGTGATGTCACGGCATTCTGATGGTGCCAGTTGCGTCTGAGAGCAAATGCAGTTTGTTGGGGAAGGGAAGAGCACATGAACAGTGAGAAAGAGTGTAGGGGAACTGAGAGGAATGCAAGAGAGGTAGGGAAGGCATTTAAGGATACGATGATGACCTTCGATCTGTGTTTCTGAATGATACCAAGCCAATCTTGTCAAGATTGAAAGCGTTAAAAAATGCGATGCCATTTTGCATTAATGCCCCCTCGGGTCCCTAGCGTTTCCGACAATTCCCCGCTTCCAGCAGCAATGAAAAGGATGAAACAAATCGCATTCACTTGTTAGTAGACGTCCACTGTCAGTCCTCTCTGCCTCTCGAGATTCTTTCCGTCCATTGCCAATCATCCCCGGCTCAAATTTAACCCCAACCTTGTCATCTAATTCAATCTACAGCTGTTTTTCCAGGCCCAGGCTCCTACACGTTGCTAGCCACTGTCCTCCACTCTGACACCTTACAATTATGACATGACCCCATAACTCTGCACTGCCCTTCATTCCTAAAACAAGCGCAAACATGACCATGTGCCATGATAAAAGGCCCCTTCATGTTTTTAGGATTCTAGAAATGCTTTTGGATGGATAAATTTAAATTTAAAATTTAAAATCTTTTACCTAGATGATATAAAATTTTCAAATTATAGTACTTTAAAAATTTCAACTGAACAAGATTGAGTTTAATCCATTAGCATGTGCTTGACTGAGTGACAAGCCAAGAGGGACAGGGTGAGAAATCGTTCTGGTCAGACACACACAGAATATTTAGGGTTAACATTTGAAATAATTAAGTCAGTGATTACACAATTTACTTGAAATTTAAATTAAATTCAAATCCATAAATTTTTATCAACCTGAATCATGAATTTACTTCTCAATCCAAACACAGTTGCCCTGCGGCGTTTTCAAATTTATCCAGGTAACCAAGAAGAAAGGATGTATCTCCAGCATGAAAGGATGAGGGGATAAAGGATGTTGGGGCTTGGGAATTGAGATATAATCATAAACGAATAATCCGCCACAAAAGGAACAAGAGTGGGCTTGAAGTGAACATTAAGCGAGATAATTCATCCCATTAGGACCCTCTCATTCATGACTCGCATACAATTTAAGGGCCAGTATTCTTTGCCAAACATTATTCTCAACAAAAAAACATGGGCGCAAAACAGTTGAAAGATATAGAAGTAAATCATATCGGACCCAACATCTTTCGACGAAGCCCCACATTTTAAGTATCATTAAGAACCGAAATTTTTTTCATTTTAACATGGACAAGCCTAATGACAGGTACTTTGCAAATATGAGTTGATCTGGCCGCTAATAATCACTGTCAATGTCAAAAAGTGGGCCAAAGCACAAGAGCTTTCAAGAAAAAGGCTTGCATCAGGAAGACAACGTTAGACTCTTCAAGACGGTTGTAACCTGAGGAAGCTTGTCAGGAGCTCTCTGCTTATAATCCTTCTCCAACGCTTTCGCCGCTAGAGATTGTACTTGTGACTTATCCTTCTCTTCCTTGCTCTTCCCTTTTGTAAGCTGAGCAATAGCAGAAGTACTCTGGAAAACAAGAGCACACTAAAAGATTCAGCCATAGAAATAAAAAGGCTTCGAAGAGAAAATCAGAAATCCCAAGTTCCTACCTAGATTTCAGTAAACTATCACATGTTGGCCATAGGATCCTAGATGTCAGACAACATCCAGAATGATTATGTTCAGCATCATATGGTATTCAAGATGTTTAAGGTCATCTAAGATATATGACGGCATAGAATAACACTATTTTGATTAGTATCTCCTGCTTAAAAAATCAGGAGAATCTCACATCAAACCAGCTTCTAGCATTGCTAACTCCTATAAAATATCTAATTATCCTTTCTTGACAACTTTCAATTGCCTCACCCAATATAATTATCTGAAAATATCATGTAGTGTCATTGCCTTGCTGTCTAAGATACATTTGAGACAGTAGTTAACCAAACAGCTTTATATCTTGGTGGGAATTCACTAGTGATCAAAGAAAACCTGAATTCTATCAATGACAAATTGAATGGCGACTTTCATCATAACTAGAAAAATTGGGATGCTCAAGGAAAGAAAAAGAAGAAAGGGAACTGGAGCTCACCAAGCAAATACCAAAAAGTGCCCTGGTATTCTTGCCTCCAGTCAAGTCTACAGCAGATGCATAGTATTTCTTGGCAGTCTGGAGGTTTTCCAACCCACCAAGCGTATAAAGTACCTACCAATACCATAGGTCAAGATTATGCTGTAGTTTAATAATCAAGTTGGACTGTTGATCCCATTCGTTTTCAGGATGCACAATACCCTTTTCTTAAAAAAAGAGAAGGAGAAAGAAAGGGAGTAGAATTTAATCAACATAAAATAAAGATTATTCGTGAAAAAATTGCTCACATCAGCATAGGCTAAGTGGAAGAGTGGAACAGTAGGTTGGGATATGATCAATTCTTCATAGCAAAATGCTGCTTGTTTATACCTGACAACAATAAGGCAAAAATTAGAACATAAATCCTTGAAGGCGCATGGAATACTCCTTCAAGCTTAAGGCCCCTTTTTGAGTAACTAGAAAATAAATCCTACATTTGCAGGGAGACGTATAATTCTGCAAGTTCTCTCCATGCATCATGATCTGCCATGAATCTGTTCAAATAAGAGAAGAATTCAGGTCATCTTTTCTAGGATGTAAATTGGGGGGGAAAAAAACTCCCATTTACACTCAATTTTGGTATTAAAAAAAGCATCTCTCTCACATTTCTAGATATTTATTAAGCCATTCAATAGCCCCAGAAATGTTGCCCTGTGCCTTTGCCATAGCCACCCTCCTTTTATGGATGATCTGTGATCAAAAGGGAAAAAAAAAAAAAAGCTTAGGCTTTCTTTACCTAAACGTGTTTAAGGATAAAAGTGAAAATATTCATACATCAAAACAATAACATGATGTCACTTTTTAAAGGTCTTATTATCACACACAGAATAATCAGAAACTAACTGGCTGATCACTTTTGTTTTGTATGTTTTTTAGTTACTTGATCGAGAGGATTGTCCTCTAAAAAGCTTGTGTAGGCCTTTTCCGCCTCATCCCATGATCCTTTTGCTTCAAGCAGCATTGCCTCCAGCCTGCCTGCACTTTGTCCGAAAGTAAGAAGCCACCAAAAGTCATTCTATTTTAGAGGTAAGATATACCAGCACATTACTAGAAAACTTAAATGGACAACTTTCAACCTTTTTAAGTAAATGATTTGAAGAAGGAAATGCAAGTCATACAGTTACAACATGCACATGTTCCTAGAGATTAAAGAGAAAGTCTAGATGCCCAGTGTAGGTTTACATAATTCACTTCATGCACAGGTGGCAGGAGTCAGTTGTTGCAGTGCAGAATTTTAGGTGGGACAAGTTTGAGTCACATGCAGCCATCTAAGACAGCACAAACTAATGCACTGTACGTGATGTGGATATATTATACTCCATCTATTTCAAATTATAGGACACTTTTAAGGAGTTTTTCTATCCCAAAATATAAAACACTTTGGGTAAATTAATGTTTCATTAAATGTATCAATTCCGATAATACCTTTTCTCTCTCTATAATTAATTTCCGTCCCTTCTCTTTTCAATATTTTAAATGATGGGTGTTTTTGAAAGTTTATATTTTTGTTTTGGAAAGATAAAGTTGTTAGGTACATTTAATAAGGTTTATTAGTATGTGAAATTTTGTCTAAAAATGTCTTATAATTTGGGACAGAGGGAGTAAATCATAAAACTATGATGTTGCTCCAGCAATATGGAGTTTTAGCCTACTGGTTGCCCACTGGTAGAATTACAGGAAGTATAGGTAAATTGCTGAATGATTAGTACGTATCATTTGACCTCAAGCAACATCCAATTAAGGGTCATATTTTTTTTGCTTTGACATAAGTGGATCCATCTGCGTTCAGGTGGTTCGCATAAATGTTTTCCCATTAAATTACTCATCAGTATAAAATATAAAATCAACAAAAAATTGCACTATTCATAAGTTATGAACAATGCTTCTCTCAGGCTTCGTGCCATTTCTTTATATTCTTTCAATCTATTTTAACATATTTCTTTGGCTCAATGCAACCGTTTTGTATTTCTTCAATCCTTTTCTACTCAATTTAGTAGGATCTAAATGTTTTAAAACTAAATACAGTCTTCCAGAATGTGTCAAAGTACTATATATTCTGTGCATCAAACAGGAAAAGATATCTACTTAGCCACATATACCTGGTGGCAGTGAATGTAAGGATTGTACAGGTAGCATTATTTATTTTAAGTCTCTCTTTTTCATACAAAGCCAGACACAGAAAGATGCATCATTAACATAGATAACTCCAACTTACCAACCCGTTTACTCTCAGGGAATCTCTTCTGGAGAACTTTTATACAGTCCTGAAAAAGGAGTTACTCTTTGTCAACACTTAAAGGCATAACATTTCAAACATGGTTCCTCATCATATGCATGGAAAACCAATGCAGAAGAATTAGTAATCCAGAGCAACCAGACCAAAAAAAAAAAGAGAACAGAGTAAACACTCAACGTCAATCCGCTTTGCAGGTTCAGAAATTGTACCATTGCAACAATTATAACAGTATACTTAAAAGCAAACTTATAGAAGAATCACAATACATTAACATAAAAGGCCTCGACCAAGATTGTAATTCCTTGTAGAATTCATAAGAACCATCTCACACACCAGCAGAACTCCAGCATAGAAATGAAAAGAGGGCGCAACTGGAATCAGACAAGAAACAAGATTTCTAGAATTCATCCTTGCATAAGATTCCTAAACTAGCATTATACAATGAGCAAATTTGTACCAAAACATACATCTAAACATAAAAGGCCAGGATTTGACAATTTATTGAAAATATTATGACTTGCAAAAATACCAAATCAAATTTAAACAACAAAAAAGCCTTCACTACCTTGGCAACATCAAGATGTTGGCAATCCATAGCTGCAACTGCAACCTGCTCATACAAAGTCCATTCTGCATCAAGGAGCAATTATTTATTTGTCAAAAGTTACATCTGATAAAATGAGGGTTATGAGTGAAGGAATCATTAAATTAATCTACCATCAGAAAATGCAATATGTGGCTCTACAAATTGTCATGATCAATGCAATGAAAAGAGTTTTGAGATAGCTCTAGTATATGTGAAGTTGGTTCACTTCTCAATAATGCTCATGCAACTATTGGGAGAGTGATATCACTGAATCAGATGATTCAGTTTCTCTCCACAAAAAAGTCATGAGATGACAAAATAGTGAAACTGCCGAAGCATTAAAAAAACAATAAAATTCTTGAATGCTCTTAAGTAACTCATCATTATTATCCCAGCCATAGAAACCAATTTGGCACGAATCTTAATGCTGTAGGAAATTCCCAATTTTTCCCTTTGACTATTTTGATAACCGACTGAAAAAACAATTACCCAATAGGCAGTATACAACTCTTTCCACACAAGACATAACTAGTTTAAGAAAAATTATTGAATAGAAATGTCCTTTTAGCAAGACTCCTCGGAGATATCCCATTTTATTTGCAATAACTTCCAAAACACTAGTTTTCCTCTCCTGGAATTAATAGCAAAACAAAGGCCAGAAACTCAATTTCTACATTTCAACAGAGAAAATCAGAAATACAAGGTGATTATATAAAAACGATACCCCAACACATAATCAACCCACTTCAGAATGACAATTAAACCAATAACAAAGTAGGTCTGTGAGACCCTAAATCACACAGACCCGGATCGGAAAAGCGGTAAAACCAGATACACTGACCATCTGGGCCTAGACCAGATCGCTTTTTGGGGTCGTTCAATATGGACAAGCCATGCTTCAACACTTTTTCAGAACGCCGAAGCTTGAGTTTCCTGACGAGGCACAGGTACTCCCAGGCTCCTCCGCCTTCATTATCGACCTGGTTTTCGAGCCTGTTCAACTGAGTATCCTCTGTTTTGGTGACCATCTTGACCAGATCAAACAGTATAATTCGGTCTCTCCCGTCCTCGGTCTGTGGCAGTGGTCAGGTTTCGGATCTTTCGATTGACTCTATAGGGCATAAACGCAGTTGCCTTTTCGCTAGAGCGAGCGAGGGACCACGCGACAAGAACAAAAGAGGGGCACAGGTAAAATGCCTAATCCTAACGATTCAACATAAAGCAGGAGGCAGAGATCGCATTATCCCGGCCCGTGGTTGACATCTACAAATAAAAAAGCTCAATATTTACAGCCCATTTACCATGCAGAACCTTGAGTTCATTTGTTTCTCAGATGCATTCATTTTGGGAAAAATTAAGTACCCGACGGTGCCTTGTTGGAAGATGCATGTAAATAATTAAAAAAAAAGGGTACATTTGATATGATTGTTTTCAATTAAGCATGAGACAATTTTTTTAAGGGGAACCATTTTGCTAGCACTTGTAATTTCTCTCATTTTTAAATTTCATTTAGTTTGAGGGAGGGGGAACGGTGAATTCCCTCAATTTAGGAGGGAGGTTTTTGAGGGTAGTGAAAAAAAAATTTTACCCTCTACTTTACAAACAAGGAGAAGGGAAATTTAAAAAAAAAAATTCCCTCCCTTCCAACCAAATATTACCTAAAGTTTTTTTTTTTTAAACTCATTGACCCCCACACATTTTAAAATTGGTAGGGGGACTTATAAAGTATCCACCAATGTTGTCAACTTCAAAGAAAAACTTCCAATGTTGAAAATGCGTGAGTGTTTTTGAAGGTTGCACATCCTCTATTTTCTTTGCAGTACGAATTGAAGATCATGCCATGACTTAGGGCTTCCAATGCTTTATTTGTTACATTAAGCAATGACTTTGATCAATCTCATTGTTGCCATTCGATTCTCAAATTCAAATATAGGTTTGAAAGCATTCTATGTTTCTGTTCTACTCTCTCCTGCATGGTTGTGCATGTCTTCTTCTACATGTGTGTTCATGCATCTTTATGGGTGTTTTTATTCTTATGTGTTTATTCTGCTGCATTTTCTTCTTTCTATTACCTCATGATGTTTCTAAGTTTATATATTTGTTGCATTTAAGTTATAACATGGAACAATATAATGCATCTAAAACAGGGAGTTGGGATGAGAGTTTACATGATGTTGGAAAATAGTGGTGAGGCAGAATTGAAGAATGAGTATTTTCAAAGTTTTATTGATGTTGATGTTGTTGATAATGTTGGACAAGGTAGTAATAGTTGTTTTAATGTCTCCGAAAACTAACTTTGAGTGTTCAAAGATTGTTCCTATGTCTTAGCAATGTGTAAAGAACATTGGAGATATAATGTTTGTTTTAGAAAATAATGAATTGTATGAAGAACATGTATGAAATGAGGAAGAAAATAAAATATTGAAAAGGAACTTAAAGTATAATCATGCTAAGATGTTTAAAAATTTTGAATTTAAGTCGAGAATGGAGTCTACCTCAACTTCACAATTTAAGGATGCCATGAGGGAGTATTGCCTCATCCATGGATATGATATTCAATTTTTTTAGAAATGAAAGGCATAGATGTCGGATTATATCTAAGAAGAAACGTGGTTGTTGGTCTTTGCTAGCAAAGTTGGTGACTCCTTAACATATCAATTGAAAACATATAACCTAAATCATAATTGTGGAATAACATTTGCTTCAAAGTTAGCTTCATCAAAGTGGGTTGCAAAAAATACAGTACTTAATGTGCAAATGAATAGAAATATGAAGTCAGTAGACGTGGTTTTGACTATAAGTGAAGGTTACATGGCCTGTGTAACATCTCAAAAATTAACTTAAGGTTAATTAAGTTAATTTAGAGCAAATGAGTAATTTTTGAAGAATATTTAAATATAAATAATTGTAGTTAGAAGATTATTATTAGATTTAATTTAGATTAAAATCCTAAGTTATGATCTTATAAAAAATAGAAATAGTAATGATAATATTATTAAAAAAAAGAAAGAAGAAGGAAAATGAACATAAAATAAATTAAAAATTGAAAAGGGGGGAGAGAAATAATTTTTGCTTTGCATGTTGAGGTGTAAATAATGTCAAAAAAAAAGAGAAAAGGTGGAGGTGGAGCCGTGTGTGCATTGAAGAAAACAAAAGGACAAAAGAAAGAGAGAGGGGCGTGAATAAGCGTAGGACCCATATGATTTTTTAAAAGCCAACAAGCCTTTTTGGCTTTTCATTTCTTCCTCTTCCTTTTCATTTCTGTTTTCGCATAGAGAGAGAGAGAGAGAGAGAGCGACGCAGTAACAGTAGGAGCTAATTTAGAAGGTGATGCTTTATAATAGAATATTTCAAATGAGATTTTAAGTATTCTAAGACTAGGTAAGTGTTCTAAATATTTTCTTAGTGGTTTTTTTCCTTGAGACTGCAGATTCTAAGATTTTAAAAAATTTAGGGTTTGAAAGAGAAATAAATTTTTGATGAGTAAATCTGGTTGTTGAGGTTGTTAGTGGTGTAATAAATATTTTAGAGTATTTTTTTTTGATATAATTGAAATTTGAGGCATTTGAGTTTATCCCTAGATCCCTATGGGTAGATTTTTGGTTAAATCTGAAAATATAAATTAATTTATTAATATTTAGATGATTATTTAAGATGAGAAATAAATTATTATGGCTATAGAATAATGATTCTAGGCTTGAAATCAAGTTTGTAATTTTTGGGTATTTTTATGTGCGAATTTTTTGAATAAAAAGGGAAATTTTGATATTATAAAATTATTTGAATGAAATCATTGTGAATGAGACTATTGAACCAAGTAGATAGGTTCAAATACATGAAATTAAATTTTAGAACTCAAGAAGCTAAGACTAAGGTCTTAAAAAAATAAAATAAAATAAAATAAATACTTAGGTGTTAGAGTATAAGTGAAAATTGTGTTAATAATATTATTGACATATTGGGATATGATCAATTATACATTAATTTTCTTTTGACACCATTTAAGCTTTGGAAAGCTTTGTAAGTGTTGTAACTTAAGGGATAACCTTTGACCTCTCAAAGGTTGAGGTAACCGGAGAAAATTTATTTTATACATTTGTATGTTACTTAATTAATTATGTTGGTGAAACAAAAGAATATATATATATATATATATATCTAAATTTTGAAATGATTGTTTGTAATGTATGTGGCTTGGTTAAGACTCTATGATTTATGACCAAGTTAATTGTGACTTGGTGTGAGTAATGAGATTAATAGTTGATGATAATGTATACATCTTTGATTATGAATTGTGGATTATGCATAGTGATGAATTGTATACGAGCATGTTGAGTGTTGTATGATGTTAATGTGGTTTTATATGATAATATAAAAATTGATGCAAGAGGCATGATTGAAATATGATGATTCTTGATGTTTGTTGAGCAAAAAAGTTGATGAGCATGTAGGATAATTGTGAATTATATATGTGAGTTTTTGAAATACATTTTCTCATAAGCATTATCATATGGCAGGAGTTTGCCTTGGTGAAGGAGTTAGTAGTTATGCAAAATCAACATGGTACTTGGCTATTAACCAATAATCCAAGGGGTTATAGCTGCTGCTTACCTTGTAAGGTAATGTAGCATTGTTCCTATTAGGAGACTTGACCTTATTGGCCTATCTGGAGTTTTGAATAGAGCTAGTTTTGGGTATGACACCCCATAGTGTGTGATTTGGGGGAAACAGTGTTCATAAGTGAGTAAGGTAACCTTGGCCCGATAGTCCCTTATGATATGATTAAGGCCTTAGGTAGTCTCACCATATGGATGATCTCTTTCGATTGTTGGCTCACGAATTTCATGTTAGAGGAAATAAAGGGGGATATAAGGAAGAGATTGATCATGCATATTATTACTATTACGCCATTTGAGCGATTAATGGCTATGTTGAGAATATGATTACAATTGTAGAAATGAGAACATGTAGTAATTATGCGAATAATGTATATGTGGTTATTTGTGCAAATTTTGTACTTAACTTTATTCTTAAAATTATTCACATGAGTTAAATGTTAATATGATTAACATGTTATTAATATGATTATTTGAATAGTCAACTTGATAAATTTATTGACCACTTGCATTCATAATTAATTATCATGCATTTGTATAACTTACATGTATCTTAGTTACTGAATGGTTGTACTCACCCCCTCTCTTTTAATAAATTACAGGAGCTAGCTCATCTCAGTAGAACAGAGGAAAGGAGCATTAGGCCAAGTGATAGTGATCACTTCTGTAGGCCTTTCTCTTTTTATTTTGATATGTGTATTTAGTTATGATATTGCCAACTAGGATAATATATTCTTGATCCACTTGCATTATGGGTTTTGTGTTGGGGGAAATGTATTTTGGGCCCTAGAAAATGTGGTTTGATGCTTGTGCTATATTAACGGGCCAAAATATTTGTGCAAGTGGAAATAGTTAATATTTGCCTAAGTTGAGAACTTGAATGTTGTTATGGTCTCCCCTTTGTGTTTTTTATGTCCAAGGGTGAGCAGTTGATATTAATTATATGTGAATGAAAAGGAAAATTCATGTATATGATAGGCTATTGATGAATAGATGATATATAGAGTATGATGATTAGGTAATAGTCATTGTGATAAAAGTAATTGAGACCTTGGCCCCCCGCTGCCAATTATGGAAGGGTTTGAGTGGTCAAATGTTATGTCGTAAATATGTATATATGTATTGTAGAGTAAGGCATAGAGAGAAAATAAAGGAGGAAACTCTTCTCCTATGTTGATGTGTTTCCTTTATCGTGCTTCCGCATGTGTCTAATTGAATGATATGAGTTCTTAAAATATTTTAAAGACTTGGGACCCCTTTATATTGAATCGTTTGTGAACATACATATTAACAATTTATTTAGGTTAATCTCTTATAAGATAATCCTTTTGGGAGTCCTTGATTTATTATAATTAGTCCGATGATTAAGTCATAATTTATGACACCCCTTACAGCCTGAGCATCAATTAACAAGGCATATAAGGTGAGTAAGCTAGCAAAAGAAATGATTGAGGCAAATCACAAAGAAGAGTATCATATGTTAAGAGACTGCTATGATGAAGTTAAAAAAAGAATGCTAAAGTCTACATTTTGTCTTGCTACCTACAGGCCATATGTAGACTATCTACTTGTATTTAAGAGATTACATGAATGTATTGAACCAGTGAAAAGAGGTTTTTAACTTTGCTCGTAGGCCAATCATTAGGTTGGATGGATGCTTTAAAAAGGTTAACTTTAAGGTATACTGTTAATGACTATAGCTCATGACTCTAACAATCAATGTTTCCCATTAGCCATGGCTAAGAGTGAAAATAGGGATTCTTGCAAAACTTGCATGAAGACATTGGGAGCATGGCTAAAAATATATGGATGTTTATTTCAGACCAATAAAAGATATTTGTTTGACTTTTAAAATTCCACATGTTTCAGTATGTTGACTTTATTAATTATGTGTTTCACCTTTAGGGGTTAGTTTAAACATTTAAACACTTGCTTAAAGGTGCTTAGCATATATATTGTGTCACGCACTTGTATACCAACATAAACTCAAGGTATAAAGGTAAAATTGTAATCAGAGATCTAGTAATGTGTGCAGCAAAAGCCACTTACAACTTAACATGTAAGGAATAAACGAGGCAGTTAAGAAGTGTATTTAGGGAGGCATATGACCACTTAATATCTTTTAAATCTTCTCATTAGACCAAAATGTGATATGATTATGAATAACATATTAGAGTCCTTCAATGGTAGATTGTTGGAGGCAAGAGAACTTTCAAGTATCGGTCAACTTGTTTGGACTTATATTTATTTAATGATGATATTTGCAGAAAATTGCATCAAAGCATACAAGTATTGTGGCAAGGGAAAAGTGTGTCCTCAACCTTATAAAAGGCTTGATAAAGAGGTTGAAAAGTCCCAAAAATGGTTAGCTATAGAGGTCGGAAATGATATCTTTTGAAATCTTGTGCAACTTTTATCGGTTCTCAATTAATCTTAAAGTAAGAACTGTGAATGTAATTGGTAGCAATTGATTGTAATTTCATGCAGGTATTGGTTTTAGTCATTTATACTTTCATTGTTATCATAGTCGATTTTAAAAATATCGTGTAATATCTTATAAGCATGTTGTTTCTCGTATCTATGTCAAATGAGAAGATCCTCAAGGCTATCTTGATGATTATTTGACTCAAAAGAAGTATGTTGATTGCTAATCTCTTGTGCTGCAATCTATAAATGAAAAAGATATATGGGCTGGAACTAACTTGGGGCCAATTGATCCTCCAAGATATCACAAGCTTCCTGATAGGCTAACAAAGAAGCATAGAAGGGAGAAAGATGAGCCACTACCTTGAGATAATTGAAGAACTTATAGTCAAGCACTCAATCAAGCTTTAAATGCAAACTCACAATCTGAATCTAGCTCACAAGGTGGAAGCAGCACCCTTGAGACAATGTGTTTTTTAGCATATAGTAGATAACTTGTGTACTTGATGGTTGTACTCTTTTGGTTGCTTTAGTTTTAGTAAATGACTTCGATATTATTTTAGACTTGTCATTCCAAGTACTCTTTTGAATCTTTAGCAAATATATAGTTTTATGTCCTCGGGTTTTAATTCATAAAGGGAAGTTTATATGACAATAAGTGCTTGTTTTTTACTTTTTATGTTGGTTTTCAAAATGATAATTAGGTGCAAGGTGTGCAAATGCAATGTTCTAGTGTAGACAAGCACAATTCCAGGAGAGACATCTCTTGAATGCATCCCTCTGTGTTTTTAGGAGAGTATAGGTGTTCATAGATTGATGATTGTGCTTTAGTATATAGGGCTTTCTCGATTTCATAAAAGGGAGCATAAAGATTGAATGACAAGCTTTTTATTGAAACCAATGCTGACATATTTCACTGTTGAATAAAAACTTCTTGCTAGCCTATAGATGTCATGATAGCAAGTTCATATGGTTTCATATTTTAGTGCAGGATGTTGGTATTTGTGGGTTTCATATATTGTGTCAAGAAAAGAAAATACATTAGAAGGCATTTGAAATTATACATAACAACAACAATATCATTTTGTACATTAATATATTATACCTTGTTGTCGCATTTTGTGCATCACCAGCAACTTTTGTGCTGCAATATATTATATTCAAGCAAGTGAGAGCAGTATTAAAAAGAAGATGATAGCAAAAATGACAAAAGAGAGTAGCGACAAAAGTCACCTTATTATATAATAATGGTAATTATTATAACCCATCTACACATTTTACATTCCATTACTTTTAGTACAAAAAGAAACTAGAAGACAAAGTGTTCCACTTATCCACTTAATTATATTTCACCATTTTCAATCTAACAACCTCTCACACCCCTATATGATAAAAATCCTTTACCTCATCAAAAAAGTATGAATGATACCTACAATATACAACATAGTCTTTAAGGTCTTCAAATTTCTCTTCAACCTTTCTATCTTTTGCTTCATGCTCTCATTCTATACTCCAAATGTCCTATCTCAATTCTAAATTTGCATAATCTCCTATAGTTGCCTTCATTAATAGTGGATTTGGATAAGAAAACAAAACAAAATGATACATAAAATAATAAAGTCAATTGTTAAGGAAACATGTTTACATGGACATGTTCATGTGTCTGCAAAGAAGACATAAAGAGAGAAGGCAAGACTGGATATGTTTCGTATAATGACACAATCAAATTAAATGGCTTCTAGCCCTAGTTGCAATGATATGACTGAATTTCATCCCAAGAACCATCTATACACAAACATATTCACATCTCAATTATAGTATAAAAAAGAAAAGAAAAGAAAAGAGAATCTTGAGGGTTTTTAACTAGTTACCCCCTCACTACCACTACCAGTATTACCTTTCAAGGCACGACATTAAAATAGATCCATATATGCAACACAAATAGATATATCATTTTTATTTTTTCTTGATAATCATTTCAATAAATTGTAATACCATCTTTATTGTCCCAGCTATGTAATCAAAACCACCTTGATAAAAGTAAGAATTAACTCAATAATCAACTCGGGCTTTTGGACATAATAGTAATAATTATGGGATCCCAAGTTTTTAATTTTAAAGCTTTAAATTAAACCATGACAAGTTAAAATTAGAGTAAAAATGTTTATAGAACCATGAGATACTCATTTGTACTTAAAACCATTGAAAATAATGTGCAAAACATCATTTATGCAAAAACACAAAGGAATTCACTACAGTTGATGGTATAGAAAAGGCATACTTATATTTTGCTCCCTAATTGGGCTTAGGTTGCTTAATTAATTTTACTTTGAACGGCTGTAGTAAAAGTTAAATAGATCTATTAGCCCTCTTTAACTATCCTTTATTCAATTTCACTTAAATTTACTCAATTTTCCTTTATTAGATTAGTTTAATAGGGAATTAAATTTGTTTGGATGTTACACAAATTCTCTTCACCTCTTACTTACTATTTTATCAATACTAAAAAGCACCCAAAATTATCGAGCAAACAAAATTGACCTATTGCATGAAGAAAATGCCAAATCGCTTTGTCGCACGCCAAAATGATCTTTCTTGTGAACATAACTGCAAGCCCTCTAAATTTTTTGTGGAATGAAGACTGAGTTGAAGCCTTATGTTTAATGAGGATTCCTAATCGCATCAAGTAACCTTTGAACTTGCATGTGTTCTCCCTCAAAATTTCAAAATTAATGCCGCCCGGTGCTTCATAAATCCCTAAGGGTATTTCAAAATATTAAAGGGTTATCGTGGCTAATATAGGAAACTTAAAAGGGAAAATAAAAAAGAAAAAAATTATACGTACCGAATTAAAAATTGAAAGAAACTATACGTACCAACAAAATGATCTTTCCTTTTTCTAACCATTGCTAAAACTATTGTTATTACTGTGTTGGCAAAAAATCGTTCTTGTGAATAATTTTATTTTTTAATTTAAAGTCTAAAATTACTGTGACTTTGTTTTCAAGACATACGTGTTAATTTGATTTTTAATGCCAAGAATGTTTTGTTAAATATTCTAAAATACTTAATTTTATTAATCAATATCAAAACTGTGTCGTGTATATTCATTTGCATTTCTTCATAGTCTAATTATCTATTCTTTTTAGATTTTTAAAATTTCAATCGTTAGATGTGATAAATTGATAATAGTTAAATAAATAATTTATAGAAATATTAAAATTAATTAATATAAATTATGATAAAAATAATAATTTTTTTAAAAAACACATGAATTATGATGACTAATTTATCTCTTGTTATATTAAATTCTTAATTCTATAACTATTTTTTTTGCATGTTTTTGAAATATTATCTTAACCTATTCATACATTTAAACTTTAACATCTCATACCGTGTAATTATCACCTCCATGTTTTTTAATTATTTAAAAAAAAATTAGTATCCTCCCATAAAAAATAATTATATTTGAAATATAATTGAGTATTAAGTGTGGGCATTTTTCCCAACATAAATTTAAACTTTGATTTATCTTATTATGAGGGATTAACTTTTTTTATTATGCCTAACCCTATCAGTATCACCTTCATGTTTTAGGGCTAAAAATCAAAATTTCAAATAATTTTTTATTTTTGATCGTTTATTTTAAAAAAACTCAGTCGGACGTTTGGAAAAATTTAAAAAGGAAAAAAACCCATTTTTTTAAAAGTACAAAACGGCGAGTTTTAGGGAGGGAAGTCGTGGCAAGCCAAATCCGGCGGCATATGGCGGTAAGGGGCCTAACGTCTATCTTGTTGACCCATAAACCCTAGTTATTTGGGACCATCACCCGTGTCACCGAGACAACGGTCACTAAATTTCAGGAAACCGTGATGGCCGTGAAAGCGCTGGACGAGTTCGATGTTGGCATCTCCTGCTACATTTCCGACCTTCCTGGTTTTCGTGGAATTTTAAAGCAAAGGTCTTCAATTTATTCGTTTTTCTGCCCTCCTCGCTGTCCACGCTCTGTTTGGCTATTTAGATCATGCCCAGAACAACATGATTTCGGATATAATAGTTCCCACGAAGTGCATGCTTAAAGTTCTTATTTGTCTTTACAACTTTTGTTAGCGCTTCGTCCTGCTCTACATGAACAGCTCAAATCACGTGGGCCTCTTCGTATATCTGGGTGAAAGAAAAACAACTGTACTTGAAGTTGAGATATCTTTTAGTTGCTGTAAACATTGAAATCATAACCTGTTTACAATAGACATGTTGAGGCAACACCTAAAAAAATTGATACTAGAGTCTTTGATACTGGCTGTATGGATCTGAGGGAACGTATATAATGAGACAAACCATCTAATCTAAGTTCTAATGAAAAAAAAAAAAACATGAGATGGTTTTATATTTATCTTGATTGAATTATTTTATCTTCCAAAGTGATCTATATGTTCCTCAAAGTTAGTTTGTATGCATTTTCTTTATTTTATTTTTTCCCATTTCTTTCCCCAATTTTTTTTGGCCAACATACCCAATTAATCATTATGCACAATTAACGCTTAGTCACATGACAATTCTGTGTTGTGAGTCAAGGTATTATTATTGTTTTTGTCGTAGTTACTTCACAGTGTCTTGTTTATACTGTATTAATTGTGTTTTTGTTGAAATTTGATTTAGGTATTCTGATTTTATTGTAAATGAAGTTGACAGAGATGGAAATGTTGTTCAATTGTCCTCACTTGACGTCCCTGAGGAGGTATTTAGGTTTTGAAGACCTAATTATTTCGGATAATTTATAAATTTAAGTTTCGTATCTTTAATTTTGACTCCTTGTACCCTTTTCAGAGTGTTGAAGGAAAACAAGAGCAGATATCTGACACAACAAGTTATGCGTCTCTAATTGAGTCATTTAAATCTCTTGCTAGTGATGCCGATGGACAGCGTTTGGAAGAGTTTTTGAATCAATTAAGTTCCAGTGGCGGAATTAGTGTTTCTCCCATCGTTCTATCCCCAGATTCTGATAAAGCTCATAGAACGGTAGGTTTAAGTTTTGTCACATTACTTCCATTTGTTTTAGGGCACTAAGGGGGCATTTACACCCTATGTTACATGTGGGAAACTGATGGGTATCTAAGTTGGGTGGGGAACACTACCTTAAAAGCTGGCAGTTGAAATGGGAGAACTAACCCACTTAAATAACTCATTAAGAATCCCATACTATTCAATGTGAGACTTGGTATCCCATACTACCAAGTCTCTATCAATTGACCACTCTTGGAAAGTCAATGTCCTAACGATTGCACTCCATAGCACTTAACTTGGCATATTGTTGGTTAGAATCCTTCATGGGTAGCCTTCTCTACATGGGTACCTAAGTAGAATAGGGAGTCTTACCTTAAACGCTAGCTGTTGAGGTGGGAGAACCAATCCACTTAAATACTATATTGAGCATCCCATACTATTCAATTTGGGAGTTGTTATGCTATACTACCAAGTCTCCATTAGAAACATTGACAAGATGCTAATAATAGATACTGCTTTGGGTCAAAGGCAGGTCCTAAAATTTAATTCAATAATTTTTGTTTTCTGGGACTGAAAAAAATGGTTACATAACTGAATCTTTTTGTTCCTGCCTCATTTGTTTAATTTATGCTGTGATTATAACTTTAGATTAATTTGAGTTCAGTCTGCAGTTTCTTACCAAGCAAGGACATCATTAATTTGTACTTCTCAAAATTTTCAGGCAATGCATAATTTCTTTAAAGAGAACTTCAAGTTTCTTGTCACTGACACTATTGATGGACCAGATGCTTCATCAAAATGCATTCGTGTGAGACTGGATTCAGATGGACCTAAGAACAAAGGCAGAAACTCCAAGAAACGCAAAGAAAGAGATTACAAGCCTTTTGACAGCAGAGGTTCAGAAAATTGGCCAGAGAATACTGGCAAATTCCTCAGGTAAGTTGTCCATCTACTTTTCTAAGAATTAATCAGTGCTTACTGTCTTTCATTTGATTATTTTTTTACATCTATTTAAATTGTACTAGGGATTTAATTTTCATCCTTAAATGGATTCACAATATCACTTTCTCTTAGAAGGACCCAGGTATATGGATATATTAATATCAGCTAGGCTAAGCAGGATACTTGGATGAGATTCATGTATTTCTATCCTCGCCTCTAGGTTGTCTGTTGATGTGGCTTGTAAAATTGAAATTGGAGAGTGTGTAGAGGTCAGAAAGGAGGCTGATAGGTGCAAGGAGCCAAGGATGTTAACTTATAATTATCTGAACCATAACATGGGCTAACCTTTCTAATGGTTACGTATTGACCATACCACTCATTTTTAATGTTTTAAATTCCAGCACCTATTGATGTAATTACGCAAATCATCCTTGAGCACTGTGGGTGTGGTGGGGCTTCAATCTAGTACAGTCTGGTTAAGCAGGAAGCGAATTCATTTATTCAATATAAGATGGTACAAATAGTTGAGTTTAGACAGGATCCTTTCGGTGGGTGCCTACATGGTATTGTGCAGAAGACTCCAGCTAGGCCAGCAAGCATTGGAGATTATAGAGAGTATTTGACAAATTCATTTATGCTATCATGAAACTGATAATCGTTTGTGATTGCTTCTGATCTTTGGTCATAATCCTTTTCCCCTTCTCTCTTAATTTCAGCTGTTTTAAGTTGTTCATGCCTGCAAGCTGAATGTTTTCATCAATATGATCACTAGGTTTCATCTTTATAAGGAGAATAAAGATACACAGGAAGCTCTGGGGGTGATTGGAAAGATGCTTGGCGTACAGGTGAGTGTTACTTTTACTGTGACATAGTCCTTGGGCTGTTTTTTTTAGGGAAAATAATGATGAAGGACTGCTGGAGGAAATTTATATCAATTAAGGACTAGTTGTCAAAATTCGAATGGAAAAAAGCCCGAATTGATTGTTGTTAATTTAGAATAAGTTGTTAAAATTTGAATGGATACTTGTTGATAAAAGACTAATCCAATCGACAGGTATCTATTCAAATTTTAAAAAATAATTTTTGACTGATATAAATTTTCTCTAGTGGTCCTTGATTGATATTTTCTTTTTTTTTATTTGTTTGGTGATAATTTATTGCGTTGCTGTGATTTTTTTTCCATTCAGAAATGACACATGGAACATGTTTGTAATTGATCCTGCATTTTCCCCAATTTTTAAACTTGGTAGATAACTTCTGTAGTCTTTCGTTATTCAAGTGTATGAATTTGATGTGCACTTTCAATTTTCTCTTTTGCTTTCTTTGGGTCTTCACTGTAACTTGTATCAATTGATGCTGATTATTAAGAATATTTTTAATGTCTTGAGTGCTCCCGTATCTACTAAAAATACATGAATAAAAACTAGCAATTAGGTCAAATTCATATGTTTTCTTGAAAAGCTAGTCGAATGGTTTTCACCTTAGCTTATTGATATTTTTGCTGACAGCCAAAATCATTTGGGTTTGCCGGTACAAAGGACAAACGCTCTGTTTCGACACAAAGGGTAATTTATATTCAGATTCTTGCCTATTTTTTATTAGAGAATGATTTCTTATTTTATCTACACGCTCATATCTTCTGCTAGTCTAGACAGTAATGCATGTGATATTAAGGAAATTCTAAAAGAAAGCTTAGGCCTCATTTGGTTCATTGGAAGCATTTTGATGGAAGTGAAAATGGAAATAAAAATATGTTTGGCATGTTGGAAGAAATAAATGGAATCATGAAATTATTTTATGTATCAAATTGATTTTAAAATGTGAAAGGGCAGTATTATCCCTATATCTTTCACACCAGTTATCCTAGTTCTTCCCAACCTCGCTGATTGTTCATAATCAATGTTGCGCAACATGGAATCATACAAAAAGATGCAAAACTAATAGCAACAATAACAAGCCTTATCCCATTAGGTGGGGTCTGCTACATGGGTGGTACGACATCATTATACCCCATCATTTACCAAGTTTTTAGGAATGTTGCTATCTGAGAGGTCTCAATCAACAACTTTCATAAGAGTTTTTTCTAGCCTCCCTCTGCCCCTTTTATCAGGGTTTAAAATTATCTGTTCCACTTTTCTTATTGGTGCCTCACATGGTTTTCTTTGTACATGTCCAAACCATCTTGAATGATTTTCTATTATTTTCCCCTCAATAGGTGTGACGCCCAAAAAGATGCAGAACTAAATTTCTAGAAAAATCAAATAATAATAAACAAATTACCAAACTCCAGGAAAAGAATAGTTAACAAATTCCTGAAGCCATTTGTAGAAAAATATTCAAATTCGAACACCTTCCATGCTCATGTGAAACCCAAATCTTCGAATTCAAAAGCCTTCCTCACTGTTCTTGTTTCCTTTGAGCCATATATAAAAATCTATCAACATAAAGTTGCAAATGCTGAAGCAACCCATCTCCTTTCTTCATTAGGGTCAAAAAATAAATAACAAATTCCAGACCCTCTGTCACAACTAGATCTTGGAACATCTGTGAAGGTGAGAAGTAGTTACCTTCTCCAAATCTATGATAGAGGGAGGGAGATGACGGAGGATGAGGAAGAAGCTTTGAGTTTGATTTAGGATGAGGGAGAAGGTGTGAACACCATTTGGCATCTTGTGCACAATTTCACATCGGATCATCTTCTTTGTTAAAGAAGAACATTGAATATCACCAAAACTAGTGGATGCATGGCAAAGTGTGGAGGTCAGCTGAGATGGCAGTTTGATGATGGCAGGTGAAGGTGAAGCTCGATAGAGTTTTTCCTGGTTCTTCACAAGGACAAGGTGGGGAGTGGAAATATTTTCTAAGGAAAATAAGATTTTCCATGGCTCAAGGTAAGGAAATGAATTTCCAGGTTTATATGGAAAATTTGGGTTCCAAGAATCAAAAATAATAGGAAACCAACCAAACAATAGGAAATACATTTTGCATTTCCTGAAGCCCATTTCCAATGAACCAAATGTGGCCTTATTGGTCATTTATAGTTGGATTCTCTATTGGTTCGATTATTGTTTTGTTTCTAGGTCACTGTTTTTAAGCAGCAGGCAAGTAGGCTAGCTTCCCTTAATGAGAGGTTGATTGGTATCAAAGTTGGTGATTTCTGGTAAGATGAATTTTTTTTTTTTTTTGTGTGTAATTTGGTGTTCCTATTCGGTTGGTCTTCAATTCATTAGTATATTATAAATGAATTGTTGTCCAGTTATGTTAAAGAAGGACTTCTTCTTGGCCAGCTATTTGGGAACCGATTCACAATCACTTTGCGGTGAGGCTGTTTTCTGTGTTTGAAATCCATGTTTTACTGTGTTTATTATTGTCTTTCGTGGTTAGTATTATATAATGACTAAGGTAACTGAACAACTGCTATATTTGCACCATTCCTCTGACTTGTTCTTAGAGGAATTGTTGCAGATTCTGAAGATAGCATAAAAGCATCTGCAGATGCTTTAGGAAAACACGGCTTCATCAACTATTTTGGTTTACAAGTACTTCTTCAGCCACCCTCTTTTTTCTTGCTTCCTATTCCTGGATTAGTTTTTTTTATTTGTTTAGGCTAAACTTTATCTTTGATCCTCTAACTTTATATAAAATTTTAGTTTAGTCTTTTAATTTTATAAAGTATATTCTCAGTCTCTCAATCCTATCATCGTTAGCTTCAAATGATTATTCTGTGTCAATCAATCATTGTTATTTTAGAAAAATAAACTTATTATGTAAACATTTAAGAATGTTTTGTTCATATTTATAATTTCAATGTAAAAATTTTTTGTTGATAAAACTAACAGTGTTAGGGTTAAAGGAATGAAAAGATATTTTATAAAATTAAAAGACCAAATGAAACCTTGTATAAAGTTAGAGGACTAAAAGTGCACATTAGCCTAATTGTTTATGACTTTTGATTTTTTATGATTACATGCGAGTGCTGTAGCATGAGGTTAAATTCTCTAAATTATTATTCAGAAAAAAATTGCTCATGGTCACAATGGTTAGTGTATTACAGTTTTGGCCAAATGATTGATTAAAGTTTAGTTAGTATTATTTATTGAAATTCTTCCTTTTACCACTCTTTTTTCTTCCTACTTGAACCTGTGTATGTAGTGCAGGTAAACTGCTTGTTTACTTTCATTCACCAATAAGATCTGTTTACCAAGAAACTATTCATTTTTTGCTTTATCAAGAAACTCATATGTATACAATTGAATCTGATCAGCGTTTTGGTAGTGGTTCTGTTCCAACTCACCGTATTGGGGCTTCATTACTTAGAGGGGAATGGAAGGTTGCTGTAGACATGATTCTTGATCCACGAGAAGGAGATATCCTTTTTTGATTGAATCAAAGTTATCCCCACCCCCAAAAAAAAAATTATGATGGACAGTATCTTCTTTAGTTAGTTTGTTATGTGCTGATAAACGACTTCAGCATACTTATTTTCTTTGTTTTTTCATAATACTGTTGTTTGAATACAAAGAAATGCAATAACCAAGGCACGTGAGTATTATAAGAACAGTAATGATGTTGAAGGGACACTGAAGCAATTACCTCGACATATGGTTGCTGAAAGGGCTGTGGTGAGTTTTAGTGAAAATTCCTCCTGCATGAGTTTCTTTCTGCTGGAGCAGTAGTAACTAAGTGTGATTACTTAAATTTCATTTTATACTAAATTTTTTTATGCCATGTTGCAAATTACAATCTGTTATGTTTTTGTAATTTTGACATTTTATTAATTAGGTATAACTGTTGGTTGGTTACTAGCCATTGGGTATATTCAGCAGCTATATAAATACTTTTGTGTTTTATTGTGTTGTGTTGTTGATCAATAGACTTAGTATTATTCAGAAAGTTCTCGCCTCTCTTTTTTCTCTTTCTCTTCACCCTCTCGTCTCTCACATTCTCTAAGCCTCATCTCTTCTTCTCTCCTCCTATTCTCTTTCTACATCTATTCTATTCTGTCCTAGTATTACAAAAGTATAACAGTGGTATCCAGAGCCAGGCAGTCCTTGGCATTTCCGTATTGCATGGTTGATGGTATATGGTGAAAACTCGCACCCAGAAACAGCAAGAAATGGATGAGCGAGTTGCAAGACTGGAAGAAAGATTCGGAAGGGTAGATACCTTGTCAGAAATGGTAGAGGGGATCTCCAATCAACTCCAACTACTCATGCGTGATAGGGAAGAAGGTTCGACCAACCATGACAGCAGGGGGCGATGTGACCACAGACACGATGAGCGTCAAAATAGAGACGACGGACCACGCTACAGGGAAGACTATAGGCGGCCGACTCAATTTATGAAGATGGAGTTTTCGAAATTCCTCGTTCTGACGTGGTGGGTTGGCTTATGCGTTGTAAGGAATTCTTTGATCTTGACAGTACACCAGAGGATGACAAGATTCGTATGGCGAGTATTCATTTGGACGAGAAGGCTTGGTCGTGGCGTGTAGCGGTCAAGAAATTATGGGATGGCATCGAACCTACCTGGGAACAATATGTCCAGTCCTTGCAAGAGCGGTTCGGTCCTATGCATGAGACACCCATGGCCGACTTGATGCGTCTTCGGCAACAGCGGTCTCCGTCGGACTACAACGATATCTTCGACACCATAGCCTGTAAGATGAATCTTCCACAAGATTATATGGTTCAAGCTTATGTGGAAGGATTGGTAGAAGAATATGCTGGCCCAGTCAAACTCTTCAAGCCACACACACTTCAAGACGCTCGATCCTTAGCTCGGATGCAAGAAATCACGTTACAGCGCCAGAACGAGAAGAAGACGAGTGGCAAGAATTCTTCGCACGTGGCCAGCTCTTCGAATTTGTATCCCAAAATGTTCAGCATACGTGGGGTTCTTATAAAAACGCTTTGTTAAACGATGGGACCCAAAGCAAGGGGAAAATGACTTCTTTAGCCTCAAAACCCCCTTCTTTGTCCACTAAGAATGCTGGCAATAATTCTAAGACACTTTCTGCAGAGGAAGAAGCTGAATATTGAAGTAAAAACCTCTGCTTTTACTACCATGGAAAATTCTCAAGGGATCATAAATGTCCCCAAAGACAAAAATTACAACTTCAGTTTATTGAAGTTTCAGAGGATATTGAAGGTTAGGTTTGTATGGAAGAACCAGAAAAAGACGACAATATGGAGGAAGGAACACCTCAGGTCTCCTTATACGCTATTGAAGGGATTGATAGTGCTTCCTCAATGAGAGTGGTGGGGTGCTGTGGCAAGAAACAATTCCAAATTCTCATTGATAGTGGAAGTACACACAATTTTTTAGATCTAGGCTTTGCAATAAAAATGAGGTGGCAGCCAGATCAAGCTTATGAATCATGGGTTGAGATTGTTGGTGGCCAGAAATTAAAGGTGCAAGGGATGTGGAAGGGCTTTAGATGGCGAATGCAAGGCTTGGAATTTATCTTTGACTTTAGAATTTTAGAGCTGCATTCCTATGACATGATTTTAGGGCTGCACTGGTTGAAAAGCCTTAAAAATGCTTTTTAGAACTATGAAACTCTCACCATGATTTTCTGGTATGAGGGAAAATTGTGCCAACTTCAAGCCAACATTCCAAATCAGCTTAAAATGGTGCAGCCGAAAAATTTGGGAGTAAAAGTTTCCCAGGAAATTCAAGCCTACTTACTACAACTCATTATAAACCAATGATGCACCCTGCAAAATTTCTCCCTTTTCACACTGGGAGAAGTTCCTGCAGTGATTACAGCCACTTTGGAAGAATTCTCTGACTTTTTTGAGGAACTGGAAGGGTTACCACCATTTAGGGATGGTCATAATCATCCCATTATTCTTCAGAAGGGTACCAACCCAATAAACCTTAAGCCTTACAAATATTCAGCCTCACAAAAGGATGTTATTGAAAAATTAATTGGCGATCTCTTACAGTCCGGGGCCATACAAGAAAGTTCCTCTCCATTCTCATCTCCTATTGTTTTAGTTAAAAAGAAAGATGGCACTTGGAGGATGTGCATTGATTATAGAGATTTGAACAAGAGGACAATTAAGAACCAATATCCCATTCCACTAGTGGAAGATTTGTTCGATGAATTAACCACAGCAAAATGGTTTACAAAGTTGGATTTGCGTGCAGGATATCATCAAATTAGGATGGTACCGGAAGATGTGCACAAAACTGCCTTTAAGACTCATAGTGGACACTACGAGTGGTTGGTTGTGCCTTTTGGCTTAACAAATGCCCTAGCAACATTTCAAGGGGCCATGAATAGCATCTTCCGACCATTTTTGCGGAGGTTTGTTCTTGTGTTTTCTAATGATATGTTGGTTTATAGTGTTAATCTTGTTGACCATGTGCAGCACTTAAAGCAAGTCTTCTCTATTCTAAGAAAAAACCATTATTGTGTCAAAAAGAGTAAATGCTCCTTTGCTGCCACGGAGGTGGAATACTTGGGGCATTTAATTGGTAATGGTAAGGTTAGAATTGATCCTAGGAAGATACAAGCGGTGGTTGATTGGCCTAAACCCCAAAATATGAAACAACTAAGAGCATTTTTGGGGCTGGCAGGTTATTATAGGCATTTCATTAAGGGATATGGGATTTTAACTAAACCTTTAACTCTTCTTCTTAAGAAGAATGGTTTTGTATGGTCACAAACAGCCCCGGATGCATTTAATAATCTAAAAAGGCATTGATTTATGCACCTGTACTAACACTTCCAGATTTTTCAAAGCAATTTGTAGTTGAGGCAGATGCTTGTGGAGTTGGAATTGGAGCAATTTTAATGCAAGAGGGACAACCTATTGCTTATTTCAGCAAAGGATTGGCAGAGAGACATCAAGGGCTATCAATTTATGAAAAAGAATTGATGGCAGCAGTGTTGGCTTTGCTTCATTGGCACCAATATTTAGAGAGACAGAAATTTATTATTCGATCAGACCAAAAAAGCTTAAAATACTTGCTTGGACAGAAGCTAAAAACATCCTTTCAGAATGATGCTGTAATTACAGAAATCCAGGAAAGGGTTCAAGCAAACAATGGGTTTTGGAGCCATTTTTCTTGGGATGGAGAATTGTTAAGAAGGAAGGGAAAGCTGGTGATTGGAAATGATTTTAGTTTGAGACAACAAATTTTAGAGTGGTTGCATTCTAGTCCTCAAGGAGGGCATTCTGGAATTCAGGCCACTTACCACAGAATAAAGGCACTATTTTGGTGGAAAAAGCTGATCAATGATGTGACAGAATTCATTAAACACTGCGACACGTGTGCTCGTTGTAAGTATGAAGTTATTGCACCTCTCGGGCTGTTGCAACCTCTTCCAATTCCTAGTCGAGTTTGGGAGAGTATTACGATGGATTTTATTGAAGGACTTCCTAAATCACGTGGTAAGGACACAATATGGATACTAATTGATAGAATGAGTAAGTATGCTCACTTCATTCCTCTTACTCACCCTTATTTAGCTTCTTCTCTAGCACAACTTTTTATGGATAATGTGTATAAACTACATGGTGCACCTGTTGAAATTATAAGCGATTGTGACCCTATATTTGTGAGTGGGTTTTGGAAGGAATTTTTGCAGGTTTTGGGGATTAAATAGCAACTTTCAACCGCATATCACCCTCAAACGGATGGGCAATCCAAGGTCCTAAATAGGTGCTTAGAAACCTATCTTAAATGCATGTGTTGGGAGCAACCCAAGGATTAGAGCAAGTGGTTATCACAAGCTGAATGGTGGTATAACACCACATTTCATACAGCTACTAAAGCGACCCCACACGAACTTGTGTATGGTCAGAAAGCTCCTATTCATTGTCCTTATTTGCCTAATGGTTCTGTTTTAGATGTTTTAGACGGGACTTTTTCGGCTAGAGAAGCTGTGTTGGCTGTTTTGAAGCATCACCTTCATCGGGCAGCCAATTTGATGAAGCAGAAAGCTGATTCCCATAGGACAGACCGAGAATTTGCTGTTGGTCAATGGGTTTTCCTTAAGTTGAGCCATAATTTCTACAGCAGCAAGGAGTACCCAAAAGCTGGCTCCTAAGTATTTGGGTCCTTACAAGGTCATTGAACGAATAGGTGCTATTGCCTACAAGTTGGAACTACCCGCTGAATCTAGAATACATCCAACTTTCCATGTTTCTTTATTAAAGCTATGTCCTGATCCTAAAGTTAAGCAAAGGCATCCGTTTCTTGATTGGCCAGAATTACCTCCAACTTTGGAACCTGAAACCATTCTACAAAAGAGAGTTGGTAGGAAGAGGGGACGTATTATCATTGAAGTTCTAATCAAATGGAAGCAACTACCTGATGAGGAAGCGTCTTGGATGGCTCTACATCAATTACAGCAGAAATTTCCTCAATTTCTTATTAATGATCCTTGAGGGCAAGGATCTTTTTGAGGGGGGTATTGTTATGTTTTTGTAATTTTGGCATTTTATTAATTAGGTATAACCATTGGTTGGTTACTAGCCGTTGGGTATATTCAGCGGCTATATAAATACTTTTGTGTTTTATTGTGTTAAGTTGTTGATCAATAGACTTGGTATTATTCAGAAAGTTCTCGCCTCTCTTTTCTCTCTTTCTCTTCACCCTCTTGTCTCTCATCTTCTCTAAACCTTATCTCTTCTTCTCTCCTCCTATTCTCTTTCTACATCTATTCTATTCTGTCCTAGTATTACAAAAGTATAACACAATCATCATGTGCTTTTCACTGAATCTGTTGCAGCTGCAAAGTTTGAAGAAGGCTCCTGGAAACTACTTGCAGGCTTTGAAAGCTATACCACGGACATTGAGAATGATGTGAGCCATTTATATACAGATATGTTTGAAGTAGTAAATTTTAAATTACACTCTGTTATTTATAAACAGATATGTTGGAGTGTTTGTATAAGTGCACCAAAGAATTTCTGTTGTCCATTAATTTGTGCCATCTGGTGTCATATAAGTCAACGTCTCATTTTTTGGATACCGAACAGTGGTATGCTTCTGTGTCAATGTTTTCTTGCTTGAATAATCTTTTTTTTTATTGTTAGATTCTACTAGCCTTTGTAATGGTTTGACTCCTTCTCTTCCTTTTCAAATTAAACACCCTTCTTTTCAAATTAAACACCCTTGATTTGAAAATTGGCAGACATCTTGCATTAAAATTTTGAGATGTATCAGTGGCCCAATGATAATGTGAAGTGTTAAGGGACCGTGGCTGACTTACTCTAGAAAGCCACGTCAGAAAAAGAATTAATTTCCTGTTTGTTATTTTTCATCATTTATTTCAGTTAATGGTTGAATTAGTTTAGGAGCATGTTGAGAGAAAATAGGACCCTCAAGGTGTTATGGATTCTAACGTGCAAGTAGTTATTTACTGTTAGAGGTTTTCTTGGCATTTCCTTGATTTATTCAGTTGTAAGTCATCTATATGTATCCTAGCTACTTTCTAAGCAAGATATCTTGAATTAATCAGAATTTATTTCATTCAATTGGAGATTCTCCTATTGTGGCTGTTGGGAGATAGATGAGTGAGATTCTTGCTTAGTTATTTCTTAACAGATTTAATTTGGGTACTAACATAATGTAATGTCTTCAAGGTTTTAGAAGGGCTTATTGTCAGTTAAAATAAAATGTTTGTCTATGCCACTATTAATGCCACACCTCACATAGCTTGTGAGGTGTGAAATGTAAGTGTAAGAGAGTGAAGGTTAGGCAATAGGTAAAGAATATATAGGGGGAGTGGGATCAGTGAGAGGGAAGCAAGAATTTGGCTGTTGTGAGGAGAGTTCTCAAGTCTCTCGAATCCTAGAGTTCCTTGTATGTTTCATTTTGTGTTATCCATATTATTTTCTTCCATTTTCATCATTAGTTGTAGCTTAATCCATTAGACTTACACACTGTGAGTAATTTCATGTATTTAAATATCTTTTCTGGAATTGGTTTCCATGAGAGGCTTATCCTTCAATTTGTGCCAGTTTATTTCCCATATTCAACTTTGTTCTCGGATTATATTTGCTTTTCAATCACCCTGTTTTGTTGGTAACTTGTTAAATTTGATTGACTTAATTCTGTGGCACAGGGTGGTGCAAACCTACTTGCTAAATAATTGATAAGTGCAGTATTTTATTTTTTTTTTCATCCTGTGGATTTTCAGCACCCCTGGCACGCAAAAAGTTTTGGGAAATTAATATTTTGGTACTGATTTTGGAGGCACATTAGTGTAATTGATTCTACAATCGAAATCTTCTTTTTACTGAAATAGAAAAGTCAACATGAATGCAAACTGAACTTAATCTGAAAGTAGAAAAGTACAAACAGAAAATGCATGTTGAAGCTTCAAAATTGGGTTATTTAGTCAGTCCATTCATCTACGCTCTCTTCCGTATGTCATGTACAAACATGTACTTTAATGAATGCAGATGAGAACTTAATATTTTGTATGTCATGTACAAACTGTGTAAGTAATGAGAAATTGTTTATTTTAAAATTGCTTGTTTTTTATCATGGGAGAAAAGTTGATTATCGAATATTTAGATTATGATAGCTATATTGCTGCATTTTCAGGTATGTACATAGTTACCAAAGCTATTTGTGGAATCATGCTGCAAGTATGAGGGTGCAAAAATATGGTAAGTTGGGAAATGTGACAACTGGGCTTTCTGCTGGTGCCCCCCCCCCCCCGCCCCACCCCAGCTTTTCAGCATAGTGCATATAATATTCTCCATACTCAACATTTTCATAAAGTTGAAATGCTTGGGGGAGGTTCAGATCTTGATATTTCTGTGATTTAATGTTTGGCAGGTATTGAACAAGTTGTATTAGGAGACTTGGTGTATCGCAAAGATAATGCTGCTGGAAATGGCACAGGGTTTGTCGGTCTTGACTGTTCTGATAGCTGTAATAGTGGAGGGAATTCCTCTAATGAAGATGAAGAAATGGATGTTCATGAAGAAAGCAATAGCCATGTCAAGGTAAGTGAGTTATTTTGTTGATTTTGGTCCTTTAGAAAGTATTGATATTGCACAATTTGCTTTAGAATAATCAATAATGTCCTTAGTTTTGGTGGGGCAAATGTATGCACAGATATGCAAGTGCATAATTTCAGACATGCTATATATTTTTGTTTATAATAACAGTAGCAGTCCAAAAAGTTTTAAACAAAGTGAGGCTTCTTAAATACTCTTCATATACCCATTTCTGCATTTCTGTGTGTGATACACACATCTGTGCATCAATCAATGTATCAGCCTCACAAACTGTCGCCATACATAGGCAAGTTTGCTTCTCATTCCTATTCATTAGAAACTATAACAAGTTCAATACTTTATGGGCAAACAAATTATTGCTACATTGTTGATGAATGAAGAATTATGCTGAGCCATGTTTGTCAAGGAGAGGGCTCCTTTTAAGCTAACGCCCACAATTATTGCTAATATATATATTGATAGAGAGCAAAAACAATTTTCTTTTACTTTACAATCTTACGATAAAGACTGAAATTAACTTTGTCATGCTATCAAAGCTCCTTTGTGCTTTGAAAAGAAAATTTTAGAAGCTATAAGACAAATAGTTGGATTTCAATGCAGTAACTTGATGGGTGCTTAAGGAACCCTACTCCAAATGCCCTATAAAACATTCAACAATGAGAGATTTGGGCATTCTATATTAGCCAAATCTTCATCAATTGGTTCCCCTTGGAGAGGCAACGCCTCAATAGCTTCACTCTGCAGAACTTTGCACAACTCCCTTACTGTTGAAGACCTTTTCTAGGTTAGAACCCTTTGTAGGTAGCCCTTTCCATAACCATCAACCACTTACTTTGATGCAATTCATGGGTATTTAAGTGAGATGGGAGTCTTCCCTGAAAGCTAACTGTTAAGGAGGAAGAACTAACCCTCTTAAATAACTCATACAGCATTCCATTTTACACAGTGTGGGGCTTAGGCACTCCATACTTACCACCCAAGTCCCCATCATGATTACAGATCTAAATTTTCTTGACTTTTTAGACCTAAATGGTTTATGAGCCCTGTACCTTGTAGTTGATGAGTAATTTGAGGAGCAAGCTTACTCAAAGAGTTGTTTTTATAGTGTCTCACAGGAGGTTGACAGTTGCATTGACATTTTATGGCAGGTTATGACTACTGAAGACCTTGAGGCAGGGTGCTATAGTATTGATGATGTCATCCTTCCGATGCCTGGGTAGGTTAGATCAAATGATCCATATAACTCAGATCCTCTCAATCAAATTTGAGTTTCTTGCTCTCTATTTTAAGTTGAGCCTGACATTTCTGTATTGATGATTCTGCAGTTCACGGGTAGTTTATCCAGCAAATGATATTGCCCAAGTTTATCATGATTTGGCAAAGAAGGTATTTACATCTTCCCTACTCGTGTACTGGATCCAAAGTATGATCAACTGGTATGACTGATTCATGTGTGGATCATTCTTTTTCTGGAAGCATCCTAGTCTTAAGTACTTCATGAATAGTTGTTATTATTATTTTTATATATATTAATAGCCTTTTTACTTATACTGGTCAGGATGCGATCAGTTTAACAGAGTCTGTCCATGATGTTAAGTAAGATACAGATTATCTCGACTGTAATTATCTTTTGTTCCATTGCCTCGTCTCACTTCTATTTATTTCTTCTTTGGGTTAGGGAATTCTCAATAACCAGCATGACTGGAAGTTACAGGAGGGTTTTTCAGAAACCAATAAATTTTGAATGGTACATAGTTTGACCCTCCTGTATCAAATATGCATTCTTTTCTTTGTAGCCGCTGTCTTTCCAGATTAGTTCACTTCTTGAATAGTGTCTATGAATGTCTGCTTCTGCAGGGAATCACTTACATATACTGATAGTAGCAAGCCATTGGCAGAGACAGACTTGGACAAGATGGGGAAGACCCAGCTTGTAGACAATGTCAAACCAGTGGACGATCCCAGTGGGGGAAAAGAAAATGTTGATTGCATTAGACAATCAGAAAGTTCTGATGCTGGTGCCAAGCTTGAGATTGCTAATGATGAGACGCCTTGTGATGAGGTAGAGTTATTGCAAGATGAATCCATATGCACCTCTAATTCGCAGGATTCCCAAATTGCTCTCAAATTAAGCTTTACTCTTCCTTCTTCTTGTTATGCGACTATGGCCATAAGAGAGCTGCTGAAGACTTCAACATCTGTGAGTACTCTATTTGAATGTGTCATATATATATATATATATATATATAATTTTCGGTCCTATGATGCAATCCCATTTATCCTTTTACATCTATTTATTCAATAACATAGATGTTCTCCAAAGATAATATTTATTTTAAAAGTAAAGGTGCATTTTTGTCTTTGAAATATTTTTTGAGGAACACCCAATACTTTAAAGTATTTGTTAGAGCATTTTCGTCCCTAAAATAAATAACAACAGGGTAGAGGATGCTCCAATTTAATTACTTTAGGGGCAAAAATGCTCCAATAAATATTTTAAGATACCTAGTGCTCTTAGGAAAATATTTGGGAGCAAAAATGCATCTTTACCCATTATTTTAATAAGAGGCTATTGCAAAGAAAGAGAGGCTACACTCTTTTACACGTTTAACTCTCTACACGTCTTTCAACAACAGATTCCTACACTCTTTAAGGGAGTTGAATTAGCAAACTTTGTAATGGCAACCAATTGTATTTCCCAATTTGCTACTTTGGTATGCGGTTAATTTTAATGTGAATCTTTTTCTGTTGCTTCAGGTTGCATATCACAAGACATTAAACCAGTAAGGTAAGGTTCAATGACGCGTCAAAAGGTGCAAGTGTAGCTTGTTGGAAGAAATTGAACAAGATGTCCCACGTGAGAACAAAATACTCGTCGGGGTCCGTATTCTCGCCATTTAAGTTATTCAAATGTCTGTACACACTTATAATTAGGCCTATGTTGCGCTGGTTAAGAAAAAGGAATGGGAAGAACAAAATACATCAATTACTTAACTACAGGAAAGCAGGGTTTGAACCTGCCGCGGGTGGAGAGATTCGTGAGATAGACAGAGTTATTTGGTCACCTTTATCTTTTTTTTTTCCTCCTTTTGGTTTGTGGGATAATAAACAAATGTCCCGAGACGGAATAAAAATTGTACTAATGACTGGAAGCTGGAAGTGATTTCAGAAATAAGTGTGAAGAGATAGGAATTAAAATAAAAATAAAAATAAAGGAATACTTTATAAATTCGTGAATACTTTGTAAATTGTGTCATTTTTATAAACTCAATATGTTAATCTTTGAAAATATTTTATTAATTCATTCAAAAAAAATATTTTATTCATGTTTAAAAGTTTAATATAAATGGAGCTGTCTGACCTATAAATTGAGCCCATGTAAGAAGAGCAGCTTAGTAGCTCATGAAACATCTCTTTCCACGAATTCATTGCAATCTGCTTCAAGCTTTGAAGTTTGTTGTGCCATTGACAATCATGCCCCGCAGCTTGTCCAGCAGAGTCCAGCTGTATTTTACTATTGCTGCTACTATTATTATTTGCGCCCTACATTCATCAAACCCTAGATTCAGCTACACAACGTAGTGTCTGTATGAATAAGATGATGGCGTGGTATGGGCAAGAGCAGCTTAGTGAGATCATGAACACGGCCTAAAATGTAAAATGGTTGCAGGCGGAGGAAATATTCTTATTGTTGGAGAGTTGAGTTGTAAGAAGTGCGGTCGGAAATAGCAGGGACTCCATCAAAAATGGGAATGGGTTTGAAAATATCTTAGTCGGGATATTCAGACGCAGAATATGCTTATCCCTTCTGTCCAAATCCAAGGCGAAGGGTGAGCGATGAGGCTGTATCATACCACCGTATTCCATTGTACCATCTGAAGATTCCCTTCCTTAAATAATTCGGCCCCATCCTCTGCACGTTTTCACGTGTCCCCGTGCATGCCCATCCCAAATGCCGTTATTTACACCATCGGCCTCTCTACTCTATCGGATTCATTCTACTGCCCCTTTTCACACTCCCATATTTCCTTCGCTCCTTTGTAGAGAATCGTCTTCTGCTCCCCCACGCGCGTCTACTTAAACCAACTCCTATTCACGCAACTAATTAATCAATCACCTGGAGAGGCCAGCTGTGATGTGCTGCCCTGAGCGGATGGGACAGCAAGCACCGTTAATTTTGGTACGGTTTTGTAAAAGATGAGTTTGGAGTTCGTTGGTGACCTTGATTGAAAACGAGGATATATTATATATTATATGGCTTGTTATGAAGGCTGAATTGAATCTACTTGTTCGTTTTTTTAATGCAACGTGGTTGGACGGAGGTTTTCACGACGAGCACGTTTGTGCTGGATAAAATATTTTCTCTAGGGGGAAGTGAATTCACTTTCTTCTAAAAGCGTGTGGTGGGCTATCCTTTCTGAGTTACAAGCAAGGACAAATTCCTTGATAAATGTGCGTGTCTGCCTGTGAGAGAGAGGGGGGAGCTGTGATTTGTAATGTGCTTTACAGTGAGAACAGGGGGCTGAAGGGGTAAGGGAGAGAGAAGTCACTCACAGTCACAGGGGGGGAGGGGGGGGGAGAGAGAGAGAGAGATGTTCGATGGAGCGCCAGAGCAGTTCCACCATCTCATAGCTCCCAGAAACTCATCACTTCCCTTCCCTCCTTTCGATGCGCATAACCCTTCTCCTCATCATCATCTCTTGTCCCCGTTGCACCACAAGGATGAAGAACGCGAGCAGGAAGAAGCTTGCACCAACTTGGAGATTCATGGAAGACAACCACAACCGGCCCAGCATGAGCTCCTCGATTCCCCCTGGACCGACGATGAAGTGCTTGCTCTTCTGAGGATCCGATCTAGCCTCGACGCTTGGTTCCCTGAACTCACCTGGCAACATGTTTCGAGGTACCACGCCTTATAACTGTCTTCTCTCTTACTTCCCTACTTTCAGTTCCCCATTAATTAATTAGCGCCACTGAACATCTGGGCTACCTCTCCATCCTCCGTCCACCTGATCATTGCACTGAAAAATTCGTTACTGGAAAAATCAATACCTTATGTTTACCTTCACGTGTAGACATGGGAACACGTGCAAGCACAGTTACACACACTCCGAGAGAAAAAGAGGCCCAAGTTTCAGGCGATATATCGAGTTGGGAAGGGGACGAAATTAATTGTTATATGAAAAAAAAAAAACGGGAACGAAATTAATTATAGTATTATTTTTTAATCATTCATCTCATATTGAAAAGTGCGTCGGTTGTTATTGCAGTAGATCTATAGTTTCTTGAGCAATATATTTTTTCTATTAGCTTTGAAGGAATCAGGTTAAAAAATTGATGATAATTAAATTTAGTTATCAGAATCATCACATAGAATCTGAACCAACATTGAATGGACAATGATTATCCTTCTTCCCCTTAACATAATAATAAGACTATGTGATATAAAAAATCTACACATCACCAATTAAAGTTGGTGAGTAGTAAGGACTTTTGTCACTTAAGTATGAAAAGATAATCTATGATATCAGTGGACTCCTTATGATATAAAAAAAAATTCACATATCTTAATTTAATTCAAAATAATCACCTTAAGTATGTAACACTAAATATATAATTTTTTCCTTCCCAATACTCAGAATTTGGAAAATAAAAAGATATTTTATATTTTATATTTATATAAGCATAATATTTTATAATCTAAAATAAATAAGTTAACAAATAAGCTTCTCAGGATTAGCTTTAAGTGTTATTTTTTTTGTCTGGATATTTGATTTTAAGTTTCAGGGGTGAATTTTTCATTTGTATAAAAATAAAGAATTATAAAATTACTTTTATATTTTTAATGAAAATTTTGAGGGCAACGTATGTAATTTAATTCTTTAATTTGTACAAGAATAACAAGCAATATTATAAAATGAATGAGCGGCTACATTTTTAACATATCATAAAATAAATTATTTATATTTTTGACACAAACAAGATGTTTCATCATGCATTAATATAAATAGCTATTTATGTTTTTTTATGATGGCAACAAAAAAATTCTTACATTTTTTATTGAAATTGATTTTATAATCTCATTTTACACATTCTAAATATTATTACATTAAATAAATTATTAAATTAATATTTACTTAACTTTATTTTCTTATTTAAGTTTTCCCGCGCATTGCACGTATTTAAAATAAGGAACAATTCTAGAGCAGATTTAATAAGTAATGCTGGGATGCAGGAAGCTTGTAGACCTTGGATTCAAAAGGAGCGCAGAGAAGTGCAAGGAGAAGTTTGAAGAAGAAACTAGCTACTTGAACAACATTCATTACACTAAGAACAACAGTTGTCACTTTATTAGTGAGCTCGAACAGCTTTACCAGCCACAGCAAGCGCATCAAATCCCCAGGGTCGAAGTTGAGGTTAGGTGTCACGAGAGCAAGCAGCCATCAGAAAAGTTGACTGATCAAGAACTACATAGCAAGACAGATCATACTGTAGAAGATGGCCCCAAAAACGATGCAACACTGACCCAAAAATGCGAGAAAAGAGCGAAAACATCAAAACTCGGGAAGCTAAAGAGGCACGATCAGTTTGAGATTTTAAAGGGTTTTTGTGAGAACGTCGTGAAGAAAATGATTGCAAAGCAAGAGCAGATGCACAATAGGCTACTGGAGGACATGATGAGAAGAGACCAGGAAATATTCGCAAGAGAGGAAGCTCGAAAGAAACAGGAGATGGATACGGTGAACAGGGAGCTCGAAATGATAGCGAAAGAGGGGGCTGTGGCAGGGCAAAGGCAGGCCGCCATTATTGATTTATTGAAGAAAATTTCAGACCACCAGAGCCATCCCATGAAAACGGTATCGGTGGATGATCCGAATCCAACTTCTGTGACTACTTCTTGCCCGTCAAACTCCAAAAACCCTAATCCGTTTTGTAATTACAGCGGCAAGAGCAATCCTGAGCCGCTGCCACGCGGGGTTCGAAACCGCGCAAGTGAAGGTGTAGAAGATCAGAACCCTGATAATTCGAGTGAAGTTCCTGATGCAATGATCAGGCAGTCAAATGGGTGGAGCAAGAGAAAAGCATGGGCACAAAATTGTGTGGTGAGAGAGAAGGAAGAGGTGGGAAGAAGATGGCCGATGGAGGAAGTGAGGATGCTAATAAAGCTGAGATGCAGTGCCAAGGAAGAGAGAGAAGGAGGGAGCAACAGGGTTCCGGTGTGGGAGAGAATATCGGAAGGAATAAGGGAGATGGGGTACGAGAGGAGCGCTAAGAGGTGCAAAGAGAAATAGGAGAACATAAGCAAGTACTTCAGAAAAACGAAGCATCTGAGCAAGAAGAGGTCACTGGATTCTACAACATGCCCTTACTTCCATCAACTCTCTTGCTTGTATTCTCAACAGCTCCCTCCTTAGCATTTTCTTCATTTCTCCTTTTTCCACTTCTCCCAGCAGCTTTTATGTAATCATATGATGCTCCTATGATCCTATCTCTCCTCCTTTCTACTGTTATTAATGCTCGAGTGTGTCTCAACACTTATATACATTTTCCTCTTGGCCTTGGGTGAGCACCTAAAATATATTTCTCCCCTTCTGTTGCATTAATTAATCTGTAATCATTTTTAGTGAACTAATAGCTGGCTCTATTTTTCTTTTAAAAAAATAATCTTATGATTTTGTAGCAATGTTTAATATATGTGCATTTTATCTTCAAGAGATTCAACTATATAATACAACCCAAATATAGAATCGCTCATGTTATGCTAATACCCAACCTTGTAGTATGATCCGCGGCTTATAGCTAACCTGCCACATTAAATTATCTATTTCTTCATTCCTTTTTTTCATCCAGAACTATATAAAGTTTATGTTGATTGGTTTATAAACATATTAGGTCAGCTTCGTGTATTACTCAAAATTTAAAGTATTAAATGTATGATAATATGAAATATAATAAAAAAAATTACAAGCATTTATATATGTGTGCATATATCCCACCGTGTGTGAATAGGCAGGAGACAGCGTGGAATGGATAGGGGTGAATGACGAAAGTATGAGAAAGGTTATTGACAGTATTGTTGTTTTAATCAATGTTATTTGGTGAAAGAAATTTGTCAATACATGAATCATATATGCAATTATTCAACGTCTAGCACAGGTCTTTGAGGAATTCAAAGGTCAGTAGTATTCACAGTATTGTTGTTTTAATCAATGGAAGAAAAAAAATGACGATATATATATATATATATATATATTGTGGACAAGTTTTGGGTAGAAGAAATAATTCCAATCAATGTTCTATAGACTTCCATCTTACTTTCTTCTCAAGAACGGCTCTATATATGCTAGTTCACTTCCGGGCACACAAGACACTTGCTTGCTTTTTAACGAGGTATCAAGAGTGTTGTATTTTGATCCTTTTTGTATGTTAATATTGCTCTTGGTTTCAAGAATAAACCTTGAAATGTGTGAGGGTGACAGGCTATAGTCAAATTGGCTGCTGACACAAATATTTTGTGCTAAGATAGCCAACATCTTGCCTACCAACGGGCGCTTATCTTAATGGTTAGAGACCTAGATAGCTTAATTTGAGGTCTTGAGTTTGAGTTTCAAATTATGTAGCAACATAGTTGAACATGTAAAACATGTGTTGCCAGTGGTACCCACAAAACCCCCTCAAAGAAGGTCCCACCTAAACAAGATTTTGGATCAATTTGGAATGGATTAGACAGGTAATGAATCTAATAAACCTAAATGCTTCAGGATATTGAGTGTGAAAGGAAAAAAATACAAAAAAGAAAAAAAAACATCTTGCCCTTTTGCATTTACTATTATCAATCGTCACTTTTTCCCCTACCGAAGGTATTCACACAAAGTAATTGTGAGATTAATTTTTCAAACAATTTAAATGACATTTAAAAAATCGTCCCCTTTCAAAAAATATTTTTTCATGCATAACTTTTTCAAGTAAGTGTGGCATAGACAGTTATCATTTGTGCCACACTCACTTGATGTCAATCATCACTTTTCATGTCAAAGTTATGATTTTTTAATATTATATAGATATTCACTTATTATATATAATTGGAAAAATTTTAGTAGGGCCCCTTGACCCAACTTAATTATAGTCAAAACCTTTAAAATTTTGAAATTTTACTATACATGTGGGAATTGAGATAACCTTATCGAACATGATAAAATGAACAATTAATGTATGAAAAATGAACAAATGATGTATGTGAAACTTACAACTCTTACTAACAATATAACACCACTATAAATATAAACAGGTGAAGTTAGGTGTATGAATAACTCATGTAGAAAAAATGAACAACTAACATAAACAGAATAATTCACAGTAGTATTATGCTACTAATGAAAGTTGCAAATTCTACCTATGCCAGTCATTCATTTTTCATACACTAATTGTTCATTTTTCTTATATAAGTTGTTTATGCACTTAGCTTCATCAGGGATAATAAGAAGAGGAGACTAGAGATGATTCGATAGAAGCTATTAATTACTTAAAGTCAATAGAAGAGCTATGTTGATAAGAGGAAGATGCAATTAGAATTCGAGGTAGGTGACTATGTTTTCTTGAAGGTTACACCTATAGCAAGCATTAGAAAGTCAAATTGAGCTAAGAAGTTGACTCCATGTTTTATTGGTCCCTTTGAAATTTTAGAGAGGACTATGACACTTGCATATCAGATTGCATTTCCACCTCATCTTATGGGTGTCCATGATGTGTTTCACATCTTTTAACTCAAAATGTACCAACTCGACCTATATCACATCATTGAATCAAAAGATGTTGAGCTATGAGAGAACTTGACTTATCAAATAAAACCTGAATGAATTATGGATATGTGAAGGAGAAGCAACTATGAAACAAGATTATTCACCTACTTAAGGTGATATGGAAGGGAATGGTTTCTGAGGATGTTATGTGGGATATTGAGGAGAAGATAAAGCAATAATACCTTCAATTGTTTCAACGAGGTATGTGTTAGTTGATTGTGCAAATTTTGAAGATAAAATTTTTAAAAAGAGGGAAAAGTTATAACATCATAGAAATCTAACCCTTGATTAGCTAAATTAAATGAGGTTAATTAAATAATTAATGTGGTGAATGACTACAGAAAGCTAATGAGTAATTTGAATTGTGGTTTTAGCCCTAAGGGTAAGCCCGGAGCAGAGTTGGGACAACCAAACTTCAAAATGGGAGAAAAATTAAAAGAAGTGTCTTTGTACCGTATGCTGCAAAACATACATCATGTGCTGCAATGCACGAGTCTTACAAGCATGAAGATGACTCTCTGTATCACATGCTGCGATAAAGTGTGATTCGTGTTTTTTTCTTCCATCAAGGCTCAAGTGGCCTAATTTCATTTTGAACTTAATTCAAAAGCTACAATCTCTTCTCTCCTTTGAGAAGAGGGAAATTTTTTGTCCTCTCCATTGGAAAAGCCTTTTTCTTCTGTTCCCGCAATGTCTTTGTTATTCCGTTATGAATCATCACTTCAAAAAATGCCTTTCACCAACGCTCTTCAAGCTACTTTTATTTACCAACTCAAGGCTTAAACTTACTAGTTGGTTCATTTGTTTGTCAAATTCAACGACATTTTCAAATCCTATTAATTGATTGTTTAAGTTACATGACAAAGCATCTTTTAAATTTACTCGGTTTGAGAAATAAGCAACAGATCATCACGTACGCAGAGAGTTGACATGGTTTGGCTTTTATAATGTGGAGCCAGATACTTTTTGAAGAGGGGAAAGTACAAATGTACAAATAACAGAGGGCTTTGTTTATGGAAGTGGAGCTGGAGACCTTCCTCCATCGTTGGCAATTTCGTCGGTCTGAAACATCCAAGACCGTGTTTGGTTCGTAGGAACAGATGGGAATGAAGTGGGAATGGGAGAGGGAATTAGCAATCTAAATATTTGGTGCATATGAATATCCATTCCAATACAATGGTCCATTCCATCATTTGAGGCAATGGCCATTCCACCAGGGGAATGGGGATCCATTCCTAGAAATATTTTTTTTATTGACCAAATTATCCATGGTTATAACTTTTTCAGGCAATCTTATCCTTCCTTACTTTTTCGTACTCTCAGCCATAAATAATAATAATAATAATAATAATAATAATCGTGAATGTAGATAAAGGAAAATACTAGGTTAGAATGGGCAAATTGGGAAATTAGAGACGCGTTGTGTCGGGCTCGGGAGGTCAACGCCACAGTGCACTTCCAGTCTCCTCCTCAAACTTTTTTTGTCGATAACTAAATCATCGTAGAAATTTATATTTTTGAGAACTACCGACTCGGGGCCAAAATAAAATAAATATCGGTGGTGTTCCCCGTGCTTCTCCTTGCCACCCCACCCCCCTTATTATTTTCTTCATATAATTGATAATTGATTCTCTTTTATTTTCTTCATATTTTTAGATCTCCGTCTCTTCTATTTTCTTCTTCATATTAGTTATGGTCTCCACTAACAATTTCTTAACAAGGGTTTGACCATCCCATTGCGTTGAAAGAAAGGCCAGGCAATGTGCCTAATATTATCAAGTCACGTCCCTTGCTTGAATTTCCCAGAGTACACTACGAAACAAAAAATATGCTGCAGTCAACGGTTATTTTCCTCCCTTGATGGCGGTTATAACTGCTACAATAACAGGCGATCGGAGTAAAATCAAAGTTTTTTAAAAAATAAGGACGAAGATTGAATTAATCATGAATGGCAAAAGCAAGCTTGAAATAAATAATAATAATAATAATAAATACTGTTAAGCAGAGTAATGCGAAGTTGCTCGGGTTGGAAACATGTGACTTATAGAGAGGGACAGAGGGTAGTGCATGGACTATGGCGCGGGTGATGCGAGTCTCACTGCTCACACACGGACAGTCTCCCAGTTTCCCACCAACGCATTACGCATCGCTTGCTTTAATAAACTGCAATCTAAATCTCTCCCCTATCATTTGTCGTCTTTTTACTCTGCACGGGAATGGCGAGAGAGCTTCTGCAACTTTATCTGCTGCTGCTCCTCCTCCTTCCTCCTTAACAACGGAATCCTTTTGCACTTCCTCTGCTCATCCCCAAGTTTGCTTTCTCTCATCTGTCTTCCCCGACCGCATTTTAAATTCCTTCGATCTCTTTAAATCTTCATCCCTAAGGTGCGTCCCGCGCCCCCTTCTTACTCTATCCCTGCCCGTTATTTTGCTATTCTCTCCACTTTATGTTTCATTTCACTCCATTTTCTGTGCTTGCACTTTTCACAGTTGCAGTTCTTTTTTTTTTTGCTTCGGATTTACTCACTCCTTCTGTATTTGACTCTGCCACAACTTTATTCTTTACTTATTACTGTTACCTTTTCGGCGTTTTGGCGGCGTCAGGTTGTCCGCAAAATGTAGCGAAGGAAACAAGTTATGATTATTGATCTTAGTCATTCATTAATTCCTCTATGGCGTTCTACCTACACCCTCCACAATTAGCTCCTTGTCCTATGGCGTCCGCCTATTCCGGTCGTACTGTTGAACGGTGTTCTACCTACACCCTCCACAATTACTGTTTCTTTCCTCTTGGGAATATTATTGGTCCCTTTTTTACCAGCAAAATCAGATATTGGAATCATTTTGTGCTTGAAGTGTGGAATTGACAACCCAATTAATCAACCTCGATTATTCCACCTTGAGAGACAAATAAGTAGGATTAAATGCCGCATAATCATATTTATTGGATACTTGATGGTTAAAAGATTGGCTAAACTAGCTTCATGATTACACATTAAGTCTCTTCTGTCTTTTCTTTTTCCAATTCACACACGCACGCACGCACACATTTTTGGTTATAGAGCACTGCTACGAATTTCTTCATGGTGAATAATTACAATGATATCGCCTTCATCTTTCCCAGACATCACTATATTCCATTATCTATCTTCGTGACCTTGTTTTCTTTCGTTTAATTTTTTTCCCCTAACTTTCTAGTACAATTTTATAACTATCCTCTTCTGCCCCGTTCCCATGTTTTTTAAAAATGATCTAACATTCTGGATTTGAACTTTACACAGTGGAGGAAAATTTTATTACTGATCACATGGAGCAGTATGAAATACTTGAGCAAATTGGAAAAGGTGCTTTTGGCTCTGCTCTTCTCGTGCGGCATAAGCATGAGAAAAAAAAGTGAGAATGGAATAAAACTTGCGTTACTTTCTTTCTGTTACCTACTTAATAATGACTATTCAACGATATGATTTGTGGCTGAGGCCTGGAAGTGGTTTTTTTCTTTTTTCTTTTCTTCTTTTTTTTTTTAAACTGTCTTTGAATCATATAGATATGTGCTGAAGAAAATTCGCCTTGCTCGCCAAACTGAGCGGTCTCGTAGATCTGCACATCAGGAGGTTGGTTCTTAATAGTGTATCAACAAATGAACTAACTGAACATTTTGATGTCATTTTCTATTTAATTGATCCCTGCCATCTTTGCTTTTATGGTGATGCTAGTTTGTGGCGTGTTCATGAGCTCTAGACTAGACAAATATCATTTGCTAACATGCCCAAAGAGCAGCTGCACCTACTAGCAAATTCTGTTATTTTGGATGTTTATTGTGAAATTTTGTACTGAAATTGTTATTATACGGGTTCTTGCTGACATTTCTTTTTTGTCTTGTATAGATGGAGTTAATCTCTAAATTAAAAAATCCATTTATTGTCGAGTATAAGGATTCCTGGGTAGAAAAGGTAATACTTTTGTTTCCACTGATAAAAAGCTCACCCTAATAAGCCTGTATTGGAAAAAAATGCTAATTATATCATAATAATATTGTTTAGGAAGTTTAACTCTTGGCCTTATCTGACACTTCCCTTGAATATAATATTGCTCATTTGTTGTTATCACTTGCTGTAATGGTGACCATGCAATAGAAGTTCTTGTCCATGCCATAATAAATGGTTTATTCGTTTTCTTGTATTATGACACTTTTTGTTTCTGATTGCCAATTACATAAAACTAATTGTAATTGCTTTATGTTTGCCAATATTGCGCCTTCCTCTTAGGGGTGCTATGTGTGCATTATTATAGGTTATTGTGAGGGGGGAGATATGTAAGTTTCTCTCTCAAATACCCTTAGTTTATATAATTTGTCGCCTGTCATAAATTGTGGCATTATCTTTTAATAAATACATTATTGATTTAAAACAGGGCAGAAGCTATAAAGAAGGCTAATGGTTTTTTTTTCCTGAGGAGGTATGTCTTTTTCTTTCGTCCTAGCTGACATTAGAATGTCACGATGTGTGATCAAATTCTCTGCATGAGAATTTATCTTTGACTGCATTAGGTTTAGGTGACATTTTGTTATTTGCACTTGAAGTCTAAGAGTCCTTTATCTGCAGAAACTTTGTAAGTGGCTTGTTCAACTTCTTATGGCCCTAGACTACTTACACCTGAACCATATTCTTCATCGTGATGTCAAGGTTAGTGGCAGGTTTCTCTTTGCACTTAACAATGGTATTTCTGTTTCCATGTAAATTTTCTTAACCCTATGCTGGTAAGAACAATTTCATGCTCCTTTCAGTGTTCAAATATATTTTTGACGAAAGATCAAGACATACGCCTTGGTAAGTTATTCTGTTATTTTCATTGAATATGCCATTTGAGGGTTGAAATTTACTTACAAGTGGTTGATGGTGAAGCAGGTGATTTTGGACTTGCAAAAATATTGACTTCAGATGATCTTGCTTCCTCGGTAAGAAACATGCAATCTGTAATTGGATTGATGTTCCAATTTATAAATATTGACCTCTTGTCATCGTAAAAAGAAATAAAATGAGAGTACTTATCTATTGGTTTTGTAACTTAGGTTGTTGGAACTCCTAGTTACATGTGCCCTGAGCTCTTGGCTGATATTCCTTATGGTTCTAAATCAGATATTTGGTCCTTGGGTAGGCAATCTTGTGTTATGATTTTTAGTCCGCGGTGAGTGCTTTGTTATCTTGATAAACGTGCATTTTTTATCCCTTGTATTTGTTGTTTAGGATGCTGTGTATATGAAATGGCAGCTCATAGGCCTGCATTTAAAGCATTTGTAAGTTTCTTACCTTTTTCTCATCTCCATGACTTTGTTAAAGTGACTTATTCTTTTCCATTTTCATTTGAATTTATCCTGTCTCTTGACTTTGTTTCTCTCTTGGATGCCATATTCAATATGCATTGAATTTAGGGAAATTCATCAACTATTTATCTTATCTTCTCAATTAATTGTTAACGTTCATTTATCTGCTTGCTTTATTATCTCTAAAAGAATTGAGAGTTGAGCAGTCCTGCATTCATTGTTCTTTCTGTCTTTTCTGAAATTTTACTGTATCAAAGTTTCAATTTATCTTTCAATTTCACTGAGCAGGATATACAGGCACTAATCAACAAGATTAACAAGTCTATAGTGGCTCCACTCCCAACAAAGTATTCTGGTGCATTGTACGTCTGTCTTTTCATCATTGAGTTATTTGTCTGTCCTATCTGTTACAAATTGCATCTATATGTTTTGCATTATCGAAACCAACATTTCCACAAACTTGGTGCCTAAAATTGTGCCAAAAGGCGTGCATTAGCCCATTACAGATCATTAAGAGTGAGTTTTCTGGTAAAATTATTGTGAATAATGACCAGTTGGTTGTAATATGGAAGATTATTGATTCTAATCCTGTTTGTTTTCTCTTTATGCAGTCGGAGTCTTGTTAAAAGCATGCTGCGGAAAAATCCTGAGCTTAGACCTAGTGTATGTATTACTCTCTTCTGACATAGACAATGCAGTCCAGTATGGATGCTTCATTGCTCTATATTGCACCAGCTTTTGTTAGCTTGGTGATTGATCCATTGTAGACATAAAATATAATCACTTGTGCCATGCACAATAATGCATGTCAAGCATATTTCCCTCAAAATTTGACCTGAATCCAGAAGGCCTGTGCTCATAGTTTTTTTTTTTTTTTTTTGAGCAAATTCTTTACCACCTTTTATGAGTCCTTTGAATGTTAGGATAACAAAGGCTATGCGTGCAAAAATGAGTTTCCTGATCTCTTTCCAGCATTTGGTTGGGTTTGTATTCACGAGAGGATTTTCTTTTGTTCATCTTGTATGAAGGAAATAATTTGAGTTGATGATACATTATAGATGATTGAGTTATGATTCTTCTAGATGACTGTAAGCTCCTGGGAATTTGGTTGACTTAGCTGAGATGAAGAATCACTTTCTTTGATATATTTGCACATGATCTTTAAAATTAGGCTGGCTTCAGCCGACTGAGTGATTTGCTTCCTTCTCTACCTCACTTACCTTTAGCTGCTCTACATTGTGCTGTGCCTGAAGGCCCTGCATAAATTTGACAGTTCAATCACACTGACTGCGATATATAATTTCCATTGCACCCTGTCACGCCTTGCATGATCCATGTGATTCTTATCACTCCTGTGCAGCCCGATTCTTTTTGGTTGAACAACACTGTTGAGTAGTTAAATCCTGTCTTTTGACATTTGTTTTTTGGTCCGAAATCTTCTGCTGAATCATTCCAAATTAGTTGCGGGCAGATATGATGCCTATTTGCTTACCCATACGCATCTAACATCTGATCCATCACATGGAGCCACATTCTCATCTGAAGTGATTTTCTGTGGCAGGCTGCGGAGCTGCTTGGCCACCGGCATCTTCAACCTTATGTTCACAAGATCCATCTAAAGCTTAACAGCCCCAGGCGAAGTACACTACCAGTTCATTGGTCAGAATCCAACTACGTGAAGAAAACTAGATTTCTGGAGTCAGAAGATGATCCTGTTTCAATCTACAGAGATAAGCAACATTCTTTTGGCAATGATCTGACTCTTAATCCCAGCCTATCTGGAGCTGAGCAAGATTCTGTATGCTCTACCCTAGAAATAGATTGTACTCCAGATAATTTGAATCAGAAGTCTGCAGAAGTATATATTGGAGATAGCCTCGAGGTGAAATCAGTCTGTAAGCCTGTTGTTTCAAGGACATCTAGTTTCACCAAGACTCCAAGACATGCCTCCATAAAGGCTTCTACCACCTCTAAGAAATTAATGGAGCCCCAAAAAAAGCACATGTCGGTAAGACATAGCCATTGTTTTCTCCTTTTCTCTTTCATTCCTCTTCCTACATTCCCCCAGCCCCCCTAATTAAGTGGAAGCAGCATAGTTGTTTGGCTTCTAAAGTACTTGCTTGTTGCAGCTTCCTACTCTACGCAAAGCCAGACAATCAGTCAATACATCTCGCAGAGCATCATTTCCATTGCACACAAGAAGTTCTGGTCAACACTCTCGGCATGGGCCTGTTATTGGTTTACTTAGCCATATAAAGTCTCCAGATATTTCAGTAAACTCTCCTAGAATTGATAAGATAGCTGAATTCCCACTGGCGTCATATGAGTATCCACTTTTTCCCATCTATAGAACTCCAACCTCAGTGCAGGGTTCCTCAGGCTCCACACCTTTTGGTGGTCGTTCAATCATGAAAGATAAATGCACGGTTCAAATATGTGATAGAGCCTCTGTCAAGCATCGATTGACAGATTCATGGCAGGGAATCAAGCTAAACACGTTTCGGGAAAATGCTGAGGATAAAAGTGGCTCCTCTGATCAAAATGCAACTGTTGGAGCATCAAGCCATGCCTCGTCAGACATGTGCCGCCGGCAGTTTGACACCTCATCATACCAGCAAAGGGCTGAAGCGTTGGAAGGGTTGCTTGAATTTAGTGCAAGATTGCTACAACATGAAAGGTATGAAGAACTTGGGGTTTTATTGAAACCATTTGGACCAGGGAAGGTCTCTCCTAGGGAAACTGCTATCTGGTTGAGTAAGAGCTTCAAAGAGAACACTCAACCGTGAAGAATCCCTCTAATCTGGCGTTTTGAGCACTTTAGTCATAGATGTGACTATTTGGAGCGTTCCTTTTTTTTTTTTTTTTTTTCAAATCTCCCATACCATGGTAGCATTTAAACGACTTCTGATTTTTGTAGGTTATCCTTAACGGATTTCTTCATTCAATTCTTTTGCTGAATCATGTTAATTCGAAGTTCTCAATCCGACAAAACGAACAATTCTTGTCTGACAATTGTTTATATGGTCGTATTCTGCCCCTTCCCTTTTCTTAAACCTTATGTTGACCGGAAAAGGAAGAAAAGTTAAAATTCTAGTCTTGACTTCAATGCATCAGTTGATTACATGAGTAGATTCTTATTGCAGACACAGAACAAGGAGCAACTATCGTTAACCAATATATATCTATTGAAGCTCTAGTTAGTTACAATTTCAAAATTTTCATCCAAAACACCATGCTTTGCTGCTTTTGGATGCTCGGATTAGAATCCCGTACAACAACACTCTCTCCTGCTCCAAGATTAACAGAGAGGCAATTCGCGATTGTCAGTATTCAGGTAAAATTAAAAAAGGATACAATTATTATAATCGGTGCGCTGAGCATATCCGTTCTCCTGAGATGTCATTGATTTATCAATATTCGCATGCCACTTGACTCTTAAAAGTTGGATTTCTTGCTTTTTGTTGGGAGCAATGTAGTTTCAATAACAAGAATTACTAGTCGCCGTGCTGCCGTGGAAGGACCCACTTTTGCTGTCCGTGGATGACTCGTAATGGTTCATAACCCAATGGTCCTCGTTTCCATGGTAGATAAAGCGTAAGGAGTTCGAGGACATAGATTGCCTTCGACCATCCAATGAAAAATTCAAGTCCTTTGTAGATTCTACGGGCTTGTTTTTGCGCCTTGTACCTTGTACGGGTCGTTGTTTTGGTTCACTGCAAGACCTTGCTTTAGCTCTCGAAGATTCCGTCCTAGTGAGGCCATTGGGTGCCCGTGACATTGAATGGCGCTGGTTACTTGATAAGCTGTTTCTTGAGCTGCTTGGTTCTGCGTTTAACGCATGATCCTGGTACTGATATTTTTCCTTTGGATAGAATGACATGACAGCATGCTCTGTATCTGAAGGATCTAGAGGACCACTTCTACTTCCCATGATTTCCAACATTTCTTTTAGGTCCATATCCTTTGGGTCCTGTGAATGACCACGTGATAGTTATGTACTGGGAATTAAGGTTTCATAACCAGAATAATCATCTACTGCATATCTTTCATCAAAAATACCATATATATTGGGAACATTTGACAGAGACTCACTTTAGATTCTTGTGCAGTAGATGGTGTAATACCAGAAACCATATCCCGAGAAATTTGAGGATGTGGGGGTGAGTATTTTGGAAGCAGCAGATTAGCTTCTTGTGCGGTCTGAAGTCTTTGAATTCTGGCTCTTACTTGAATAGCCATCAAGGCATGCATGCCTCGCAGTGTAGCGCTTGTTTGTTTCCTTACAAGATGGCCTCTTACTTGTGCCTGTATCTTCACTAGTCCCCTCAAAGCAAGCAATGCTTTCCTCGCCTAACAAAAAATTGCATCTTCAGAATTCAGAGGAGCGGGCATAAAATTGAGGAGTGATCGAGGGAGATGGAGAGAAGGACATTACCAAATAGGAGCGAAAAGCAGCCTGAATCTTGGTAGCAGCAGAGCTTTCAATGTTTGTAGGAGCCTTTGGTAGTAGACAAGTTGAAAGAATGTATGGAGCGTCGGTTTGCAGAAGCGATTGTACTTGGAGGTTAGCAGAGTAGCTTGAATCAAAAGAAGCGGAAAATCTATGCGCAGTTGCGTTCCCTGTCGTTCTGGTGCTTGACTTTCTTCCAAGGCTCCACCTGCGCTTCACTTTGGGACTTTCAGCAATGTTGTTCTCATTGTAGGACCTGTCCACCTTATATTTCGCTTCCTTTTTCCCCATGAGATGGTTTCTTATCCATTTGCTCGCCTTCTCCATTTCTTCTTGTCTGCTTCCGCTAACGGCAACCTAGCAAGTTGGTGGTTAATAGCTGACAAAATTCTAGGATTAAACACACGCCTGCATAGATGCTTCTATATATTTAGAGGACCAAGTCCTGGTTGTGGTCCATATTTTAGTTTTGGTCTCCTTAGTCTTGCATTATTAAATACCGCATTCTTCAATGAGGTCAGTGAAGGATTTTCTTATAAATTGGTGATTTTCTGGTCATCAACTACAAGGGCTCTTGCCTGCAAAGCTTTCCCTGATAAAGCCACTTGCCACCCTTGTGGGAATTCTTGAATATAATTTGATGGAGCTTGCCATTCCACCATTGCCTTAGCCGAGTACTGAAGAGCCGTAACATTACCCGAGCTCAGGCTCCCACAAGACGGCCGCTAAAACTTGCTTGTGATGACGGTGCTGCTATATAAAATTGAGAATTTACAACTGTCACTGTTATATTCCTTCCTTCCTTGTTTTCTTTTTTTGGTCTTCTCTGAGGTTAAAACTAGGACTCAAGGGCCATCTTGGCAAGCACTCGTCAGCTACTACAACAAACCACCAGAGTTTAGTTTAGCTCTAAGATGATTGAACCACAAACCTCCGACAACAACATCGTGCACAACCGAAGCCTTTTTCATCAACATACCGACCAACACTTTGATTTTGAAAACTGGCAACTTCAATTTCTTCGGCCTGACCACGCCATATAATAGCAAGGCTTTTCATATTCCATTTCCCATCTGCGATTTGTCCAGGACGTCATCGCTCCTGTTCAATTTCAATGGATTCCCCCCCCCATCATCATAAAGTCTGTCTGATGTCTCTTGGAAGAACTTGAGGACCGAGATTTATGCCAATGGGTTATCTTGTGAACGTTTGATGTGGGTTTACCAGTGTAGGTAGAAAGCTGGGATTCTTCAAGTGGCTTGCATTGAAAGAGAAAAATGATCAGATGATATTTAGTCCCTTTAGATTCCTTTAGATCAATAAGCTGGGATTCTTATAGTCAAGGATTTGTAGTGTTAACTAATTAATCTTAAGTTAGAAAAGGATGAGAAGAAAATGGAGTGTCATGCTACTGATTTGTTCAGAACTCAAGTGTAGATTGCAGTTTCCTTCAAGAGTGTGCTGTCTTGCTTATATTGTCTGATCACTCTCTCTCTCTAGTTAATTAGTAGTGGAAGCACCATGTGTTCCTGCAGTTCCTTGGGCTTTCTGCTACAAGTGAGAGCGTAGGGAATATATTCTTTCGAAGATATATTGGGCGCTCCAATCCTCCAATGCAAGGATAAGAATCATAAGATCACAAGTAGTGATAAAATGCATAGCTTTAACTGTCGCAGATAAGTCTTGTGAATAAATATAATGTCGAAAGGGGAGCTTGCATTGTAATAAAAGACTTGAACCATTAAACCTCATCCAGGGGAAGGCTGTCCCCGTGTTGACATCCAATGACTCGAATAGGGATTGGGTGAAGATGGACGGCTTTCTATTTCATTATTTCATTTCTTTTCTTTTTTTTTTTTTGCCAATTACAATTTATCGTTCTCCCCCTAAGCTCTGGATTCAGAATGATTCGTCTCGTACAGTGGTACTTCCATCAACGTTATATTTATTGATCTCATGGGGTTCATCAGAATACATCCAACAAGGTACAATTTTTTTTTTTTTAAAGAAAAGCAAGATTTGAGAAACAAGGACCTACACTACCCGTTTGAGATTAATGGCAAGCAGCTCAAATCATCAGTGGATAGGGAACAAGAAGATAAAATCCGAGCTACAGAGGAGTTATGGAAGTCCTCGCCACGAGCAGGACGTAATCGATCACTTGTTCTTCATTTCAACTCCACTCTTCCCAGCTATTATCACGGAAGTGGCCATATTCAAGAACAGTCCGTGCTCCACAACGCCTTCCAACGCAGATATTTCAGCTCCGGCAGCCACCCCATCCCTAATCGGAGTCTTGAAGTACAAATCTACTATGTAATTCGAATTATCGGTCACATAGGGTTTTCCGTCTGCGTCTAATCTCAATTTCGCATCGCATCCTTCTTCCTTGAACAACTCTTGAAGCCTGATCAAGTTGTACTTCCAACAGAATTGAACCACCTCAACCGGCATTGCCAATCCACTTCCGCCAAGGCCGGTCACCAATTTCGTGTTGTCAACAACCACGACGAATTTGTCGGAGGCAGCCTCCACCATTTTCTCTCTCAATAGAGCTCCACCGCGGCCTTTGACCAGGTTAAGGTCAGGGTCAACCTCATCGGCGCCGTCGATGGCCAAATCAAGACGGGGATTGTCATCGAGGATGGAAAGAGGGATGCCAAGAGAGCGGGCTTGCTCTTCAGTGCGCTTGGAAGTGGGGACTCCCACAATGTCCTTCAATTGACCGGACTTAAGGAGCTCGCCTAGCTTGGCGACGACGAAGGCGGCAGTGGAGCCGGTGCCGAGACCGAGGATCATGCCGCTGCGGACGTACTCGACGGCTTTATCGGCGGCGAGCTTCTTGAGGTCATCCTGGGTGAGGACGGGGGCGGAGAGGGCTTTGACGGAGACGGCGGCTCTATGGGGGAAGGTGCGGAGTTTGATGGAATTAGGTGAGCGCAGGAAAAGGTTGATAGAGGCAGTGTGGTGCGAGGAAGACAGCGAAGGAGGCGATGAGAGGGATAAGGAGGCCATGGATTGTGTGGAGACCAATGTCCACCAACGCTAACAACAGCGGATGCGATTCTAATTCTATGTATTGCAGAGGAAAATTTAGCCAATTACTTGAGCCTCGCCTTTTTGTCTCCTAGCTTCACTAAACGCAGAGGTTGGTGGCCTTGGTTCTCCTGTACTGTTGCCTTTCAGGTTTTCACCTTCTCTCACCTCTTCCTCCCATCTTTGTTTTTCTTTCTTTTTTTTTTTTTTGTTTTGTTATGATAAATCGTTGACCTCTGGTTGCATCTTACTTTCATTATTTCATTACCTGATCATGGCTCTTCCCTCCCATGCTTGTTTTATTTTGGAGTTTTGTTACTTTTGTTTTGAAGTTTTAGTTAGTTTGTATTTTTTATTTTTAAATTCACGAAACAAAAGCTATGCACACCCTTTGTGGTGTAAGGTCTTGAGTTCGACCCTTCCGCTCTCATCTATTCATTTCATGATTTCATCTTAAAATGATTCATGCCGTTTATTTTAAGTTTATTTTTTCAAATATTTTTAAATTATTTTTATTAAAATAAAATTTTAAGATTAAATATTGATGGTCTTTTTTGCTCATTGGGGGATGAGTATTATAGTACTCATCACTACTGATGGGATTTAAACCGTCCAAACTTCAAGCTTTTTATTTTTATTTTATGTTTATCATAATAAAAATTTATAAAAATTATAAAAATTTTTAATACATTTGTTTCTCATCAATCTAGCTAGTATAAATTTAATTTGGACTATCTCATTTAATGTTAAAATATTTTATAATTTTATAAATTGATTATTCAAATATAATTTAAATAGTATAGATATAATTTGAACGATTTAATTTAATATTAAATTTTTTATAATTTTTACAAATTAATTATCTAGATATGTTTTAAATAGTATAAATTGAATATTAAATTTTTTATCATTGTTATAAATTTTTTTAATAATAAAATATTAAAAATATCTAAAAATAAACTTAAAGTGAACGGTATAGATATTTTAAAATAAAATGAACGGCATAGATTATCTAAAAGTGTGATGAGAATCTCGTGCTCGTCAGCAATGTGAACGCTTGTTTGCATATCTAAGCATCCTGCCACTTGCCTTGTCTACCATGTTATTTGCAATTTTCGAATTATATTCTGGTAATATTGCTTATATAGAATTAATGGGGGTTGAATTTACAAGAAAGAACTAGCCCCTCATAAGGTGGCAAATATAAGGTTAGAATCTTCGTTGAAAAAAGTGTCAACATTCATTCAGTATCTAGTTATACTTTGAATGGGATTATCCTACTAAAAGGACAATTGTAACCGATAAAAAATTATTGCTGATATAGACCCCACTTTCTTGACCCTTTACTTGTACTGTAAGAGTGGAAGGCTGGAAGCCGATGGTTATGAAAGGGCTCGAAGAGGACTGAAGATCATTGACTTTGGGGAAAGGGCATATTCAAATTGGATAGGTGCTTGTTGGTCCAAATATGGATAGGTGCTCATGCCCGTTACTCGCTCCTCCTCTTATCATGTCTATTTCATTTCGTACAGGATGTTGCACAAATCCTTTGCCATAACTGTCTTGTATTTACTACTTTTTTGGGTTGCATGTGATAATGTATAGAATCTAGAGGTTATGTCTCCTTTTACTGCTGAATATGAAAGGAGCTTGGCTTCATTCATAATGTTATCCATCACTTGTGTCATTTACACGTCTTGCACCAATGGATGAGAGATATTACCTGTTTATTGTCTGTTTCTGCAGGCACATCATGCTTGAATAATGCCCTTGAAATACTGTAGTGGTTCCCATAAACCATATTTGAAGCTCATGGTCCAGCGTGAGCTATGCGTCTTCTGATCACAACTTTGGCTATTTACGGCATTTTGTGATATTGGTTATTGAAAATTGAAATAGGCCATAAAATAATCCAAAGCCATTTCCATTTATCATTTTTAGAATATTTTGTAATAATGCTTTAGCAATATGCAAGTAAATCTTCATTTCATAGCATATAAAATTCTATATAATTAAGTCATATCAATACAAATAAGCCACTTGCCATTTAATTTTCTGCATTACCCGTTTTGCTCAATGAATCATAGGGAGATGGAGAAAGATTGTAATGCAATGATATCATGATCAGGGAGATGGATAAGGTGGAGAACTGGTGGATTTCAAATCTGGTGAATTTCGGATCTGGTCCATGAGCTTCAAATTTGGGAGGAGGGAGGGCGATTACAGTTGACGGATATGAAGAGGGCATTCAATATTTGAACGAGTGAAGATGGAGAACCAGTGAAGGATGTCAATGTTCGGACCTTGTGGAAGAGGTTCGTTGGAGGTGATGTTTGAACCAGAGCAAGCCAAATGGCATTCATCGGGGATGGCAGAGATGACTTCACAGACCTGATGAAAAGGGAGAAGGTCAACGGTGGTGGTCACTGGTGGAGGAGGTTTGCTGGCGTGTGGGAAGGTTGACGGAGATGAAGTGGAAGGAGGAGTAGGGCTGATGATGGGAGTGAGCAAAAGAGGAATACAACATTATGTAATGGGGAACGCATACCCTTTTCCCTTTTTTTTTTTTTTTTCCCGGGGTAATCCCAATTATGACACGAGGTAATCTAGTTTATTCATGTCACTGCTTTTACTTAGCTTTGGCCCAACCAAACATTATGAATGAGGGTTCTAAGGAATACATCTAACCACACGAGGCCTCTAGAATTTAGATCATTCTGGTCCTTTCCCAGCGACATGATAGAGAGAGAAGCCTTTATAAGTTATAACAAAGGTAATTTGAATCTTCAGCCTCCTGGGGAAGAAAACTACTAAGTTTACACCATCTCGATCTGACCCTGGAAATCACTCTATTCAGCTGGTAACTATTCTATCTTTACGCTGTTCTTGCGTAAAGGTCAATGCTCCCAACTTGCAGCCGAGAAGTTGATTGAATATCTCTAGATGCCAGAAACCTGAACCTGCTAATCCATACCTTCCGTGAGTCCTGAACCAAAAATGTGAAGCAGGGTCAAGAGATGCGAAGGTTAATACCTGAAAACATTAGATGGCAAACGCGTTGAGGAAATTGTGTATATTCTACGCTGGAAACGATCTTCAAAGACCTGAGAGGTTTGCTTATCCAGAACTCGCCAGCTGATTCCATCATCTTCGCTCCCTTCAAGGATCCTGAGAACAAATGCTGAAAAAGGTCATCGATGTAGCACACCCGCCTTAACTGAAGCAACAACCCAAATGTACTCTACAAAGCACAGAAACGTTCACCGCAACTTTCTAAGAAAAAATGGTCAACAAAAGAGTCCCTTGCAGCAGCGTCAGTTCCAATTCTTTTGTTGTAGCAAATAAGTGATTAACAAGCAGACAGACTAGAGTACAACAACATAAAGGATACTCAACAACTTACTAATTAATTTGTAATGAAAAAAGAGCTAGAGAAAACTAAAACATCATTTGATCCTGAAAACATCTTCACATGCTATTTGGAATTACAGTAAAGATCAAGAGGCATGGGATAAATTGGTTAAACAAAACCATACTAATGATTCTTTTAGGGCCCGTTTGGTATGATGGATTTGGGAGGGTTGAAATGCATATGAAAATGAAATTGAAAATTGTGTTTGGTTGGTTAAAATCATATGGAATTGGACTTTCACGTGGAAACCATTTCCATCAAAATTGATAGAATTGAGTTCCATCTGTAAAACTGATAAGGATCCAAATCAGCTTTGGAGACCCTTAATAACTTATCATCGTAGAAAGAAGAGGAAGATAGTTGAAATTGATGCTGTCATGCATGTTTTAAGGGATTTATCTGATTTAAATGATTTAAATTAATTATTGCTGTTATTTTATTTGTTATTTGAATTGTTATTTTGTTAGTTGCTAAATAATAGGACCTCAAGGCTGTTAGGGAGGTTCCTGCGAGTAGTTCCTGATCTTTAGGCTAGTATCTTGCATTATTTGAATTATTCAATTGTACTCTTTTATTTTAAATATCCTGGCTCCCATACACAGCAGGATATGAATGAAGAAATAATCCCATTACTCCTTAGCAGATTCTCCTACTTGGCTGTTAAGTTATTTAGAGTGAGATCCTTGCTCTAGCTAACTTAATAGATTACTTTTCCTAATCCCTACTATTCTAAGTCCCTATCAAAAACTCAGTTTTTCAAATCCCATCTTACCAATTTCATTTTTTACCCTTCCTCTCATCCACCGAACTGAATGACAGCAACCTTATTTGCAAATGGCAAGGATGAACCAAGGTCTAAGAACGGTGAGGTCAAACCAGGATCTCTGGTGACCTCCAGTGATTTCGCAATCTCTCCTACCAATGGCGGGTCTTCTTTTTCACAGCAGCGGCGATGATGAAGGCTTCCCATGAGATCGGCAAGCAAGGATGATGAAGCCAGCAATGTGGGTAACAATCTTATTCAAGCTAAACCCGAGGCTTATTCAACACAGAATCCTTGATTTCAGGTTTGTGGTGGTTTGGCGAAAGTCCAGTGAAGGTGGTTCATTCTCAAATCTGTGGGCAGGAGCTTCATCTTCTTCATCGATCTAGGTTATAGGGGTGGTCCTTTGATCTGTGTTGGAGCACATTTTTTTGGGACTAGGGCATTTTAATCTTTTCCTGTTTTTAGTATTAATATTGGATAAAAATAATCTCTCAATTCCATGAACATATCAAATATATTTGTAAACCTCATATCCATCTCCACTTTCACATCCATTTTCATTTCTATCAAAATCATTTTCACCGTACCAAATGGGGCATTAGGTTTCCATGCAGAATTGGATTGTTTGAAATGCTAAACATGATGCAAGCAAGATGAGAAGAAGGGAAGCTTTGTTGGAAGAGGATTTTTGCTCAAGCTTGCCGGTTGATTTGGAAAGTGAGATTTCCTTTAATTCTCATGATGTGGATGACAACTGGTCTCCACCTAATGTCAATTTGGTCCGTTTGGATGTGGACAGGTCAGTGAATCACAAAGGGAAGGCTACTTGTAGGGGTCTAGCACGAGACTCACAAGACAACCGTGTCAAAGTTTTCATGAAAAAGCTAGGATTAAGAAGCAGCTGCATAGAGGTTGAGTAGAGTGGCATCCATGAGGGGCTCAACTTATGTTGGACCAGTGGTATAAGCAATATAGTTGCTGCTAGTGACGCAGTAAAAGCAGTTAATGAGTTTGTCAAAAATAATGTTACGAACTGGCCTATGGTTGATATGATTGAGAGTATTAGGATCCTCCTTGCTATTGAATGGAACATCAGTTTTTATCATGTATATTGTGAGGCCAGTTAGTTAGTAGATCATACCACTTATTAACCGAGTGTTTATTAATAGCTGTAGCTTGTAATCTCCCTCATCTGTAAGTCATTTTAGAAACTCTTCTTTCTTTCCTTTTCACAGTCTTCTCACATGCTTTTCCCATAGCCTATTAATTAAAAAAGAAAAAAGTAAAACATGATTTGACCAAATGTTCCAAGGACCGTACCAATCCATCGGATCCCTTTCTGGTGCATCATTGGCTGACATCAACTCATATGCTGCAAGTTCATACTTCTTATTGCCAAAAGTTCTATACTCGATCCAACAACCTACAAGATCAGTCAAAAAATAATCTATTAATATAAGAATAAGCAAAGTAATATTTGTACCTTTTAACCTCATGAAGACGGAAGAGAAGGTTAGGGGTTAAGTAGGATAACACAAGGCTGGCATTTAACCTGTAGTCAAACATATACTTGGTTGTATGTAATAAGTAAAGGTGTTATCTAATTACAATAAGAAATTTCATAAGAATGGAATTAGTTGAGAATATGAAATTCAGGGTTATCAGTATTTAGTATAGCAAGATGGTTGACGAAAATAGTGCAAGCTATAAGCAGAGTGGAAAGCATGACAAACCTCGTCAAGATAATCCTCATAAGAAACTAAAAGGGAAAATGTAATTTTCAGTCCCTAACCTTGTCCTCAATTACCGATTCAGTTTCTAAACTTCTATTTAGAAGAACTCCATCCCTATAGTTTTTTGACTTAGAACAACTTAATTGTTATAGTTTTTCGACTCAGTACAGCTAAGTCTTTATAATTTCTTAGCTCAATCGACGGCAAGAATTGAGTTGTATTGAATCATAATTTAGAGACTAAATTGATAATTGAGAGAAAGTTCAGAGACTTAGTTATATTATCCCCAAAGTAAGAGCAATATCTTGGTTAAATAGTTTATGGAACTAAATTTAAGCTTTTGTCACATTCTCCACTACAGTTTTGGCCAAAATAAAATTTCTCGACTACATTAAATAAGCTATTTCATTCAGTCAAATGTACCTCTTGCACCATTTGGTTCTTCCCATTTTGACAGCCGGGTTCCATCAAATGCTGATGTAACCTGAAATACGATAGTTATAATTATAAATGCCCGAAGATAAAAGTAACAAGAAACATAGAGTAAACTGGCCGTATGCAAATTTACAATCCCGGAAGGCAACTCTTCTGCGCTTGCAACAACCGAACCAGAGTGTATTCTGTTCAACTTCAACATTGGCAATGCAAGGGACTCTGCAGTAAACTTTTCACATTTTTCAAGACTCGATAACAAATCATCCAGAGCATCCAACACCACAGGCAATGCCAAAGAAGTTCTAACAGGGTCACCAGCCAACCAAATTTCAACACTTCCATCTGTGTCCACCTTCTTCTCCAGTGAAAGAGCATCAAGTAGCTCATCAAAAGATGGAAACGACTCCTGAAATATTGGATTCTTTAGAGTTGAATCGGATGACGTCCTTCTTGTCTTGAAGGGGGAATGTTGAAGATTCAAGACTATTCCCCGCATAATCTTAAGTACTTCAGCAGCTTCAGATATTGTTAGTGCTTCGTTGACAAATTGATGAAGGATGGGACGAAATGCATTATAAATTCTTGTCACGTGCTCATCTACACACAAACGAACAGGGCATGAAGAAGAACTTAGCGTGGAATTCTTATTGGAACCAATTTCCATTCTGGATCTACACCATTCCTCATCCCCACTTCTCCTTCCAGGTAATGAGAGTGAGACATCATCTTGAGAATGTAAACATCTCTCAAGAAGTTGTTTTTCCTCCACATCACGGGCTTCAATGATTGAAAGTAGTTGAGATGGAAAGCCTCTTCGACATTCTTTTGTTATGTTAGCGAGTACAGATGACAAGGCAGGCTCTGTAATTATAGTACGTTGAGATAGAACCTGTGGTTTCAAATTGATAGGGAAATTTCTTATCAATATTTCAATAATTTAGAACTATTACACATGTTTCAAAATCATGATTGATAAGGTATACATAATTTTTTTAAAAAAAAAAAAGCAGTTGCAAAATCTACCTCATGCCACTTCCTTGTGTACCGTTTGGTGACATCATAAACTCCATCTTTGGCCACCGCAATACAATAGTTCAATTTCTTATTCCACCTACGGCATAAATGAGAAAATGACATAACAATGAGCAAGACAAAAAATTCTCAGTACAAATACTTCCCCCATTCAATTCATGAAGGCACTGCAAAAGTGAATATACCCCTTTTCATATAATAATGGTTTGTCATAGACTCCTTCGCATGGGTCAAGATGCATCCACCTGGAAGATCAAAAGAACTCAGAGACAAGTAATGCCACTGAAGAAATAAATTTCCTGCAGCAGAATATAAAAGCCAGAAGCTTGTGGGTCAATCCTACCTTCCCAGGAATTGTGAGAAGCATTCTGTCCAAACATGATCTGTAAAGTCCACAACCTGGAGATAAACAAAAACCAGCATCGGTAAACTTCCTCAAGAAATATACCGACATACATATTCCCCAGCTAGATAAGGAAAGCTTATTCAGAGTTTCCAGGACTCAAAGTTGATCTTAAAATGCATGTTGTGAAAAGAAATTAGCAGGGACAAACCAGGCGTGAATCATAGCCAAAAGCTCGGCAATAGAGGGTAAAGCAATTAGCCCATTCTCCACAACGCCCCTCTCTTGTCTGCACTAACTGCAGATCAAAAGCAAGGAATGAGAATAACCATCTACACATGCCTTACTTAGCCTTTGGTTTTGCCGTTTTGCCAAAAACATATTATAAAACTAACATTTCATCACTAGTTGAATACCTTTATTGGATCATTGTAGCGAGGAAAACGAGTGAATTTGGAGCAAATGGTACACCTGTGTTGTGAAAATAAATGAAGATAACAAAGGAAAAATAAAGCTAGTCAGGCAGTGAATAGAAGCAGAACATTAGCCGATCCAAAAAAAACTTTTTAAAAAAGCCTTATAAGCAAAAGACCAGAACTCAGGCAACAATGGTCAATCAAGTTAAATGGTTGTAAGCTTATCAGTATCACCGGATCTCCCAAGCTTGCATAGGGATGTCATGAAGGATCTTATACTGAGATAAATTTTGCTAGTATAAACTTGGGTCAAATACTGTTCAAACAGAAGAGATCGCACGAACTTATTGCAGATGTTCTATATTTTCTGCTCTATCTCTCTCCCAGCTCAATGCGTTTGAATAAGTTAAAAACAATATACTGATAGTCAAAATCAAAGCAAGCATATCGTTTTAAAAAACATACTCAGCATATCATCAGAAAGGTCGCCAAAGCATGACAATGAAGTATCACCACAATTACAGGTAAAACTTCTAGTTAATTAACAAGAAAGAGCTTGTTGATCCTGGAACATTAAGATGGTCTTAACTATAAAGAAACCAATGAGCTGATTCTTAAAAAAAAAGTCAAAGATATATATATATATATATATGAAAATTAACTGCATCATAATGGAGGTGCACAATTAGTTCATCCAACATGTTACAAGATAATACAAACATTTAAGATTAGTAATTACAGAAGCATCCAGCCATGAAGATTGCCTGAGGAAAATAGGAAAAACCATGCCACAATCTAAGTCATATATTCTAAGGCCATACCTGTAAAGTTCAACCCTGGATGCCCCATAAAGAGTCTCAGAAGGAAGAGCATCAGTCATGCCCTGGCCAACAGTTTTATTGCCACAATCATGGCAAGGAGGTGAATTAACCCATCTATTGGAAGAGGGCATAAATTCACCCCGAAACAAAAAAGGAAAAGAATGATCAAATGCAACTAGTACAGTAAAACAATAAAAAATGCAACTGGCGTAAGAGAACATATATGAAAATTTGCTGGTGAATGAGTAATGAAATATCACAGCAGCAATGAATTATAGTTGAATGAAAAAAATTCCACAATTTTATAAACATGATAATTCTGCTCTGTCCAATCTCAAGGGAAATATTAATCATCAACATATCTTTTTAAGTGAGCCCCCCCCCCCCCAAAAGGCAAGGGTGAAATCACGTTGCCACCTTATTCAAAGTGTGTCATTCAATCTCATTGTGGCCAGTGCCTGCATCACATAACCACTCTAAGGTACGTTTACTCTTTAACAGAACTAATCACATGGATGTTAAAACCATGAAAAAATTCATAATTGAAAGTATGTTTCATCACTTATACTTTGAAGAATTCCACAGTCTTCTAAGCCTTATTGGAACTAGGGCAACATTTAGAAATTGAAATTACTTGCTTAATGTCAGCACAAATCTCAAATTACAATGAAGATATTCAGCATTTCAATCAAAGAGTTATTTTACAATGAATCTGCTCACTGTTTCAACATCCACAAGTTTTTACCAATTAAAATTTGGATATAAGAATTTTGAAGTTAAATGTTAATGTTACAAAAGCCCAAGTGTTGAATCACACACTTTAAACCACAAGGGTCAAACTAACTTTGAGCCGAACCAAAAAGAGTAAACTATGATTTACCCTTTATTTTAAATTAAGAGTTGAGCAGCAAATGCAATGAATAATGATCTATATACCTAAAGGATTGTTTAAACCAGAACAGCAGCTGGAGAAGGAAAGCATGATCTTTTTCAGATTTTGATGGATTGAAGTTCCCTTCCTGAAAAATGTTCATTAGATTTACCAATCACCATATACCGTAGCAGCATTAAACATGCTATGTGATGGAGAATAAGAAGAGAATATTAGGATACATGGAATGGTGAGAGAAGTACTCTGGGTGAAGCAAATTCTAGATATTTAGTTCCTCCCTACCTTCTTCCCTTCCTCTCTCTAATTAACTTCCTCCTTCCTCTCTACTTTTCCCTCTACTGGTCTAAATCACTGTGCTTATAACATGGAAACCAAATCTCAACTCTCAAGCTCACTATTGAAACAGAACTAAGACAAACAAAAGACATCCAAGAGTACTTCAGAAAACCAGAATGAAATAATTTGCCAAAGAATTCAACAGCAAGTGAATTTTAGGTGTTCATTTTCAATTAGGCAATCAATATTAAAGAATTACGTTATGTTTGGTCATGTTCCTTCCGTTCTGTGGTCTTTCATGATATATACAATCACCATTTCTATAAATCGTCCTCATAGCAGTGGCCAGCATTATAGTAGATTCCAAATACAAGGCTGAAACCGATTGATGATAAAAAAGATTCACAAACACATAAATCATGACCATATTTGTGTACTGAGGACTTCGTTTCCAAACTGGCAAAGGTTTCATGAATGGGCTTTTATATTTATAATTTCACATAAATCAATTTGGCACTCAATTCCTAAAATGATAAGTAAAAGCAACTCTATCTAAAGAACTGACTTCAAGTCCACTAGTCCTCCCCATGAGTACGCTCATATATCATGCCTCCTCTTTCAAAGAGACAAAGAAACTCACTAACCTTGGCCAAGGAAACCAACGCTTTCTCCTCAAGTTCTTCCACAGGGACAGTCTTCCGAGCAGCTTCCTGGCTGCTTGAATCCTCATACTACATGAATCATGATATCAGAAGACTTAAAAGATGGAACCATTGGAGTTGTAATTATTCAATAGCAAAAGGAATCCAAGTTATTCTATTCCATGGACCACAGTATACTTTTCATTTTTACAAGCAGTTTCATGAACTCAAACGCCTTGTATTCATCTTTCTCACTACCAAACGTGTGAAATTACCATTTGGATTTGATTGAGGTAAGGCCGTATTCTATTCCCAAATTGTCCATTATCTTGGCTCGCAAGATACTGCCGCAACATAAGCTCTTCCTCCTCCGCCTGCACATACAAATAGAAAAATAGATAAAAGAGAAAGATAATGAATTTCAAATAAATATGATATGCACTTCAAAACTTGCATCCATTGCCAAAACCTCTGTAAAATGACCCAAGTTCTCCTAGAGGAAAAAAAGGGGCGGCACCTGCAAGAGTCTGGCCAGCTCCTCGTCTGATCTCATCAATTCGGCATTCTGAGTGCTTGATTCTGCCTGTTGTTCATCTTCGTCGATGGAAACCAATCGCAGTTTCTCGGAAATGGTGATGAGATCGGAGTCACTTGCCACAGGGCGATCATCTTCACAACCATAAATCTGTACTGAAAATTATCGATAAACAAAAGAAGGCACAAAATTTCGCCAGCTGTTGGGCACTGGCACACAAGGACAAGAAAGTATAGATAGAATGGATTAATGAGAATTGGAACCTTTTGCTCATCGGGGGGTATAGAGGTGAGGGAGAAGAGCTGGATTTTGAAAACCTGCAGAAAGTAACGAAGTCGGGTTACAGGAGAAGTGTCGAGGGGAAGGAGGAAATGGTTTTTGGGAGGAACGCGAGCATACTTCGAAGCCATCGTCCGGATCGTATTCGACATCGAAGTTGGAGTCGTGGTGGAGCACTTCAAATTTTCGGGCCACCATTTTCTCTTCCTTAACAGCTCCGAAGCTGAATGTCCGATGTCGTTGGAGGGAGGATAGTCAGTGAGAGCTTGCTGTCTACTATTTTTTTCGATCCTCTTCTCCTACCGTTTACGGCCCAAAAGGAAGGCATGGTCAATGCAAAGGAACATGACAGAGAATCAGTGCCTAATTGGCCGTAGACTCGACGTGAGAGAAAATTAATACTAATAAGTTTATCATTATACAAATAATAATAATAATAATAATAATAATAATAATAATAATAATAATAATAACACTGCCAATTTTTAATATTTGGTTATTAGCACTGGTAGCAGCCAATGGCTAATTCATGCTGATGTGGTCAGAATGTATGAAGGTCATATACTAACTCTTCAATATTAAAACAAATAAATATATCACCAAGAAAAAAAATAGTTATTATTCTTAAACATGTCGCAAATTGAAAATTTTCCACAAATACCTCTAATTTAATATTGAACACTCCTATATTATATTAATTATTTTTAATTCTTAATTACTTTATCATGAAAATAACATAATTCTTAATTACTACTGCTACAACCCCCTAATATAATGAAGGGTATAACTAAAATAATGTAATTAACATATCACATAAGTTTATGCTTTTTATAATTTGGATTAAAAGAAGTCTCCTAAAATTTACAAGTTGGGAATTAATTATTAATTATTAATTAACATTTCAAATCCGCGAATGTATTAAACTGCCGATTCATTAGATTAGCTTTCCTAAGCATGAGTCGAGAGGAGCCTAAAGGCAACCTTATTTGGTAGCTGGAGGTGATTTTTAATCCAATACATTGGAATAATTGTGCTTGAAAATTAAATTAATTAGGAAATTTAAACTGCTCCCAAAATTATAATACATTTGTAGCCTGAATGTGTAAATGTACTGTCCCCCCCCCCCCCAAAAAAAAAAAACAATGCAGTTTTTAAATGTTAAGCATTTATAAATCAATAAAAATGCGCGCACGCTCACTTTATTCATCGCCCTAAAAGACTAAAGTATGTCCAGGCCACGTGTCGAATGTTTCTCGTCTTTTTGGCCCTTCTGCTTTTTTATTTTGACTAACGCAGCGCTTATAAAAGAGGTATCAAGAGACTTGAGGCCCAGGGTAAGATACGAGTCAAAAACAACATGATACGACACTCGGTATGGTTCATGGACCACTACAGATTCGCGGATCATCTTGGTGGGCTTGGTTTGCTACACGAGTTTATGTATCTCTCAAAAATTACGCTCGTATATAGTTGACGGTTCAATCTTCATAAATAAATCTCGTCCCCTCGATACATCTGCTAAGCGGATGTGACTTGTTGATTTGATTAATCCTCGTTACTAAAATTGATGGGTTCAGCTGAAATCGCAGATCATGACTTGTCTAAATGATGATTGGTTCCAGCAGTATGTATGTTAAACCCTTCAAATGTGCCCATTGATTCTACAACTGAGCTTGGCAACCGTCCCATCATCTTCTTTATGAAACCTCCATCTAGAATAATATCTTAATCTTTAATTTATAGAGTGCTCTCTCAAATATAGCGATTGGTCTACTAAATTGAAATTTCTTCTCCTTTTGACGTCCCTCGGTTGCAATGACACTAAGGAACTCGATCGTGCCGCATCAAGTGGGTTCTCACTGGAGAGTTACTTTCTTTATTCCCTACATGTCCTGGCTGGAACAAATATCTTCAATCCCCATACAGATAAATTGCATCGCCTGGGCTTCATGCACGGATGCCAAAGTCGGGAAGGGCATCATGTATCGATCGCATGGAAAGTTGAAACATAAACAGACCTAAAACAAACACACCGAAACAACTTCCGTATTCACCTTTTCTCCATGTGCGTCGCTTCACGGGGTGGTCGTTAAATAACAAAACAAAAAAAAAAAAAGAAAAGAAAGGCGCGCGCGCGAGCAAATTAAAAGGTGACTGTCGATAAAGCTAGCTATAATAGAGAAAATTTATGTTGATCGATTGCATGTGCTTCTACTGTAGTACGGAGCAGGCTTCACCCGTCGTGGGGATGGAGGAACTAAGAGAGGCTGCCAAGGTAGGTGAGTTGTCTTAGCTTGATATGTTACTGAATTAAATTATACAGCTTAGCTGTTGCGGTAACATGGACGGACGGTGCAAATTGCAAAATGGTCCCCTATGCACGCACTGGAATATGTGTTGGATACTCTATTTGGGTCATTCGAGTGGATGCCTACCTTACACACAACACAGATTAAAAGCAGAGGAGATAGAGAGAGAGGGGGTATGAAAGGCCCTCGGCATGCATGTATACAAGGCGTCACTAGCCAAACACTGTCTGCATGTGGTGGCGTGAGCGTGATGTTTTTAAATTCTTCCCGATCGGGACCACTTCTCCACGACGCTTCTCTCTTTGTTTTTACTTTTCATCCCTCATCCTAACACATCCATTGATTCTTTCTTACAATCTCCTTTCCGCCCCGTGATTAACCATTCTCTCTCACTCGAGATTTTTCCACGAAGCCCCAGCGTGCTTATATCCCTCTCAGTCTCTCTCATGCATTTTTCTTCTTTTGTCTCCATGTAAAAGTAGGGTTCTAGTGGCGATTATCCCTCAGCCTAAGTAGATGCCACTGCTACAAAGACGCCCCAAGAGAATATAATTATATATTAACGTTCACCCATCACACGGGACAAAAAGGATAACACCGGAAGCACCAAAACTGGCTCCGCAGAATTGTAGAGATGGTCCAAATGTGGCCTGATGAGAAAAAAGAGGGTCCAGAAAAAAAGGGAAGAAGGGGGAGGTGGGGGACCACATCTACTTGTGCCTATATATATACATATATATGCTGTATCCTCCCACGGCTCTTCAATTTTTGCAGAGAGGCCAACAATGTGCCGGCTGCGATAATCTTACGGTGCACCCTCTAGCAGTTGAAGCTGCCAGCATGATCTGAGCTTCCCTTCTCATGTGGCCGCAACAGATCATGCGGCAGTTTCACCTGTTGAACGGAAGCATCCCAACCCTAATTAATTCGCTTTCTCCTATCTGCTCTCACAAACCCTATAAAAGGTTCCGTTTCTGCTTTTTTTCCATCTATCCTCTTCCCTACTTTTTCTTAATCCCGCGCACTCGGTTTCCTTACTCTCTTCCCATATTCTGCCTCGTGCATATATCTGCATTCATCTGTGCTTTGCTTCTGTTCTTTTGTGACTGTTGATTCGCCGTTCACTTGCAATTTCCAGATCTACGGAATACTATTGCGTGTGCCGCTTTAGATTGAATTTTCCATTACTCCCACGCCCACTTTCCACCAAGAACTCGTCAATGCGCTGGCCTTCGTCTTTGGGTAATTTATTTAGTCCGTTTTCTGGATTTCACTGGTCAGCGCGGAATAAGCTATTGCTTTTTTAGTCCATTGATTGATTGATTTCTGGTGGAGTTATATACGCATTACAAATGCACGCACGCTATCATTTCTGGTGGAGTTATGTGAGCAGCGCTTGCTGTAGATCTATTGATAACCGTCCCAGCTGGGACGACATTAAAACGTGTAGGGGATTTATGATGCGATATAGATTGAACAGACTTGCAATTTACTACTTTTCTGCAGGAAGCGTGCCAGAAACTCCGGTTTCTTTCTTCGGGGTGACAGGGGCCGGCATAAAATTTTAACTGAGGAGGCAATGAATTTAATTATAAATTAAAATAACAGGGCTTGTTTGATTCTATTGTTTTTTTTATTTCCAGGATAATTTTATAGAATAAGTTTTTATAACAAATTTTGGAAATGAAAAAACTGTTTAAATCATTATTTTTAAAAAATATATTTAAAATGATGGAATAAAAGGTGAAACGATTATTTATTTTATTAACGTAATTCATGATATTTTCTAATTTTTTTTCTGTATACTTGTTAGTTAAAAAAAAAAAAAAAAACCGTTCATCCTGAACAAACAACAGCAACGGAATGATCTGGGGACATCTTGAATCAGTCAATGACCATTTAGTTGAAATTAATGGTTCATTTAGGTCCTGAACTCGAAGAGAGTTAATTAAGGCTATACAGTGGGAGAAGTTTCCATGGAGCCAAGCCCTACGTTTAGGTAGGCTTCATATACATAGAGCATTGTTTTGTGGGAAAGAAATCTAATTGCGAAAAAAGAATAATTAAGGTTGTTGGATGGGAGCGATGAACCCCTTACAAGCGGATCATCCGTCTTATAATTAGTGAGTTTCGTGGGCGGTGGAAAGTGACATGAACCCCGTAATTGAAGGATGCCATTAATTGATTTTTTTCTTTTTAAGATCTTGAACTTGATATAATATAAATCAGCAACTAAATTACATAAACAACGATTTGTTCTAAAATTAGTATAACCCCGTGCACAATTTACATTATATTGTTGGAGGTTTTAAATTCTTTCCATGTGATCAAAAAAGGAGTTTAAAGAATTTAAAAAAATATGTTATCAAACTACAGTAGCTAGGGACGCTTACATAATGTCTATAGATGTTGATATTAATATTGACGAATGAATAACACTTATTTTTATGGCATTCAAATTAAAATTCTGCACAAATATGTGAATATATGTGTGTGCGTATTTGAATAAAATATTAAAAACAGAAAGACACAAAATTTAATATTGATAAAATCATGTTATATTATATAATGTTGATTTTGATTATGAATCATGCAAACAGTTGTATATTGTCTGTGATTTATATCGTGACATTTATAAATTAAATATTATATCATATGTTATATGATTTATCCGTGTTATAGTAATATATAGATATATGTTCATAAAAATATGTAGATATTGATTCCATAACGGCCGGTCCCTGCAATTTGATGTTTATCTTGCAAGGTTAGAACGAGTCATCGTACTCGCGACTTCAAAAAATTATAGCATAGAGCAGCTAATTGTTAGGTTTTATATTTTACATTCAATATTGACTTTGACCGCGGTTATAACCAACTAGTCATATAAGTTTTTACAATTTCACTTAATTTTAAATTAAGTCTTACAGTTTATTTTATTTTAGTCAAACTCTTATAGTTTAATCTATTATATATATTAACCTCCTAAACGTTAAAGATTAATAATGAATAATTAAATTTTATAAAACAAAAATACTCTTAAAATTTATAAAAAAATCACTTTAATACTTTTATTCAAAATAAAAAATTGACTTAATATATTTTTTACATTTTTATTAATTTTTTTATGAAATTCTATATGTATAAAAATATTTAAAAAGACAATCTAATTATATAAATTTTTGGTTATAAAATTTTTTTAATTAATTCTAAAGTCATATAATCATTTAATAAAAATATAAAAATTTTAATTTTTTAAAGGAAAAATATAAGGATTTTAACTTTAAAAGATTAAAAATTTTAATTGATCAAACTATAAGAGTTTGATTAAAACAAAATAAACTGTAAGAGTCTAATTTAAAATTAAATAAAATTGTAAAGACATATTGATATTTTTTTCTTTAGCATATTATCTTGAAGAATAGGCATGTTGTTGCAGATTTGTGTAAATTTAAATATATGTAAATAAATTTTGTAATGATTTTTAGTCTACAAAATAGCTAGTTGATGCACACAAATATTTACTGTGAGTGTACAGGTTAATATGTAATATATTAGCATGTCAAAGTCAATCCTGCAAGAAATCAATCATAATGACAACTAGGTAATAAAGTTTTCACTTTTATTTAAGTTGAACAAAACTAAGTTCGGATTTGATTTTGTACAAATTGAATCTACATGAATGCACTAAAATTAAAGTTTCAACAACCACAAATAATCAAAACAATCTAAGACGGCTAATTCCTTATTCAATTCATTAAGCATGTAATTATCTAAATAAATTTTTTAATATTAATTTGCTAACCTAGAGTAGTTACACCTCCTCCCTTGAATTAAATATGTTATATTTCTAAGACAAATCCCAAGGAGGCAAAAAGGCACAAGCTTACTCTAATGTAATTATATGGGTCCAATAGGTATATTCTTACCATATTGGCAAGTTAAAATAAATTCTAACTCCACATTAATTAATCTAATGATCTAATTTAGATTTTTCTTTTTCAAGGTAAAACCCAATCCCTGAAATTTACACTCAATGATGGCTAAACATTAAATGGGCAAATAAGTATAAGATTAAGTAAATAAAATTAACATTAAGTCCAAATAAATAATTGAAACATGCTCTAATCCCATAGTCAATTCATAGCTATCCTAGATTAAGAGAAAATTACCACTTATGACTCTAATGACAAAAAATATCAGCAACGTGTACATCAAACTAAAGAGAAGAAGAAGAAGAAATGTTTAAATTGGAGCAATCTTGAATTAAATCCTTAATTTTTTGCCAAACTCAAGATTTTTCAACCCTCTTTTTGGATCTTTTTGCTCAACCTAGCATCCTATAGCTGTTGGAAGTGAAATTTGGTCTAAAATGAGGTCCCAAAACTCTCAAAATGTGCTAAAGATCAAACTTGTAAGCTAAAATTCACGTTTTGCTGCAACAATTATAACCTATGCAAGATTTCTTTTTAGATTTCTCTTATTATATGCAGGTTTTAAAATTTTCATCTTTTAGCCTATAAATTGAGCCTCCTTACATATAATCCAAAATTAATGTTAGAATTAATCTACTAACTTCTAATTACATTTTCACATCTATTCTCACACATAATCATCTACTGAATCAACCATTCTCACACATAATCATCCACTAACTTCTAAAATAAATGACTTTCAATTGTATTAGCAATACCAATAAATTTAATACAATATTAAAAATCATCACTAGCTAGTAGTCTCAACTTTTACATTTAGTTTATACTTTTTTAAGCCTCGCTTTTTCATTTTTCTTTTGTGAGCCGAGAACTTACTCATCAAATCAATTACTAATTACTAATAATTAATTTAATTTGTAATTCTAACTTGCTTACTTACAGAGACACGTTCCACAAGCTTTCAGTTGGCATTAGTTAGTTAAAAGACTCTTCCTTTTCCTGATTGGAAGCAGAGACTGGTCCCTTGCTTGGGAAATTATATCAGACCTTGGATAAAAAAATCATCAAATATATATACACATGATATAAGATACATCGCAAAATTCATTCTTCATAAATTTTAAATAGTACATATAACTCATTTAATTTGTTTAAAATTTATGCAGTACACTATAATACAAGGATCCGTTCACTTCGCGCCAAATACCCGAGCTAATTTTCCCGTGCTTCTTCCGGAAAATAACGTCATTAATTGACAATGACTTGGAACTTCTTTACTCATCAGGCAATTTTTTTCAACCTTTATTAATTAGACTACGAATCTATGGTCTATATAGAACTGGAGGTGACTTATACTTTTATTATTTTTACTTAGTCAACAAAGTTTACTTTATGGCCTATGGGTATCTAAATGTAATATTAATATATTATACACATGAGCAACAAGATGCTGAAACTTTGACAAGTCAAGCATATCTTTGAGAAAGAAAAGTCGTACATGTTGGGGAGAATTGGTTCCCTGACTTTGGCTCGTTGGGGCGATAACCAGGGGAGAGTAAATGGAATCGCTGCTTGTGGAGCCTCATCCATGACAATTAAGAAAATGGGTTATATCTATATTTGTTTTCAAAGCACGTTAGGCATTTTATATTAATAAGTGAACTTTTTTTTTAAATTATTTTTTAAATAAGCAAAAATCTCCATTCATTTTGAATCCATTAATTTTGTCATTTTATATTAACGTAGTATATCCTTTGTTATATCATGAGATAGTTTTTGAGATGTGCTTTTGAAACATGATCTCTCCTCTATTTTTTATATGACCATAATAACTATGATTTTTATACAAAAAGAATTGTATGCAAGTTTTTGATAGATTAAATTTATAAAAGTTGGGTTTCCAAGAAATTTAAAAAAAATAAATTGTAACAATATATTAGATAGACTAAACAACTAATCATATTAATTTTTAATATTAATATAAATGAATTATTTATATAATTTTTTTTCAATATGTCAAACTTTATATTTTTTATTCTTATTATTTAATATATCAAATTTTACGTTATTTAAAATTTTTATACATATCTTTTTCAAACATTTTCAATATGAAGCATTTGTATAATATAAATTATAAATCATAAAAGTCAATGTATTTTTTTTATAATTGTGCATTCAAAATTATTTTTTATTATACATAATTCAAACAACTTCTTATATACCAAATTGACTTTTTTTAAAAAAAATGTATTTACATCTAAATTTTGTTAAAATAACTAATTTTTATTAAAATGACTTTTGCCAAATAAACTTTTAACAAATTGATTTTTGGCCAGTAGAAAACCAAACATGCACCAAGTATCTTCAAGGGCATTGATCAAGTTGGGAGTGTAGTTTCTCCAAAGTCAACATACTCTAACTCTATTGAAATTCTCACATTTAATCAAAGCAACCTCAACATGAAACATCTCATTGCCGACACTGTCAACAAAATCAAGGATCTAGTATTAAGAAATTGGATGATTACTTTCAATCATGTGTTTAGAGATGTTAATAAATGTGTGGATTTCCTCTCCCAACAAGCTTATAATAATAAGTTGTTATTAAGATTTTTGATGATCCACTCTATGAGTGTAGAAATTGTATAATGTCATAAATGGCTTGAACTTTTCCCTTGCACGGTCAGGTGTACCCTTGAATTTTCTTTGGGGAAAAAAACAACAAAGAAAGAGTACGTATGAATGCTTGTATTTTACTTCCTTATATCCTTTTTCTTTTTGGCAAGTATATAGAAGGAGTAGATTCCACCGAGTGCATAAAATATCCCCCCAAAGGCATTAAAAATAAGTAAATAAATCTCTTTCAACTAAATTGCTATATATACAACAGTTAAGGTTCAAATTCCTAACCATTTGCTTAAGTAATGAGAGCCTCAACCACACGCCCCAACTTTAATTGGTTACTTCTTCCTATTTTTAATACTCCTTCCATCCCAATTTATAAGATAATATTGGATAAATTTGGTTGTCCCAAAATATAAGATAATTTGACATACTTTTTTAATACTACCGTTCGAATGGAGAAAGAATTAAAATGATATTGTAATATAAAGATTAAGTATGTATGGATATTTTTAAAAATTTATAATTTTTCTTTAAAAAAGTAAGTTTATAAAGTGATATTATTGAGCTTTATTAGTATGCATAATCTTATCTCAACTTGTTTTATAATTTGGGATGGAGGGATATAAGATAAAGTTAACAAACTTAATTCTTATTAAAAAATGATATAATTTAAAATTGTTTAAAAAAATATGTAACTTCTTAATTTTACCCTTCTTTATAATTAACAACCACGATAAATTGTTGCATCGATGTTAAAATGGTAATAAATAAACTCTTTGCCTTGCATTGAGGACAAAAAAAAATTCAAACTTTGTGTTATATTAAAGATAGATTAAAAGTGAGTATTTCATATCTGATATATACTAAATATTTATAATTAAAAAACATTATTTTTCAAAATCCGTACAACGTATTTCCTTCATTTCAATTAATATACAAGTTATATTTTGGAATATTTTAAATATTCAAAATATAAACTTCTATGCAAAATCCAAGCACTATTAATTCTTTTTTTTTAATTTTACCCACCTTAAATCATCATTAGAGTTATGGTGGAGAAAAGGATGAAGAAAAATATGATTATGTGAGTCACAATTTAAGAAGAGCAATTTTGTAAATTGTTGGTAATTTTTGAGAATATCAAAGAACTGAGTTATTTTAACAAAGTTCACAACTAAAATATAGTTAAAAGTGATTTCCTTTTTTCTATGTGCATACTTCTTGATAGATGAATGGTAATGAAGGTGCTTCCTAATGAGATTATCTCTTTGATAAATCGAAATTTTTGGGGGATTTTACTACCTCTTTTTGTGTACTAGCGAGCAAGAATGTCTGGGATTAGGCCCGTTTTCCGCCAAAAAAAAAATCAGATCTTAACATAAGTATTCACGATTAATTAGAATTGGATCAAGTTAGTGCCCTTTAATGTCACCAAGTTTCCTTTGTTTAGTTCTGTATTTCAGTACCATTCCAAAAAAAGAAAAAAAGGAATTTTTTTAAAAAAAGTCACCAAGTATCTCGTTTGAGTGGTATCTTTTAAACGTAAAGTTGCGGATTCAATTCTTCGTAGTTACGCATATCTGTGAATTATTTTTCTCGGGCGAAGTGTACGTATCTCTGTGAATTATTTTTCTTGGGCGAAGTGAAAAGTAATAAGCTAGGAGAAATATATACAAGAGTACCTGATAATGAACTAATCATTGGAATTATTGGAATATATACATAAGCGGTGCCTCGTGTATGACTGTATGTGTTATTTCCAGCAAGCTAGCAGACTGAAAACAGTAATAATAAATGGCCAAATTAATACTCATGGAGTTGGATATTTATTATTATTTTTCCTGCAATGTATGCGTCGAGGATTAATCATATCGTCAAAAATATCAGGACATTGAAATGAAATCTCCCCCTTGACTCGGAGCTAGTAATTAAACCAATGCATGGCGATTTTCTGATAAAGGAAGGAATTAAATTAAACAAGAAATTAACTATACTTGTGTTGAAATATGGATCAAGAAAGCTTAATCACAGCCGAGACAGCGTACGTAATGAAGGCTTCGTATGCAGCCAACATCATCCTCACAAACTCCTGGTAATCCACCAGCCCATCGCCGTCCAAGTCGGCGATTCTGATCATCTGCTCCAGCTCCTCGTCTGTCACCCTCTCTCCCACAGTTATCATAACACGCCTCAACTGTAAATATGCACAGTCACTTCTCTCCAAATGAAACGGCAAGGGCGGACCCAATTAATTAATTGAGTAAATGTACCTCGGTGGGTGATATATAACCATCTTGATCGATGTCGAACGCCTTGAAAGCTTCTTGGAATTCCCCTTCTGCTTCAGCCTCAGCTTCCTTCATGTTCCAAATCAAGACGTAACCACGTCCATATTATATGATCTTCTACAAACATAGCTAGGCCCTGGGCCCTGGACGAAATTGAAATTTGGAACATTTACAATTTGATATGTACCTTGATTTTGGTAGCCATGAGATTCAAGAACTCTCCGAATTCAATGGTTCCGTTGCCGTCCGTGTCCACCTGGCTGATCATAAATCGCAACTCTTCCTGGGTAGGGTTTTGATCCAATGATCCGATGGCAGTGCCTAGTTCTTCAAGGGTTATACAGCCTAGTTCATGTCAAGAGAAGAGAGGTTCATATATGCAAGGAAAACAAATCACTAAGAGAGTGCGTGCGTGTATATGTATTGCACAGAGGAGAGAGGATGGAAATAGTGGAAGTCATGGATAGAGAAATACCATCTGCATCTTTGTCAAAAAGACGGAAGGCTTCCAGAAACTCAGCAATCTGCTCTTGAGTTAGAGCGTCCTTCATGGTTCATGCTACGAACGAATGGCAGCTCAACGCAGAAATTATGCAAGACCATTTACGTTTACTTCGAGAAAGGAAGGCAGATTCCAATCACATACATGTACGGTATGCGTGCGTACCAAGTCACCAATTGAGGGATTGCCCATTTGACCAGCTACCGTAATCTTCCACCCCATTCAACATGGAACCATTTCGGTCTCTCCCATCCATCTTACTCTCACCTCCTTGTACGGACCCACAGCAGATGCTCGTGCTTCTCCATTTTTTTTTTCCAACGTCCTACTAACGTATTCTATTGATTTAAACACAAATCGCATCAATAATAAAGTCTTCTTCTGACTTGTTGGAATCACGGATTTGCCCTTTGGTAGGAATCGGATCATTATGGCGGAACAACCTGTGGATCCGGTATTATCATGATAATAAAGAGTCGACCAAAATTAGGAATTAATGCAAAATTAATTTATGATTGAATTTTAAAATAGTAATGGTAATTATTTCAATCAGTTTATTCTCTCTATAATGAGGTGAACTAATGTTAATTAGATTTTCTTTCACTGCGGTGGCCTCCCTTCACTATAACTAGAGACGAGTGGTGGAAAAAAGAATTTATATCAAAGTGAACAGTTATTTTTCAATGTTTATTTTTCTTCTCTTTCTCTTCGGTGTATTTGTTGTGCACTTTAGTTTTGAATCTAATAGTCTAAATTTGTATGAGTAATCGGGTAGAATCTGCTATGTTCAGATTTAGTAAAACTTTAAAACGACTCTTTTATTCAATTTATTATTTATTTAATATTCCTTTATCAATAGTTCAACATCCATGTAAGCCTAGGAAATTTGGTCACCGTCGTGATTTTTGTGATTATTAATTACAAACAGTGTAGATGAGGCTGCATAATGTGGAGAACTTAGAGGCGGTCGTGCTAAGCTTTTGGTCCACGACGTGCTGATAGTGATCCGATCCTTGCGAAATTAGCTGCTTGATATTGCATTTGGGGTTGACTATCAAAATGTTGTCAGACCCCTTGATTCAAAGGGACGCTCATTAATTTCTCAGTTCCAATGCCTGTTCCTGTCTGTATCATACACTTCGAGAGAGGCAGGCCTTCGAGGTGGTCGATCTTTGACGACAAAATACTTGGGAGCTCAACCGCTCCTGCTCCTTGTATGGTTGCGATTGTTGGATCTAACATAAAAATCCACCATTGTTTGAGAGCCAAGCTTCATTGTATTCAACTTGAGGGCTAAATAGAGGAAATTTCACGCTATTGCGTTTGCAGTTCTAGACCAGTCCTATACTCGTTAGACTAGGCACATACGCGGAAGACTCTTCCTCTCTACGTTCAAGTTAATCTTGAGATCTAAGTGGGCCTGATATATAGATCTTGGTGGTTTGAATGTCTGAGGGACAGTTTCAATTGTGAACCAGTGAAGAGAAATATTTATCAAGAAGTTTTAAAAAAATTTAAAACTTCTTTGTAAGTTTTTTAGACTGAACTGAAATAAAATTGATGGTTAAAAATGCTAAAATACCTTTCTACAAAATTAATAAAGTAATTTTTTTGGTGAGGCCTGTAAATGTTACATATTAGTCATGTTACATAATTTGTTGTTTCTTTCATGTTAGTTGTAAAAACTTTGAAATGATGTTGCAGCAATAAGTGTGGCAAGTTTATTTTGAAATTCATTAAAATCAATTACATTACTTCATTACTACTTAACTTTACTTGTTAATTACTTATTTGTACTTGTTAATTCCTTAACAATATTTGTTAAATAGTTCATTAGTCAATTTCGTGACTCCATAATCTTAAAAACTTTACTTGTTAGCTTCACAATTTTACTTTTTAATTTGTCAACTTGATTTGTTAACTACTTAACTTAATTTGTGAATCCTTTACAAGACTTATTCACTCAATTTGATCAAAAAGCACCATCATTAGTGGTTATTTTTTTTACTTCACTTATTAATTAACCGATATCAATTGTAAATTACCTGATTTTACCTGTTAATAATCATATTAGTTTAATAATTTTGTGTAAAATATAAAATCATTAGTTGTTAATTTTTTAATTTTACTTATTAATTTATCAATATTAATTGTCAATCATTTTTTTCTTTTGCAGAAGGAAATTTTGGTCTTTTCAAATACCAACTTTTTTTGTCAAAGAAATCTACAGAGAATTTTTATATTTTTTAAAACCTATTGGTAAATATTTCTCTTCCCTGACCTTTAACTAAAAATTTCCCGATGTGTTGCTTGAACCCGGATTTGTAACGAGAATCACGATATGAATATGTTTTGGGGATAACTATATTTAATTAGCGCTTGAAAAAATTCGAATCTGATACAGGATCTCGGATGGATGTATAAAAAACTAAAATCGTTGGTGGGAGTTCACCGTCTCTCGCAGACAAAAATTGATGTTTAGGAATGAACAAAGAATTATTGACAGGAGCACGGGCTAAGAAATATATGTGCTCCAAAATCGAACTGCCAGAAGTGGAGAAGGGAGTGCAATCGAAGACACTTGGGCATGTCGGTTGATCCTAAGGCAATGCCTTGTTCCGAGAGGTATAGGGCTATTTGTTTTCTGTGTTTAAAAGTTGTTTTTTATTTTTAAAAATAGAAAAAAATTAAAATTTTATTTGGATAAATATTTTTCATTTAGTTGTTTTAAAAAATTGTTTTCATTTTTTGTTTTTAAAACCAAGAAAATGAAAATAACTTTAAGTTGTTTTCGTCTTATTTTTTTTATTTCTAAAACATAATACATTTAATTATTAAAAATTATAGTTACTTTGATCAATTTATATTATTAATCACAATCATTAAGTGTCTATACCCATCACTATCAGTCCATTTTTTCAATCTTACAACTATTTTTAAATTGATATAACTAAATGAATTTTCATGTCATTTTATTTTAAAATAATTTTAAAAACTGCATGAAAAAAATTATAAAAATAAAAAATGAAAACATAAACCAAACAGGTGCATGAGATCTTGATTTTTGGACTTTGCTTTGCCTTCACTTCCTCCCAAGAGGCCGAAACATACTGAATTAATTACTGAACATACTCCCTCCGTTTATATTGGTATTTTTTGAAGAGTTAATTATTAAAAAATATAATAAATTGTTAATTTTTGAAAGTGTAATCATTGTCTTTTTTTTAAAGTACCCCTATTAATGAATAAGTTTATATTTATTATAAGTGTTTAATAGGAATAAATATAAAAAGATATGATCAGTTTAAAAGTCATTTAAGAGTGAGATTTTATTAAAAATACTTTATATTTTTATAAGGAAGGAGTGTAAGTTTCTAAATAAACATTTCCTGCTTTTAGATTTAAAAGATGATAAAAAGACACACGTTCTATCCATAGGAGGCCAATATCTTATATTTTGTTCTTGTCGGTGGCGTCTTCTTCGAATTTGGCGCGGTTGAATTATTTTAATCTGGATTTCAATAATTAAGTTTGTTCGTTTCCGCTGAACTATGGGAAATTGAATGCATTTATTCTTAAAAATTATAATTTCTTATCATTTCGACCAACCTAAAATTATATTTCCTCTAATCTTACGTGTAGGAGTTAGTCAGTCAATTTATATAGATTAAAAGAAATTAGGTGAGCTGGTTATTTATAAAAAAACGTGTGCTGATTTTCTTAAAATATTCCTCTTGTTAATAAGCTACATCAGAGAATTATCAGCACAAGTTACATTTAAAATATCTAATTATATGGGTAGTTGAGAAAAAAGAATATGTACGGAAATTGTGCTCATACATTGAAGACACAAACGAGCCGACTGACTAGGTCTCACGGGTGAAAAGAACAAGGGGAGTGATTTCTAAAGCATGGGTTTTATTTTTAATTAAGACTAAAATATAAAAAACCTCCTGAACTTTAAAATAATTATATATAACTCTCTTATTTTTAAAAGCTTAAAATTAACCCCCTTAATTTTTATTTTATTTTTTAAAACCTTTTATTATTAATTATGTTATTTTTTTTATAAGTGTTAAAATATCATTCAACTAAAAAATGTTATTAAATAAAAATATTATATTGTATAATTATTTATAATAAATTTTTTTATATTTTTTGAATAGTTGAGCTATTGATAACAAAAAAAAATTATTATCATTGTATAAAATTTTAAATATTTTAACTATGTGTATTACATTAATCTAATATGAAAAATAAATAAAAATTTATCTTTTACAATAATAAAATTATGCACCATTGATAACAAAAAAAAGGGATAAAACTAATATAAATATACATATTTAAAATTTTATATAGTGATAATAATATTTTTATTATTATCAATATCTCAACTATTTAAAAATATAAAAAATTTATTATAAATAGTTGTATGATATAATATTTTTTAGTTGAATGACATTTTATTCTTCATGAAAAAAATAATATAATTAATAATAGAGAGTTTTGAAAAAAAAAATGAAGAGGTTAATTTTAAATTTTTAGAGGTAAGAAATTATATGTAATTGTATTAAAATTTAGAAAGATTTTATATATTTTAATGTTTAATTAATTAATTGCAGTTTTAAGATGGCATGGCCCAACGGAGGAAGCAATCCATGTGATTTCAAAACACGACAAAGCTTCCCAGTGATTGGTGCCGGTGTTGCAATGTGCAAAGCCAGGAAGGATTTGAAAGGCTAAGTAAGAAGCGGAGGGTCTGCTCAACTCCATACCACAAACAAGGTTTCCCTGGGACCCACCACACCCCACGTTAACCCGTTGTCTTCGGATTGTACTGTTCCTCACGCATCCACAGGCTCAGCTTTCAAAAAGCAACATAAACGAGAAGGCTGGCTAAGCAGACACCACAGCATATTCTCTAAGACTAATTATGTTTCCATCTACTCGAGACAATATCTCCCGCAGATCGCATATAATTATAAAATATCAGTAAATGTTTCTTTTTTAAAAAATAAATAAATATACATATATAGCCCCGCTATCGCAACCGCACCAGCCACCACCTCATCGAAGGCCCCCAACAGATTTATTCACAAGGTAAAAAGGCAATCTTACTATTCTTATTTCACCAACACAACTTACATCTGAGCCACAAGTATCTTGTAGCTTCCAGCACAGTAGAAACACCTTAAGCAGTACACTGGCTTAACCAATCATAAAATACAAAACAAATATTCAACTTCCCATCTACACATACACGGACAGCAAAACAAATTGCTAATAAACCTAAACCACAGAACTCTATGACATAGCAATACAGGAGCCCGCTCCCCGCCCCGCCCAACACACTTGGGAGACTACTGCTACAGCCACCCATTAACTACTTTCCTCTTTGCCATCTGCTGCCCGGAGCGAGCCTAGTTGAACTGGGGCTTGGGTCTGCACCACTTTGGATGACCCATAAACTGATATATCAGTACCTAGAGCCTTCTCTTTCTCAATCTGTTCCTTGATCCAGAAGTATGTAATTCTCAGCCCATCCTGCCATCAGATTTAAGATACTGTGAGTGCGCAGAATTCAATTGGTACTTGTCAGTTTAAATGAGGAAGAAAAAGGGGGGGTTGGTGTTAGGCGAATTTACATAGGATCGGGTCAGCTAGCTATTGAGATTAAAAATATCAAGTCCACAAATCTCATTTCAATTTCATTATATTACCATCTTCCTTGGAAAAGATTAAGGTTCAAATTTGGCAGAAAGAACTGCACTTAAGCGAACAGAGAATCCTTGATGTGACATATGATTATTTACCCCCGCCCAAAAAAGAATATAGGAAAATAATTGAATTGGAAAGCCACCTTCAACTTCATAGTCGGAGCCCATCCAAGTTTCTCTTTAATCAGCGTGTTGTCTGAGTTACGGCCACGAACACCTTCTGGCCCGGGAATGTGATGTATAGGAGTTTTCTTGCTCTCAAAGCTAAGAACAATCTCAGCCATCTCATTCATGCTGACCATCTCATCACTTCCAATGTTCACGGGCTCGCGAAAATCTGATTTTGTCAATCTAAATTCCAAATTCCCAAGTGGAAAAAAAAAGAAGAGCTGAGCGGAAAAAAACATATGAAGTGCATTGAAATATGCTTGACAAAAACTATCTACCAGCTATCCTGTCCTTAATTAATCAATTCAAAATCCTCAGTTTTGAAAAGGTAGAAAATTCTCCTGTGTCCCTCATTTCAATAGCTGTTGACTGAGCTAATCGCATCAAGTTTCTTTCCAAATGCTCCAATTTTGAAACTTGCTAGTCATGTTTCTTTTGAAAAAATTGATATGCTGTTATGGATTACACACACACAACAATAGGTAGATGGATATGCAGATAAGGATTAATCAGCAGGGAATTTACCTAAGTACACCTTCCACGCACTCATCTATGAAAGTGAAAGATCGCGTTTGATGTCCATCCCCCCACATCTCAAATTTATCTGTGGAAGTGATTGCCTTACGACAAAAGGCAGCAGGAGCCTTCTCCCTTCCACCTGTATGGCATAGAAACAAAGAAACAAATTCAAACACCATAAGTTTACAAAATCAAACACGCCCAGCAAAATATCCATGAATGAGACCAAGGCGCAAGACATGCCATTCAGTTATGACATACCCTTCCATGTCCCGAAGGGACCATAAATGTTGTGGAACCTGCCAACGCGACACTCAATTCCAAAATCCTTGTTATAGTGCTTGCATAATTCCTCCGTTGCAAGCTTCTCTAGCCCATATGCATCTTGCGGCTAAACCCAACAAATCAATTAAAAATATTAAGAGCAACCTTCATATGCAACAGAAGAATCATCACAACTGAAAATTGAAATATCACCAACAGACCTCAGCTGGCCAAGCATCAGACTCCTTCAAGCTCACATTAGTTTCCAACTGTTTAAATTCAGGGTAGATACAAGCACTAGAGGCATAAAAAAACCTGGGGTAAAAATGGTTCATGTGAACCATGAATTAAAGTTAACACCTCGACAAACTTTTTATTCAGTGATTAGTCCAAATTGATAAATTCAGGTGTCAATATCCAGGACGGCTAACCTCTTAACTTTGTTAATCCTGGCAGCCTCAAGCATGTTGAAACTAATCATTGTGTTGTTGTACATGATGACAGAATGGTTGGATTGGATAAAGCCCATCCCACCCATATCAGCAGCAAGGTTGAAAACATGGTCAACTCCCTCAGTCACCTTGAGACAGTTATCCATAACCCTCAGATCAACAAGATGGAATTCGTGGCAGAACATGTCTTCAGTCATATGCTCATTTTTCTTCCAGTCAGAAGCAATAATATAATGCCCCTCAGTCTTCAAGCGCCTTGCTATGTGGGAGGCAATAAAACCACCAGCTCCGGTGATGGAAATTCGAAGATTTTCTGATGGCCAGTAAGGTTCTCTCTCAAGATTCTCATAGGTGAATTCACCATACTTAGTTCTTTCAGTACTTCCCATTCTGCAGCGCTTGAATAGGTCAGATATGCGGAATTTGTTGACAATTAGCTTAAAATCAAGGGCTTGTACGATGATATTGAGAAGCAGAATTTGAACTTTTTATCAAGAGGGAAAAAGGGAAAAAGAACTTTAAATACAGCACTACAAAGGGAGAGACATGCAACAAATGGCCTCATGAAAGATGATAATAATAGAATGCAATAGTATAAGGCAGAAACATTTAAACGGTTAACTATTTTTAGGTGTCGAAGTTTTCCCAGAAACGAAATGCGCCCGCCAGATTTGTATTGAAATCAGTTCCCGCAACGAAAAGGAAAAGTTAAAAACTTAAAGACCCGTGGTTCCATATTGCTTGGCTGCAGAAGATTAGCATATCAGGCATAATGAGGAATAAAGTTGCCAGAGAGAAAAAAGGGAAGGAGGGATGGTATGAAACAGAATGGAGAAGATCTATATCGAGGCACGAAAGAGACACTATGACTCTATGAGAGCGAAGAGAAACCGACGAACAGTCGAGCCCTAAATTAGAAGAATGATGTCATGTCAGGGACTGCAAAGGATAGCTCAAAAATCAGAACAATACGCGGGGGGAAAAGAAACAGATTAAGAGGTGAAGCAGAAAACGAATTATGCCGCATACCTGGAAAAAGCAAAATCGGGGATTCGGATGAGAGGCGGGATGAAGGAGAAGATGAATCGAAAGCCATGAGTGTCCACGCCATATATAGAGCGGAGAGGCAGAGCGAGAGAGGAAAGCCTCCCATTATCTTTTTTGTTACTCCATAATAATTGGCTCCGAGTGGGACAGAGCTATAGAGGGGGAGGGCGAGCGCATGTGAAAAAGTAATGTGATCACAGATTTCTCTCTCTCTGAAAAAAATAAAAAAGAAAAAAACACGTTGCAATATGCCTCCTAAAATAATGATGATGATGATAAACAAACAAGGACGTTGAATTATTTTGCCAACAAGAAGGACGTTGAACTTACTTATCAGGTTTTAACCTATCAAATTATCAATTTTTTCTATTAAATAGAGATGTTCTCTTTCTTGCCAATATTTAATAGAGAATAAATAAAAAAATTATAAGAACAGTTTAATGATGTAATTTATAAATTTAAGTTAAAACCAAAAAAAAAAAAATTCTCCCTTCATCTTTCTCTGAAAAAAAAAACATTTTATATATTTATTATAATATAATTGCAATTGCTTTAATTGAATCCGTTTAATCAGATATTTTGGTCATTCACTTGGTAGAAAATGTTTTAACTTGTTTTCTTGTACAATAGAAAAAAGATATAGCCTGCGCTCATCAAGTTTGGAGCCACCCTCACTCTTTATTTCAATTCGAATTGGTCCCAATCGTTTATTTCAATTTAAATCATATTTGAACTGTCCATAGTGGTTAATCAAATTATAAAATTATAAAAAAAATTAATATTAAATTAGATTGCTAGATTAAATTTGTACTACTAATGAACATATTTATTAAAATTTTAATTTTTTTATATTTTTATATTAATGAATATAATATTAACATATTTAAAAATAATTTAAATGAATGGTAAAGATCAATTTCAACTAAAATGGAAGGCCAGGATGGCACTAAATGCAAATCCTAAGAAACATGGTGGGGAAATTGGAGTCACCCTTCAACCATTTTTATTTTAGAAAGTTAACTCTAATCTCTAGAGGACTTTCTAAAAAAATAATTTCTCATGAAGTTCGAGGTAAAGTATTAGTTGTTCTAAAAAAAATTAAAATAAATACAATTTTTTTGTATTGAAGACATTATACGCTCGGTTTAGATTTAAAGATTCAGTTATGAAGAGATTCTAATGACATTAACATGAAATATTTGAAAATTTTATAAAGTTTTGTTTGAGGATATACTTTTCAAGCATTTATGAGAAGTTTAGTATCAATGTCTTATTTGATTTTGTTGTCATTTTTTATTCCACAAACTATATCTCGCAAAACACTTTTTAAAAATGTTTTTTAAGTAAAATGAAATAAAAAATTGTTAAATCATATTAATTTGAAAACAGTCTCAAAGATAACAAAAACTTGATCGAAAATGATGGCTAGAAATAGTTAATAATGGTGGTCTATTGCTCTAATCAGTCAGGGCTAACGGTGATTGTCAGCCAATATGGTTGATGATAGCTAAGAATGGCAATTGGCATTGAATTAAGACTTACATTGATAATTAAGATTGTAAATAGAAATGACTCATGGCAACAATTATTAGTGATAACAATTAATGATGATAGTTGATAATAATAGTTGATGGTGCTTAGTTGGCAATTTTCAACTATGGTTAGCTGGTGGCAGTTGATGGTAACAATTAGTGATGATTTGCAATGGTGACCAATGATCGTGGCAAACGGCAACAATTAATAACCGTGGTCAATGACAATAGTCAATGTGATAATTGATGGGAATTGATAATGACTGCCAACAGTAACTATCGCTTAAGATTAATTTTAAAGGTGATAATGACAGTGACAATAGAAGTTGGAAATCAAAATGCTCTAAAACTTATTGGGAATTTATTTTTTATGTTTTTGGATCTAATGGAAGTAAGCAGCCTACTTTTCAGTTTTGAGAAGTTTTACTTCCCTCTCCTAACGTTTTCACGTAGAGCTCGGATTAGGTAAAATTAAATATCAATTTTGCTATATGGAAATTATTATTGAAAAACAAAGAAGAACACATGAACCAATAAAAATTGGTTCAATTAGTATAAACTTAACTTATAAGATCACGGCAAATCCTATCATTAATGTGGTAATTTTATTAGTTGGTGATTTGTAAGTAATTTTATAGGTGTTTTTTAAAATCCAAAGTACTGTCTTGATTTTCGTGAAACTTTGAGGCCCAACTCATTCGATTTATTTATTTATTTATTTATTTTTGTTATTAGGGAAAAAAAAGGGAAACACATGGAAGAAGGCAAGGAGGCTGAAGTGAATGGAAATGACGAGGAAACTGCTTTGGTTTGGAGGCTGCGCTGGCCCACTGGATTCCAATTGTCAAAATGTTTGAATTACTCTGTCCTCTGGGGCCCTTCCCCGCCCGGTTGGCTATGCTGTTGCGTGGGGTTAACTACCAAAAGCGGGATTGTCAAGGGTCAACTTTCACGCTTTTAATTAATCATTAATCATTAATCATTAATTATTTTATAATGATGATGCGTTTGCTTTCACTGAATTAAGAGCGGCCAGCAGCTTAGTGCCAGGAAGGAACGAGGAAGCCGACACAAGATCAGAAGTTGAGTCCAAAACAAAATTGAATTAATAATAATTAAATTTTCAACAATCTTTCATAAAATACTTACTAAAATATTGATTTAGTTAATTATAAATAAAATATTTAAATTTTAAATGTAACTATCTTTTATTAAGATTTCTATTTTTATTTAAAAAAAAAGTTACTGGAGAACTAATGGCCGTTGATATAATCTTTTGGACTTAATTGTAACCAAGACATGACTTGGATGGTTGATTGGATGAGCCGTAGCCATTTTTTAAGCTAATAAGACGCCGGCGACGCTCAATCATTCTTCGCTGATATGCCTTTCCCCGTCATCCGTCTCATCATTTCATCAGATTTGGTGTGAGTGGCCTAGAGTCAGCAAAACGAGTTGAACCTACATGCTAGCTCATTTAACTCGTATAATTTAACAAGTTGGATTGAAGAAATTGACCTGTTTTTTAAAATGGGTTGGGTTAGCCCAACCCGCAAAAATAACGGGTTAAAACAGGCTGACCCGCGGGCTAACAATATTTTTAAAAAAAATAATTTTTTATTTTTTAATTACATTATATTTTTTTATAAATCTACAACAATGATAATATCTCTTAAATATATAATTTATAACTTTTAAATATGTTTTTTACATTTGAAATATAGTGTAAATCCTTTTTACAATTTGCAAATAAAATTTTTATTATAGTTTATGAAGATGATTTAATAGTTTTATAAAAATGTTTTGAATATATATTATTTATTAATCTCATAAATTCTATTGATTGAAATTATAAATATGAATTTACTAAGAAAAATAATTTGAATTTATATTCAAATTTTCTTTATTAGTGACAAAGATAGCACACTTAGGTGAGAAAATGATTAATAATAAAAATCTAGCAAAATGAATTTGCTTGGTTGAATTCTATATTTATTTTATTTATTTACAAGTTTTTTAATTTCTAATTTACTTTAAAATATGAAATAAATATATATATTTATATTGTATAAATTTTAAATTATTAAAAAAATTTGATAATTTTTTGCGGGCTAGCCCGCGGGTTGACTAGCCCTCTAGAAAATGAGTTGGGTTGGATTTTTCAGCCTGTTTTATCTGGTGGGCTGGCCCAACCCAACCCATAAAACTGTCATCCCGCGCGGGCTGGCCCGCAACCCGTTTGCCCAGTACGAGAGTGACCTTCCTGTTTACTGTTGTTCCACTCGAAATTGTGAAGCCTCTTTTTGCCCACCCGCCCAGCCCGACCCAGTTGCTGTTCTTCACTTTATCCAACTGCAGTTATCATCAAGCATTCATTTGCTCGCAAACTAATTCTCAAATACAAGTAAATACAGAACATTCAGTAGTTATGTGAATAATGATAAAAAATATATATATTAATGAGTATCCTATTATAAATTATCATGCTAATAGTATTGTGAATTCTAACTTCTTAAAATATACAAAAACTTTTATCAACTTTTAAATTTTAAACACAAAAATATTACCATTAAATTAGAGAAAATGTCATCATTTTTTATAGTTGTGGGGGCCAGTTGTACGTTGACGTGGTGGTTATCCTGATCGTTAAAAATAATGACCGTTTTCTTTAACTTAACGTCAAGATTGCAAGCACTCAAAATTTAGAAGTGGAAAGAAGTTTTTACACATTTTGAAAGTTTAAAATTCATGATGCTTTTTATATAATAATTTAAGGTTTAAAATTTTCGTTAATCCTAAAAATGTTAAATATATAATTCAAGAAGGGAGAAGCACTCAACTTAATCTAGTTAAAACTCACCAATTGTAAGCGTTGACAGGAGGATTAGAAGGGGACGCGGCAACGTGGAACCTTCCCAGTTGCAAATTGCTTGTTTTGTCATGTTCCTATTTTTTATTTTTAAAAATCGTTTTGCAAATACAATTTTTAAAATTATTTTTAAAACAAAATAAAAAAATATGTTCAATTTTATTAATTTAAAAATAGTTCTAGAATTAAAAAATTGATTGGTAGTGGTTGTTGGTAATTAATGATGATAGCTCGTGACAAAGATTGATCAAGATATTTATAACATTCAATAATCAAATGTAATGCACTTTGAAAATTAGACAAATAAAATGAAAAAAATTTAAGATATATTTTTTTGTTTTTTAAAAACAAACAACTATTTTTAAAAGAAAAAAAAAGAATAATTTGAAAAACAATTAAATTTAAAATACTTATCTAGATCATTTATTTTTCAAAAATATTTTTTTAAAAAAATGAAAACCAAACAAGCTCTTTATTAGGGTGGCTTTTCCTACCTTCATGGTGTTGTGTGTGTCAAAAGTGTGCGTGTGTCAAAAGTTCCATGTGGACTAAATAAAGGACTCTCCTAATATATACATGTACTAAGGAATAAAGTAGGTTAGCAGAATGAGCTTGGAGGAAAAGTGACCTCATGCATATGAGACAGGTCAACATAAGGCAATCGCAGTTGAAATCAGCCAATTTGTCCCCCTTGCGCATGAGGCAAGTTCAAGAGGTACTGGGTTTCTTTTACCGGATTATTTTTACAAAAATAATTAAATAAATAATTATTTTTAGCTCACCTAAAAACCTCTAATTTTGCTATTTTGAATTTGAACATGAAGCCTTGGTAGTTTTTTGGGCATTAAACCACTTCTGAAAATTGATTTTGTGAATTAATGTTTTAAACGTTTTTGTTTGCTAACGTCTCTAGATTAATGGTGTTTTATACGTGTGTAACTGAAGCATTAATTCGGTGATTATGAGCCAACATTCATGTCTCCATCTTCAGACTATATATAGCCATGAGTGTGGACAGATAAACTCGACCAGCCTCTTGAGTTTTCGGGGTAATTCTCTCCTCCCTTTGCCTCATGCTCTCATGTTCATCTGAGTTCGTTTCTAGTTTCTGCTATTCTGGTTCCTTGCTCTGCAGGAAGTGCTTGTTTAATTCTGGAGAACTTTCGGTCCATCATCTCAGTGTGTCGGAATAATTCTTAAGGACAGTGTCCTTCCAGGCACGACTCAAGTAGCTTGTCATTCATCATTCTTGTCTACACTACCGGTGCCACCAATAATCTTAAGAACTACCCAACCGAATGGCGACTAACAGTGCTAAGAATGTCATACCCGAAGATGTATCCAATGGTTCGATTGGTGATTAGTACGTCCCTGTCGTTGTTGTCGTTCCCCTGCCAAGACCGTTCCTAAACATATCAAAAATAAAAGTCTTTGACGGCAAGAACTTCAAATGCTAGCAGGAGCGAGTCTTCACCATTCTTAACATGCATGGTGTGGCTGCTACTGTTGCTCAATCCAAGCCTCCATGCCCAAAGAGTTGTATGGACTTATGCAAACAAGGTATGCCGACACACTATCATTAACACTTTATTTAATAATTTGTTCGATGTCTACTATGTCTAAAAGAAAGCTTGTAAGATATGGGAGTCTTTAGTGACAAAGTACACTGGTAAGAATGCTGGCAAATAAAAGTTCGTTGTAGGAAACTACTACAAATGAGAGATGACTGAGTCCAATGGTGTCACAAAAGGAAAAAATAGAATATTAAAAGAAATAATGAATGCTTTGTTTGTGAGTTCTTCTGCACCTGATAACTTGTGGGGTGAAACTATTTTGTCTGCATGTTTTTTACAAAATAGGATACCTCATAAGAAAATAAAGAAAATACCTTATGAGTTATGGAAAGTATTTACCCTGTAAGCATGTTATTGGACAAGTCTATGGATTTTAAGCACTTTAAGTTCTCAAGCTCTGGCATCAGAGAACCTGAAAGTCCATTCACTTGAAGAAACAAAGTATCGAGGTTTTGAAGTTTCCCAAGTTTCGATGGTATCTCACCAATCAATCTGTAGTTTGCAGTATCAAATCTGACGAGTTGCGACAAGTTTCCAATATCAGGCGGTATGCCGCGTGTGTAAGTGTTAAAGTATCCAATATAAAGTTCTCGGAGGTTGGTCAAGTTTTTGATCTCCGGCGGTATAGTGCCATTCAGCTCGTTACTGGAAACAACCAAGTATTCCAAATGATCCTAACATCAGTACTCCGACAGGATCTGACCCGAAAAGAAGTTCCCGCCGACATGCAAGTGCCGGAGATTTGGCATTTGAGTCACCATACACAAAAGCGATCCACTCATGTTATTGTTATACATGTCAAGAACTTGAATATTCTTGAGCTGGGAAAATTCAGGAGGGAAAGTGTCATGAAAGACATTGGAATTTTACCTCAGAAGCTAAAGAACACTCGATGCATGCACCACCTGAGAGATTAAGAGTTTAGGCAATTGAACAACTGAGGTTTCTAAAGATGGAACAGTTGAGAGAATGAGAGATTGAGGGATCAAGCTTCAAAGAGAGACAATTAGAAGAAGATAAATAAAAGAATGCATGACTCACTAGTTGCTCAGAAGCAGAAGAGCACTTAATGCATGCACGTTAGAGAGATTGAGAGTTAGGGTGATTGAACAATTAAGCAGAAGAATGCAATGATGAGCGGCTTGTGAAAGACACATGGAAGTCTGGCAGTATAATTTTCATTAATTAAACCTCCCCTTGAGCTGTGTGTTGATGGCGTGTAGCCGTTACTGTAAATGAAGCTGGGTATTGATCATAGAGCTGATAAATAGAGTTTATTGTTTGGAGCTGTGTGTAAAGAGCAGCTTACCTAGAATACTTTTGTTATTTTGATTGATTCATTTCTTTTTCTCCCTCGTTTATTAGTCTCTAGACATTACATAGATATGCACATTGACAAAAAAAATTATAAAAAAAGTTTTGGTGAATTAAATTCCGAAAGCATCTTATGTTTATATAAAAATTTATTTCTCAATAAAACGTGACTTTTTGTTATTAAAAAAAAGAATGTGATTTTTATATTTTGTTCAATGGACAACATATTCTTGGTGAGTTGTGATACAATATAACTTTACTTTTAGTAAATTTTGCCAATCTTTTGTGTATCTAGATAATATTAAAAGTTTTGTTAGGCCCTATTACAATGTTATTTATGACTATGTACACAGTGCAAATCGTTACTTTATATATATATATATATATAGATGAGAAGTTGTTTGGCGAGTAAAAAAGGTGTCTGTATCTTGTTGTCAGACTCTAGTGACCAGATGGTTGCAAAGATGGGTGACCGATGGTCAAGGTATTAAAAATTGAATTAATTATTAAATTAGTCTAAATAGTGATTTAAAGGTTAATGTCTCAGTGATTCAATTGGGAGTTAGACCTAAGTCAAACCAATCATGATTAAAATAACAAAATTTAATTAAAATATATAAAAATATATTTATTTAACCATGAAAAAATATTCAAATAAAAGACATTGATGTTCAAAATATTAATGAAATAAATAAAAAAATCCAACGAATTAAAAGACAAGAAAAAACATATATAGTTACCAAAATACAATCATAAAGTTAAGGAAAGGTAGGATTGGGTATTAGGAATATTAAAATTAAAAAAATAAAGAAATAGTGCAAGTCTTAAGAAAAGTAAGAGGTGTGCATCTACTGGCAATACAAGAAGTCAATCACAGAAGGCTCTCACAGTTATCAATGCTATATTTTTGGAAAAGTAAAATTGACTTCATCTTCCACATTTTGAATTGAGTAAAAAAGGAAGAGAGAAACAGAAACAAGAAGCAGCTCAATGGCAAAGAAGCTCGACAATAAAAAAGCTCAATAAGGAGAAGCAACTCAACACTGAGGTATTCAACTTCAGTTAGTGTAACATCCCAATATAAATTTTAATAGTTAATTTGGGTTAATAGAAATTAAAAAAAATAATTTTAAAAAAAAAATAATTAAAAAATAATAATATTATTAAATTATTATTATAATAAAAAAAAGGTGTAAAAACAAGAAAGAAAGGAAGAAAACGTGAACGCAGCTGCCGCCTCAACAGTAAAATATAATAATAATAAAAAAAGAAGAAGAAAGAAAGAAGAGAGAGAAAATAATTTAAAAAAAATGTGGGACCCACTGAATTTTTATAAAAACTCACCTGTTCCTTCATTTCTTCATTCCTTCTTTCGTGCGTGAGCTTCGGCAGAGAGAGCATCTGTGAGCCAAATTCACCGGTGCAGGGTTTTAAGGTAAGAGTTTTTAATAGGATATTTAGGATGTGATTTTAAGCTTTTCAAGACTAAGTAAGTGTTCTAAAATTTTTTCTCAGTCATCCTTTTTCTTTTGTTTCTGAGTTTGTAGTGGTAGAAAATTTAAGATCTGAAAGAGGGATGAATTTATGTTGAATAAATATGATTTTTGAGGTTGTCAGTAGTATAATAAATATTCTAGAGTATAAATTTATTGATGATCTTTGAATCTGTGGCTTATGGATCAAATTCTAAACTAGATCTAAAAATATATGTTGATTTATTGAGGTTTAGATGATTATTTGGAATGAGAAATGAATTATTATTGCTATAGGATTATGATTCTAAGCTAGAGACTTAATTTTTAATTTTTGAGTATTTTAGGTACGAATTTATGAAATAAAAAGAAAATTTTGATAATAGAAATTAGTTTAGAAGTTGATTTTTAGATTATTAATGTTTATTGATAATTAAAAGAGGAGTTAAAAATTATACTTAATAGTATTGACTCTAGATTTGTATTAAGATTGAGATTAGGAATTATGTTATATTTTTAATTCTATTATTAGAATTATTTTATTAGTTTCAAAAATTGAAACTAATATTTATAAATAATATGTTATTTGTAGATTGTATTACTGGTGAAGATTGTGGTGAGAGAGAAATTTTAAGGAATAATTTATTGAAAAAGCCACAAGGTAACCATGCTTTTAATTTGTGATTTGTGTTACTTCATGTTAATTGGGTGATTATTGAGAAAATTATAAATTTTGTAATATTATATAATTGTGCAATATTATTATGAATTTATTTGATTATTGTGGGAGGTGTTTGGAGACTTGTTATTGTTGTTATATTTATGTGCCACGTGGTACGCCCCTATTGGAGCTCAATAGGTGGTTTGTAAGGACTCGAGCTAATCTACCTTTGGCCGGGTAATTTAGTACCGAGTGAGGGCTACGGCTCGAGGTTAATGGAGGGATATAAGGATGGTTGTTTGTGTGTATTGTAATATTTCTTATATTTGTTGGAATTATATTATTTTTAATTCTCACTTAGTAAGCACACACTTAACTGTTTGTATACACTATCATAAATTGGCTTTGGTTACTGGGACTTTTGAGTCTCATTATGTGGTTAACAATTTTCAGGAGAAGAGCCACGAGTGACACATGGAGGAGTCCCAGAGGCTTAGTGGTATAGATCCACTGTCTCTTTTGGGTATTTAATTTATGATTTATAATGTGTTATATTGCCAATATTAGGGCTTTTTGTTTATTGTCAATTATATGAATATATAAATGTAATCATGTCTTTCAAACTATTTCTATTTTTGGTACAATTTGGATGACTGTAATTTTAATATTTGGTTTACTTTGAATCGGTTAAAATGGCATGATTATAAGGCTAAATAACTGGCTTGTGTTGAAAATTGACTAAATTGCTTATTTTACTTGTTGGGAGTATAAGGATGGATAAATGTGATTTAGTTTACTTGTTGGGAGTATAAGGATGGACAAATGTGATTTAGCCTAATGGCATGTGGGAGGTAAAAATTTATCTGAAATGTTAATTATAAAATATTTTATATTGAAATTATTGATATAAAAATGTGTTGGGTGGCTGTAACCCAACTATGGTTGAGTTAAATTATTAAAAAAAAAAAATTTTTGGTGTGTTACAGTTAGGCTGATAGCAAGAAGAGATGGAGATTCAAGGTTGACGACAAGGTTAGGGATCTAAAGAGGTAAAGATTGAACTCCAAGCTTTAGATACAGGCATTCATGCTTTTGCTTTTTTCCCTCCTTTAAAAACCCACAAAACTACATCGTTTTGAGGGTATTTTAGGCAAAAATTAATCCAACTAACCCATCCACCCAAGTTATTTTAGGTTAACCTAGGATTGGGCGGGTCACTTCTAAAATGGTTCAATAGAAAATGTGGATAGAAAAGGAGGCCAGTTCACTAATTCACTAAAGGAACTGCTCAGTCTAATTCAGTTTTTCATTTCATATTCACGATCAACCATCCGCTATTACTAGTGATGATATTTTTTGGCAAATTTTTTTTATTATAATTAAAGACCATGGTCTTTAAGTTGAATTTTACTATTTCAAGGGTCTAAATTGTAATTACAAACTTCTATGTTCCTTATCTTTTATTTTCCTTATCAAATTCATAATGAGGTTATTAAAACTAGTCGAGATAGCAAGTATTATGAGATTGAATTTAAGGGAAAGTTAAGGCATTGCTTGGTTTGGATAAAAGAACCTTAATAGGATGAAAATACAAGTAAAAAAGGAATTAAATGGAAAAAATAATTTTTAAAAAAAATAATTTTTTTTGGTTTATTAAAAAAAGAAATTTATTAAAAAAATTGATATACGAATAAGCAACACACAAAACAAGAAAAGCAACGTTTTGTGAAGAGATATCCAATAGAATAGAAATGAAAAAATTGAATGGGATAAATAACTTTTAAAAACCTAGAATTACCCTCGAAATAAATGTATGAGAAACTATTTTCGATGTGAGAGTATAATTTTGGAAACAGCTGCATGGCATAGCGGCATCCCATGGATTAAATAATGGAAAAATGTTTGCAGGACTGAAGGAAGTCAATGACCTAGCTAAATAATCCATACCAAATGAATCTTCCTGTTTTTACTTATAACCCTCAAAATAATAATTAAGGAAAAACCTAATTTTCAATCATTTTATTTGTAATGTAAAGAAAAATTGATATCATTTTATTTTTACGTGTGTTTTTTTTTTTTAAAGGAAAATCATACTAAGATCCCAAGCAAAGATTCTAATTACCAGAAATCTCCCTTCTTCTCATCTACCTCTATCTCTCATTACAAATGGAACCCAGAGCAAAGAATTACGTCCCTGCAATATCAGTCAACCTAGATCCATCCTACAGAAGAATATTCTTATATATGCTCCGGCGATGGATGTTGGATAGCATGAAATCCAAGCACAGCATGTCAGGAAACACGTGATGAACTTCAACCTGCCAATCTCTTCTCATCTTCCCCTCTCACCATCAAGCTTCAAAACTTGACCATCATGCCATCCTTCTGATACTTCACAAACTCATCATTTGAATCCAGGGCCTTTAATTCGCTCGACTCTCTCCAGCGAGAAATTTTCCCCGCAAGTGAGCTGACTAATTTATCCAAATTTACCTTTAATTCCTCTGACAACATCCAAAATCTCTCTTAACTTCAGTTTCAAGAGGGTGGCAGACACCGCCGAGCCTGACGGCAGGACCGGATCGCCTTGAAGGTCGGTGATCCAATCGACAGCCATTGCGTCACCGCAGATGTGAGCATTTGCCTGGACGACGGCCAGATGACTAGGATGTGCGATATAGGCGTCAAAGTCTGGTTTGGAGTTGTAGCGACTATGGCATATGTGAGTGAAATTGAGAGTGGAGGATTTGATTCAAAGCATAGGAGCTGCAGTGACGTGAACAAACTCTTTGAGGAGGCTGAGAGAATTTATTCGGTCGATCTTGGCCGAGGCATGTGAGGGTTCCTCGGTGTCTTTTACATTGAAGAGGACGACGTGCTCGATCATACGGGGTAGTCAATTTGGCGTTAGTGGAGTCATAAAATTATTGATTTATCCTAATGCTTTGCGGGGACATGCCTCTTATTTATTTATTTGGTGATTAGGATTAACCTCATAATGCATGCCATATTTTCTTCCTAATACAGCAACAGGAGCTTTTTTTTTTTTTTGAAAAAAAACATTTTAATAAATACATATCAAAACCTATTTGTAATGAAGCCTTTGGAACTTTATGATTATTTTTACCTTCCGTTAGACTTTTCAATAATTAAAATTAGAATATTATGTGACATCCCAGCGTGATTTTTTTTTTAATTTTATTTTTTACCTAAACGCGCATCTTGTTCCCACTTTTGAATTATTCCTCAGATCAATATCCGATATGCCCCCATATGATATAATGAGATGACGAGATATCTCCCTGGCAAGTAGCAATAGCAGAGCCGGCGCACGATAGGAAGAGGATTCCAAAAAGCAAGGTGGGCGAACAACATGGATAGGGTGTTTTCGGTGGATGAAATATCCGATCAGTTCTGGTCGCCGCCGATGTCCACCGGAACCCATGAACCCTCCAAGATGAACCGCAGCGCCTCCGAGTGGGCCTTCCAGCGCTTCCTTCAGGAAGCTTCTGTTCCCTCCCCGACCTCTCCGGCCTCTTCTTCCTTTCCTCCTCACCGTAACGATGACCCTTCGCTTCATATCAAGGATCAACCTAAACAGGATCCCGCTCTGAATACGGGGGTCACGCCACTGCAGCCCAATGTGCCTTCTCCCGCTCCTTCTATTCCTAAAATTCCCGTCAATTCCGATGACTACCAGGCTTACCTCAAGACCAAACTCAATCTCGCCTGTGCGGCCGTCGCATTGTCTCGGGTAATTATCCCCCCCTCTTTCTTTTGTAATTGCATGTACATCGCTGGAAGCATTCGGGGAAACCAATTGGAAAATCTGCGGCGGCTGAAAATAATATGATTTTATTGGATCTGGCTTGTTTGATATTTTTTTTTTATGCTTTTATCTATCGTTGTCCAGTCTGTGTGCTAGGATAAATTTTAAATCCGAAATTCGGATGGAAATATTTCATACTTAAACTTATTTGGATGATTTTAAAACAGCTGATCATCCCGCTGCTGTTCTGGTTTTCGGTATCTTGAGTTTTACTGCAGAATCAACATTCCTGAACTAGGGAAATTAGTGGATTTGCGCACAGAAATACAACTTTAACTTCGAACCCATTTATGGTTGTAATGATTTTTTCCCTAGATCAATAAAAGTATACTTTTGCTTTCCAGTTGGTGCACTTCAAAGCCAAAAAAAAAAAAAAAAGACTGCATCTCCTTTGGTAGGCAATAGTTAATTTTCAACTTTTACAATATTTCTTTGTTAACTCCCCCCCAACCCCGGCGGTCTGGGGCCCCTCCCTTCACATGCTTTGGATATCGAAGCGCATAATTCCTTTTGCATGGGTAAAGGAAATTCTTATATTCCTTTCATCTATTCTACAACCAACACAAGATGTTTGGTTTTCTTTTGATGCAACTACTTTTGTGTGATAATTTCCTTTTGACTACTTTGTTTATTTTGATTTTAGACTTCTGCATTCCAATCTTAGAAATTGATTTTAGTTTCATATGTTTTTCCTCTACATTTTATGTTTGTTACTATGTGTCCTTCTATGGTAGTCGCATTTCCAAGTTTACATCTATCAACCAGAAGAAAATATAGCATCTTTATTGTATCTAATTTACAAATTTTACTTAAAATTTCATTCCCTTCCCTACTTCCCCCTGGGGTGTGATGATAAGGTCAGAATCTAATGTTTTCTTCTAATCATAGCAACAGGGATCTTTAGGCAAAGCTCAAGATTCAGCTCCTTTTGTTGACAGTGGATCACAGGCTTCTGATTCTTCTCAAGTCGGACCTCAGGCTACTTTTAAAGGTTTGATTTGGTAAATGTATGTAGATGTGTTTATGAAAGTTTATGTGTATATGAACGAATAATTGAAGGTTTAAGAAGTAGATTACATTCATGAAATAACTTCATGTCAATATTGGCTGATAGAAGAGCAGGTTGATACAGAAATTAAAAGAGATCATTTGCTACATGACTACTGTAAATGCATCACTCAACTATAATATTATGTTCCACCTCTTTTTTTCTTGATCCTCCTGGTTTTTGCATGAGCAGCTTTAGAGGTTGAATTTTGTCTCTCCACAGTCCAAATGTGAGCAATACCGTTTGAATTATGTTTTTGCTGTCTATATTTCAGGATCTGGTATATCTGGTCCATATGGAAGTGATCCATCTAAATTACTAGATAAAGATACGAAAGCACCAGTTGGAATTCCTTCCTTACCTGTGATCCAAAAGAAGCCTGCTATTGCAAACAAGCCAACAACAAGTGGATCCTCAAGGGAGCTGTCGGATGATGATGATGTTGAGGGAGAAACGGAGATGACTGAAAATATGGACCCTGCTGATGCAAAACGAGTAAGGAGGTAATGATGGTTTTGGAATTACTGAGTTAAGTATGGGAAATGTCAGTGCTTGTTGTATGTACGTGCACTCAGGAGTTACATGGCCTGACTTCAATTTTTTGCGGTATAACATTCACAGGGACATCAGTATTTTGTGAAGAAAAAGTTATGCAAGTGTCCGTTGATCTTAAAATTGTTATACCCCTAGGAAGTTATCCCGTAAACAACAACAAAAATAACAAGCTTTATCTCACTAAATGGGGTCGTCTTCATGGGTTGCACTACCCCACACATTGTGTTCTATCGTTTACCAAACCTTTAGGAATGTCATCCCATAATTAGACAAAATACCTTCTCATATTGGAGGTTAAGCTTCAAGGATCTGGAAATATCTTTTAAAAACAGATTGTTTTCTATCTTTGTTGATTGTAAGTCAGTGTCAAACTTAGACAACTTCTGCTTTGTTTAATCAATTGCCCAGTGCAATGTATCTTTCAGGATGCTTTCCAATAGGGAATCTGCTAGGCGTTCAAGAAGGAGAAAGCAGGCTCATTTAACTGAGCTCGAGACACAGGTGCATACATTCTCTTTTGGATCTAACCTTTTTTGCAACCCCTCTTTCTGTTATTTCTCCCAACGATTTGTTATACTTGCTAAACTAATATTTTATCTGTAGGTTTCTCAATTAAGAGTTGAAAATTCATCCTTGTTAAAGCGTCTTACTGATGTAAGCCATAAGTACAATGAATCTGGTGTTGACAACAGAGTATTAAAAGCTGACATTGAAACATTGAGAGCAAAGGTAAAAAGCCTTCCTTGCTTTTTATAATTAGTTCCAGTGATAGCAAAGCCTACTAGTTCTTGTTAGTTAAGTACCCGTGTTATGGTTGGCCTGGCAAACTAAAATTGGAGCCAATTAGGGTGGTTTCCTTCATAGTCAGAAGCTTAGTTAAAGGAAAGGGAAATTGGTTCATGTCTATTTCACATGGATATGGCATGTTTCATTTCCTTCCATGCCCTCCTTTTATCAGGTGAAGATGGCTGAAGAGACTGTCAAAAGAATTACTGGATTGAACCCAATGTTTCATGCCATGTCCGAGATATCATCAATGGGTATCTCTTCATTTGATGGGAGCCCTCCAGACACGTCAGCAGATGCAGCTGTTCCTGTGCAAGATGATCCAATCCATCACTTTTATCAACCTTCGAATACTCCTTTGTCCAGTCATGATCTGGGAGTGAACAATGGATTGGGGGATGTTTGTTCAAATGAAAATGGTCAGCTGAGCAGGGCAGCTGTGGTAGCCGGGAACAGGATGGGACAAACAGCTTCCCTTCAGCGGGTGGCTAGCTTGGAACATCTGCAGAAGAGAATTTGTGGTGGTGCAGATTCATCTGGACCTTCTTCCAGTGGAGATCATTAGTCAATTATTGTTTGAGAAAGTTCAGAAACAACTTGTATTTTGGAGGTAGACTTATTCATCTTTGACCGCATCAGTCTGTTGTTCGGGATATAGCCCATTGTGTTCCAGACCATATGTACAGCTGATGGAGCTGCATGCAAATCTGATGTAGTTAAATTTGATGGAGTCAGAATGAATAGTGGTAGATTAGCATCGCTAACGCAAAATGGGGATTATTATATCTTCCGGTGAATTGATGTCGCATTGTTGCGGTCACCAAGGCTGCAAGGAGAAGTTGGCACCATGAGCCACCAATGATTTATAAATTACCTTATGTTGCTTAGGGAACGCACCAATTATCTCCTGTTTATATATGGAGTGTCATTCAATTCATACCCCAGACCCATAAGAAAAAAGCTAGTAGTTTATTATTTCTGTGTCTTCGCATGGTAAGATCTAAATGGAAAAATATCGGATCAGCTGTTACATCTGCTGGCTTTTCCAACGTGTCACGCGCGCCAAAGTTCCCAATTTTCTTTTCTTTTTTTTTGATAAGAAATAGATGAGCCTAAACTCTAGACTCATTTACAGTACAAGTGCTATCCATGCAACGTCTAAGACTCTCCGTGGGAAAGCTAAGAATGTGCAATCCAGGCCACGCATCAAGAGCTTGTTTCGCCAAATGATCTGCAGCAACATTTGCATCACGAGAAATTTTCTATATATGATACCGATATTTGAAAATTAGTTTCTACGAAAAGATATCATGAATTGAAACAAAGCGACCCCAGACAGCTTGAATCTGTAATTCAACGACGTTTATTGGCAAAACTGAATGGAGTTGCCCACGCGTTCAGACCCACTTCACGTTTGATGGGGTTTTCATCACTTGTTTAGTTATACAAGGGGTTTTTCTTTAACTAGTTGGGCTTAGAAGTCAGTGAAAACATGAAAATAGAAGGCTTAGCTTTATGAGGGCCGCAGAACCTCGGGAAACTAGTTTACTAACCAATGCTTCCGCCGGAAGCAAGGGAGACAAGAATTTAAAACTATTTTTAACGACTCTTTTCACCAACTTGCAGGTTATGGGGTGTAGAATTCGTGCACAACAAATTTCCTTTACAAATCTTACCACTGTTATCTGTACAAGTACCAAAGCAATCACCCAAAATGTCATAACAAGATATAAATCACTACTCTCGAGATATTGAACCACCTAATTCTGAATATTCTGGATCTGACAAATGCCAAGTACTCATTATTAGTCTTGGTTAGAATCCTAAGATGGACGAAGCAAAATCTCAGCTCGAGTCTCTGCAAACTTATCAATGCCACCTGCTGCCTCACCAAAATCATTTCTTGCCACCATTTCATCTCAATTGCTCGATAATTTGCAAATTTTTATCAGAATGGCCTCCGTGCAGAGAAAGCTTGCCAAAACAACGACATGCTTAGCAGAGGACTCCTAATGGTAAACAAAAATGCAATGTTGCTAGACTACCCCAACATAAAAATCCATATACCATCGCTGCTCCCACCAAAACAATCACGTTGCTCCAGAACTCACGGTAGCGCCACCATCTCTTAACCCCTGAAGGCATAGATGCAAAGTTCTTTGCACGCCATCTGCAACTATTTTTAACCTACCTTGACTCATATCTGCTGTTGAGCTCCCATTCAGTTCCACTGCTCGTACCACTCTTTGTTTACATTTTTCCCAATCATCATGATGCAACCAGCAAGCCCTACCTCCATGGCTTCCATCCATGCCAAGAAAAGTCACATTAGAACTTTCACCAAATGAATATCTCAACCTTACAGAAACACAATATGGCAACCAAGCAGCACCACCAGCAGCATTGATGCGAGGGATATGTGCAGGATCAAGAACAACAGTCAGGGCAAAATCAACAGAATTATGAGGTCGATTATAATGGATGTTGCTTCTGAATGCAGATGAGTTTTCAGAGTTCTCATCCATATTCAGCCCAGCATGGTTTTCAAGACATAATTCAATCCGTGGTTTTTGAGCTGGAGTGGCATCTCCAACTTGTGCTTGGGTTAATCCCTTTTTCCAAGCTATTAATTTCAAAAATTCTCTGAGAACTGATACAGGTAAGGTGAGAAGTGTTATGAATGAAGCAACACGAGAGGCATCATAAGGCTCTGATGCAACTCGACGGCTGAAGTAATCACATATTTCACTTATTTCAGATTGACTCAATTCCTCTTGTGCAGTGTTTGAGTTTTGCTGCTGCTGCTGCTGTTGATGATGGAAGCGCTTCACACTCAAAACCTGAAGAAGAAGCTGAACACGATGGACACTAACAGCAAACACATAACCCCTGCCAAGCACACACAATAAAGGGTCTGTTTTATGTCTGAAATTACAGAAGCAAGATGCACCAAGGGATATAAAGTTGTGGATAATTAGTGGCTAATAAGTCATTATATATAAATACGCATGCTGTTTACTAACATAGAAAATTGATTTGAAATCATTCACAGAAACAAGCTTGAATAACAATAAAATTTAAAAAAAAAAAAAGGCATTTCACATTCCCTCATTTAAATTTAAAAATTAACAGGGCACTAGAAAACACGAGGCTAAATCATATGAGCAGAACACAAATAAAGAATGATTTTAAAAATAGAAAGAAAAGGCACATGGATAAAGAATAAGTGCAAAAGGGCATTAATCTTGAATTTCATCCCCCCGGCTTATCTTTTTTTCCCAAGTTCAAAAAGGGATATAGGTGACAGACTGTAATAAGAGTTTTGATTACAACTTACCCAACAAAAAACCGCAATGCAGGCTGCTCTGGATCCAAGTTCAAAAGTGCTCCTTCATTTTCCTTCAAAATGGATCCTAGAATCTCCTTCAGAAGATCTGGTAACTGAGCAAAAAGCCATAGCACCCCAAGATACTTGAGAATACCTCTCAAAACCTTCTTAAGAGCAACAAGGGGAACCCAACCACCACCATACCCTCCATCATCACCAAGGCCAATTATGGCTGTGTTTAGCTCACCTCTAACATGCGCAGGGACAGCTGTTCCTGGTGATCTCCGTAAGGAGACAGCTGATGTCATCATAGCTAAGTTTGAAGATCCTGCTAAAGCATTTCCCACACGATTTAAACCAGCTGCTTGATTTCCCGCTCTAGACATCACAGCAGAAGTAGGAAGGTTAATTCTACTTCCATTTCCAGCAACAGATAATTGGGACCCAGAACTTGAGTTTGGATTATTAGAACTTGCCAAACCACCAGCATGTTGTCCAACGAAACTAGGATCCAAACCGTTCAATTCTTGGGCAACATGTTCCATGATGAATGGCCGAAACTGAGGACATGGCAATGATCCACCAGAAGGACGTCCCTCTTTTGGTGGTGTTGCAGGCTGCAACCAGACCTGATCTCCAGCAAAGCAACGCATATCAACTGCAAACTGTTTCCGATATATAATTCGTATCCAGTAGGGACCACGTAACACAACAGAGACATCAATGGGCAACAGTGAACTCGGAGCAATGCCTGGACCGCCACGCCCCGCAGCAGCTAGCATAGCAAGGCTTTGATTATTGAGAGATCCACTAGCAGTGGATGCGATAATATTTCCTCCAGAAGCAGAAGAAGCCTGGACAACATTTGTAGTTGAACTACCAAGCAGAAGTCCCTGTGGCGGTAAATAACCAGTCTGTTTAGGAATAGAAGATAGGGCTGCCGCAATCCCAGGAACCCCTGGAACAGGACCAGCTCGTGCTGGCCTGGTTGCAGCTGTCAAGGCATGTAAGGGCCCCGCAGTGAGCCGAATGCAATCTAAAAGTGATGAAACTTCAGCTCCATTTATAAAATCTTCCAGAAACTGTGCATGACAATAGCATCAGATATCATAAATATATATTCCCAGGAGTTGTTTCTGCAGGTATGGATAGGGCGAGAAGAAGCAAGCATCTTTGATGTATATGGGCAAAAAACAGATTCACATTATGTTAACTGGTTTCCTAGCATAATAAATATCAGATAAGGGAATTGCCATAAAACATTACCGCTTAACATTGGTAAAAAATTCTCAATATTATATTGCAGAACTTAAGATCCGAGGAAGTTTGACCTTTTGACCATCAACAATTTTCAACAGATAGAAACCAATAATGAACTCAATCCAACGCATTCTTTAGTTTTCAATGCGCAAAGAGCAGATAGAGCAGAAGAAAATTATTCCAGCAACTTAATTGGTATAAAATGGACCCTTCAGCAAGGATAACAAATACTCTTGCACAATCAAATGGATTAATTCCCATGAAAGGGAACAAGACCCAACAAACAAAACAGCAATAGATTAAACAATAAATACAAAAATAATTATCAGAGCCAAAGAACATGACAAGGTAGCATACCAATCATATATTCTTAGTATCACACATGCAACGATAACCAACACTAAAACACAGTACATATAGAAAGAACAAACAAAAAATCAGTTAAAAGAGAAATCGACAAACCTTGGTATGAGGCCAAAGTTGATCAGGGGATACATGCATTGTGCAACCCTCTTTACCTGATTCCCACTCAACAACAAAACGAGCAAGAACACCTGAACCAAAGCTAAACCATAAGCTCATTAACCCCACTGCCTCAATTCTAAACGTTCTTTTCATCTGTTCCAATAGCTTATCTGCAGTATCTGAAGCAACTTTGGCAACAGATGCTTTGGCATTAGAAACTGTCATGCCTTCTTCTGGTTTCTCATCTGATCTTACACCAAGCAATTTCCTCATGCCAAGAGCAAACGTTCTTGCATTGGCAAGCCTTTGGATATCAGCCACTAATTTCTTTATACTATCTACCTCCACAGATTGATAACTCAAAACAACACCATCTGGATCATAGTGTATATGTGAATCTATGTCAGATGTATTAGCTATCCGAACACCTGATCCCCAAGGTGTGCTACTACTCCCTTTTTGAAGCTCCCACAAATCCCTAAAGTGCTGGTCACTTATTTTAACATCCCAATGCATGCAACCTGGTCTGCCAAGTCGCAAGCATATATGTTGCCATGAATCACCCCCTCTGGCAGATGGGAGTCGGAACCATATGTTAGATGAAGCACTCCTTAAACCCACTTCTTCAACGTATGGAATGTCTAATGCTTCCATCTGACTGGTTAGTCTAGCATGCTTGATGCAAAGTGAACAGTGCCTGACCACATGAAGAAGGGCCGCTATGTAAATGCTAGATGGAACATTCCCTTTATTTGCTTCCATGATCAAATTTCCATAACCGTATACTTCAGTTTTAGGTATCATTTCAGTTGATGTAAGCACTTGATGCAAAGAAGACTGAGAACAAGGTGAGTCTGAAATCTTTCTTCTCTTACAGATTACAGAGCCGTTTTCAAGACCTTGAAGGGATGGAATCAAACTCAGCATATCTGAAGCTGTTCGCTTTCGAGATCTCTTGTCATTTTTGGAAAAAATATCATGATTGGTGCAATCATTCACCATGGATTCCATTGCTTGAGCTGCAAGGATGCACCAATCAAATCAAATATGGCCAAAAACAAACATGACAAAAGTGAACACACAAAGAAAGTGTCTTACATACGGGAGTTGCCGCACATGAACCAGATCCAGCAACCCTGAGTGATCCAACTGGAGGCCCATTTGGTGAATTACGAGGTCCATCAGGCTTGGAATTAGGTGTAGAGATTCGAGAGCCAGCTGGTCGAGGAGGAGATAAAAGTTGTGATGATTGATTTACACATAAAGTATCATTACTGTTATCACTCAGGACTCTTAGTTGATCTTCATCCATAGAAGTACACGAACCATTATCAACTGAAGGTGGCGATCTAAGAGAAGCCAGATTTTGTTCAGATTTTGAAGCAGATAGCTTTTTCCCAGTTGTACTCCATCCTTGACCGGTGGAAAGCAAGCCCATGGAGCTAGACTGAACTGGGCCCTTGACACTACTAGATGAGTACATGGAACCATAATAATGGGAGGCAACGCCAGAAGCATTTGCAACATTATTAATCTGTGATATATGCATGCCCCCTTCCCACTTTGGAGAAGAGGTTCCACCTTTTATACCATGGAGATTCATTGGGACAGAACCATAATGAGTAGAAGCAGAAGTGTTCAGGGATGAGGCAAAATTTTGAACAGAGTGTGGAAGCGCAGAAGACCCTTTCTCCTGTCCGAACACTTCATCAACAAGTGATGCAAAACCTGATAACTGACACCCTGCATTTTGCAATGAACTCTCAGGACCAACATCCAAAAGAAACTCATGCTCAGAGGTTTGAATTGGGCCAGCAGCATTAGGCAAAAAGGGGCACAATTTTCGCCTTTCAACCAGGCTTAAATTCATTTCATCCTCCAGCATCTGCATCTGTCCTATATCAATATTCTTAATCCGCAGCACATGATTCAAGTCACCAGATGAAGGATCTTTCCCAGATGAGTCTGGCTGAGTCTCTAGCAACTTAAACAGGGGTTTAAAATCCTTATCAAGTTGCATGACCAGAAGGTAAGAGCTTCCAGAGTCAGGAAATCCCATGAGTAGCATAGCTGAACCATTTATAATGCTCTTGGGTATTTTCACTGTACTCAAACCATGCTCATACACCTGCAAGCAAATCACATAAGCCATAGGCCACAGGAAAACCATATTATGTACGCTCAACTAAAAAGACAGTCCAAATTCGTTAAATATATGTGCATGTATATATATTATCTTAGGTTCTTTGTTATTAAAGGCCAGAGAATAGTAGCATACCTCTAGGCATAAAATTCTTCCAATAGATGCATACAGGTGCAATAAACTTTTGCTTCTCAAGCTAATGAAGACCTCAGCTGCAGTCATGGTTCCTTGATTTAACACCTCTTCACATTCTGACAGAGCCAACGGAGCAACTATATTCCATGATGATTGAAGAAGGAAGCGACCATTCCTGAATAACAAAACAAATGAAAGTCAAGTGCATACAGAATTTATCACCTTGGGAATCAAGACTAAAATTCACAGTAAGCATTATCAAAAGCCTATAAACATAGTTATCCATCACTTCACTTATTCTTTGAACAACAACCATGCTTCACATTTGAACAAGATGACTACATAGGAAAATAAATATGGACAAGAACACAAAAGGCACCTGATATTAATCCCAAGAGTAAAAAATGATGAGCCATATGCACGCACACGCAATACCTCCTGCCCCACAGCGTCCTTACTGCCCTTATCATCTTTCTGCAGGCAGAAACAAGCCTAACTCTTAAAAGCCCTCACGAAATTGAGCAAGTAATAAGACAAGGCATAATATTACACCACAAAGACATAAAAAAATGCAGACATAACTGAAATCATAAAAACTTGCAATTGCAGTTTGCATGGCATGTCAAAAAGTACAAGCATAGTTTACTAAAAGTCTAAAACCAGACATATCAACACAGAAACACATATTTAACAGACAACCCAGAAAGATAAGCACATATGACTGGAACTAATTTAAAGTCCTTTACTGTAACTTATAGGAAACATCCCTCGGCCAAAATTGATAGGTTACGTGTAGCATATATGAAATTCACATGAAAATCAATGTAAAAGATCTTATCATCAAACATAAGATATTCCCCAAATGAACTACGACAAAGCAGAGCAGGTGAGGTGTGAAGATCAGATTTTAAAACAAGCTACACGTGCAGGCTTATGATCATAATGCTGACTAGAAGAACAACCACAACCCTTCACACCTTCAGCATATATTTCTCCCAAACGGATTAAACCATAATGGGGCAACAACAAAAAGTAGCATATAAAGTAGAACCTGAAGAAGGCTGTACATAATAAAATTACCTAAAACAACATAGCAATGTGACACGACAAACAAAATTCCCCTCAATAAGGAAACAAACATATGAAAGAAATAAAGGAAAGTTTATAAACACGCTTGATGAGAAGAAATCCACAATGAAGTGTAAACTAACCAGTTTATATTCAGTATCGAGTTCACCCATACAAGACTGAAGCACAACATCATCTGCTGTTCGGCAGACCTGAACATTTTTAGCTAGCTCTTTCTTAATTTCCAGAAGACGTGTATATCTGTTACAGCATATGGCTCTTAACAACAACTTCTCAACATCAATACAACTCTGGTCCAACAAAAACTCTGCCTCCTTGCCTGTTGATGGATCTATGACAAAGCTGCTGTGTGTGCACTTTATATGGAGATCTGATCCAGGTTCAATTTTTATAAAAGGGCATGCCCCTGAGTCTGATGCAGCATTTTTATCAAAATCTAACCAATATATAATTTTTAACCCTGGAGTTCGCAGGCTAGATGAATCAGATTCTACATCAGGATTCTGCATAGAAATGGTGTTTGCTCCATGGCCCACACCACCCTCAGATATGAGGTCAAACCGAATTGCATCTTTCCATCTTCCTTGTCGAAGAGCTTGCACTTGCCTTATGACAGTATCCATAACAAGTGCAACACATAGCTCATGAAGAACCGTGTACAATATAAGAAAAGGATTTTCCGCTAAAGCCATTCTTCGCTCTAAATCATCTCCAAGGGTATGACGCTGCAATTCTTCCAATTTCACAGGTCTTCCTTTTTCACCAACAAGCAGCTCCAAATGCAATATCCTCCACATCGATAGGTGTCCTCTATAGCCAAGAGTTACTAAAACCTTAAACTCTCCATCCACCCTAAGCAATGCTGTACCATCAGAAACATTAACCTCAGAAATTTCTTTTGGAAGTGAAACTTCAAGCAATTTTGAGCGTACAAGCATGTCCAGCTTCTTCAAAACAGGCTTTTGCTGATTTTCAGTTAAAGTATTCTGAGTGCCCACATCTTCTATACATTTTGGTAATCGCTCATAATTTCCCGTTAGAAGAACTTCAATTGCTGATGGAACGTCATAAACAGGAGCACGGGCTTGCTGAAGCCCCTCATGCATGAAGAACAATGAATCTGCTGCTTGAGTAAAACACGTATCATGATTTGATACAGTAGATGTTAGTTGCTGACAATACTGTATCAAAGGAACCTGCAAGTCAGACAAATACCGATTATACACAAGCAGCATGCCACATGGTGATCAGATGAAACTCCCAAACTTGCTTGTCCAGTATTCACAGGATCATAAGTAATTGTTTAAGAAACCTCCCCCTCTATACTGAAATGTAACGTGGGAAAGAGAGTTAACTCGGCACTGGTATGTGTCTGTACGTTTCCCCATTGAATACAGTAAGTAAACAAGGAATCATTCCAGATTCTAATTATGTTTCGATTTCAACAATCCATCCTAGAGTTACCCAGCCCAAGATTCAACCCCAATCATTACAAGCATTTAAAAATCATCCTATAAACCAAAGTAGTACTGATCAAGCACTAAAACAAAATTGTAGTGACAAAAGCTCCCATAACTCGTTTAAATGACTCGCTTTCACCCGAAACTCAATGAACTAGCAAAAACAAGTATAAACTAAAGTGAATTTAGTTTAATAAAATAAATCAGCAGTCACGTCTCTAGAACAACCAAAACACAGACTCGGTTCAATCAAAGTACACGATTTCTATCTATCTCGAATTCTGTCGATTTACCATTTCCAAGGCACGACAAGGAAAACACGGAATCTGCAAGTTCGCACTAACACGACATGAGGAGCGATTGGAATTCAACCAAGACAAACCTCACGCAACTTATTACCAAGAAGAAAAAAAATCCAAGACATTCAATTTTCTTCCCCCTTTCCCTTCAAGCTATCCCAAAGACAAAGAAATAAAATTACGATGCAGGAAGCAGTAAGAGGGGAGAAGATGGATAGCCATTCACGAGGGAGTGGACAGAAGATAATAGAGAATTGAAAGGACTAAAGTGATATGAGAGACCTGTTGGCACCATTTGGAGATGACATTAAGGCGGATCATGCGCTGCTGAGTCTTGTTGAGAAACTTGAGAATGTTAATCTTCCTTTCAGAATCAGATAGTTCAGTGGACCCGCATTTGTCAATTAGTTCTTGGAGGGAAGCGTAAGAATCGTGAGCAGCTCGACTCACAAGGGTGGATAACTCCACCGTCTGTTGCCCTAAATCGGCAGCCATTGAGATTCGAAGGTGGTGAGGGATTGTTAGGGATCTATAGTGTTAAAACCATGGAAAATAGGGTTTCGGCACAAGGAAGCTTAGAGAAATTACAATTGCACGAGACGGAGGGGGGAAATAGAGGAGGAGAGAGCTGGAGAGAACAAAGGCAGAGTAATTCGCGCTCATACAGCTTCGTCCCTCTCTCTCTCTCTCTCTCTCTCTCGTTACTTCGTAAACTTCATGCGGTCGCTCCCTGGATTCCAGAGACGCCAATGGCCAGAGGCGGAAATAAGGAGGGACAACTGCGGCTTTGGACTTTGGAGGCGGGTATTATAGCCCACGTGATTAAAGCCTCGCCTTCTCACGCCTTCTTTTGCTTTTTAACTCTGTTTTGTCTGATTAGTCACCCCGCGGCGCTAAGCATTCAAGCAGACGGAAATAAAACATTCATTTCGCCACTGAACATCGGAATAATAGTGCGTTCGTTTGATCAGCCTTCAGCTAATCAGCTAATCAAATTAAAAGTACCGTCGGTTTGGTTTCGCTTCAAACATTGATTTTGTTTGTTTATTTCACTTTGTTTCGCTCAGCTTCTAAATTATGGGATGAAATATGGGCTTAGAGATTATAATTATTTTATTATAGTAACTCTTTTATTTTACAATTTTTATATTAAATATTAAATTAAATATAAATATATTATAATAATAATATAATATCAATAAATAATTAATAATGATAACAAGGCAATCGCCCAAACTTAAAACTCTTGTTTTGGCTAAACTTGGTACGGTAACACAAATAGTATCTCAGTATATGAAATTTTATTTTAATTAATTAATAAGTTTTCTAAAAACTAGATTTATACCATCATGCGATGCACAGAAATGTTTTATTTTTAACAAATAAAAATAAATATAAATATTAAAAAATTATTTGAGTATCCTTAAAATAAAATATATTGATTTTCCTTCTATTTTATCTTAATTACAATGATTTTTTATTTTAAAAATATATAATAATTTATCTTAAAATCAGTTAAGAGTTACAAAATATAAACATGCTTCTACTTTTAAATTTTTATTTTCATTAATATAATTATTAGTTGACAATTAACTCATAAATGTTAGACTAAAATATCATTCTTGATATATTCTTTTAAATTTTTATTCATATTGTAAATTTATTAGTTTTACAATCCGATTTATTTAGTACTTTTAAAAAAATTGAATACATACTCCCACATTTCAAAAATTTAAGACATTTTTAACTTAATTTTACCTCAACAAAATAGTTATTTGTGTTTAAACTAATACCACCTTCTTATATTTACTTTTATTTAATAAAATATTTTACTTTAAAATAAATATAAAATGATTTATGCATTAGGACACTTTAAAAAAACAATAATTACATATTAAAATATTAAAAATATCTTATTTTTTGAATATCCAACCCCTCAAAAAATATTTTATATTTTTTAATGAAGAAGGTAATTTTCTAGAATAATATTTCAAACACGTCTATGCAAAAAAAATTAATGTCTATGTTTATTTAAATTTTCATAAATTACTTTTAAAATATTGTCATACTTAATTGTTTAAAGTTTATTTTTGGCCAAAAATTGTTTGAAGTTTTTTAAATTAGGAAGTAAGGATGATAGACAAATGGATTATAAAAATAATTTAATTATTTAAATTTTTTCAACATAAATAAAAAATAATAAATTAAATATTTTAAAATATTTAACATAATATTCCTAAAAGTGTTAAAAATAAAATAAAGTTAATTTTTAAAAATAAAAAATTATAATTCTAATAAAACAAGAGGAATGTCAATATATTTTACTCTATAATTTATTAATCTGTGCATATTAAAATATAAAGAGTATTTTATTTTAAAATTTGTTATGTCCATATATATTAAAAATAAAAATAATAACTTATTTTATTTTAGAATATTTTGTCATGTATTACTTATATACATATTAAAAAATATCAATGTTTTTTTAATTTATCACCTCCTCCAGTTTGGAATTTAATCCAACTTATTCTTTTTTAAAATTTTGTTGCTCCACATGTGACCTTAAGAAAAATAAAACATGTATTATTGCAATTTATGTCATAATATTATCTATAAATCATAATTATAATGGTTGTAAATCAAGCAAATAGTATAATCCATGTTATAATACCATTTATCAATCATGTGTACAAGTATTACATGTGATATAATGATTATTAATAAAAAATTAGGTGTGCAGTGGAAGATAAATTCATTAACACTATGTAATTAACTCGCTGCTCATAATTTTTTTCCCCAACTTAAAGCACATAATTACATTAATATTTTACATGAGTTTTCAATCCATAATCTACCTTTACATATAAATAATAGAATAATAAATTTTATACCTCATGCATTTGAAAAATACAAACAAAAACTTATTTTATGTATTTTCACCAAACTATTTTATGATTTGTTATCATGCGTTGATAATAAATATACAGTAAATTATTTTTATCCAAACATTGTTATCCCCATATAAATTTTATTGTATATCTAACTTCTATTATTTTTACTAAGAATCTTATATTTACCTTTAATTTTTACAATGGGTCATATATGATCTTTTAAAATATAAAAATTTTATCATTTTTTACACCTTGTATAAAATTTTAACATTTAAAACAAAATTTTTATATGGAAAATGTTTTTCCTCCTATGACCATTTTTTTACCATTAGTGATTTATTTGCATATCTAACACCTATTATTTTTATTAAAAATTTTATATTTACTATCAATTTTTACTATGGATTCTACATGATCTTTCAAAATATTAAAATGTTAATATTTTTTATACATTTTTTAAATTTTTTACACTTACAAATGTAGATCCCACACTCACATTTTTTAATGAGGGATCTCATATCTACTTTTTTTTTTTACCTCAAGTCTCACAACTATATGTATCTTTTATTTTTTTAACAAAATTTCTGTTAACTAATTTTTTTAAATTAATTACTAATTTAATTTTATTAATTTAATTATAGGTCTCATACCCACTTTTTTTATCATTAGTAATTTCTTTATATATTTAACATCTATTATTTTCACTAAGAATAATTTTTACTATAAAACCCTACATAATCTTTTAAAATATAAAAATTTTATTATTTTTTACATCTTGTCTGAATTTTTAAAATTTATAAATATAGGTTCCAAAGTCAAGCTTTTTAACGGTAAGTCTCACATTCAATTTTTTTTACCATGGGTTCCATGACTACATTTTTTTATTTTTAACAAAATCATTCAGTAACTAAATTAAAAAAAAAGGAAAGAAAGAAAGAAAAGCACCATTCAAAGTACCATAGATCTTCGATGCTTTGGCATTGTGAATTACAATACACATATTTACATATAAATATATATACATATACATATATATTCATTTTGATTGACGTGCAATTTGATTTGAAGATGAATCATAATTGTTCAAAAAAAGCATGATTTTTAAACAGCGTCAGCATATCAGCATAAAAAAAAATATCTAATTCAACATTATTATAGAATTACTGTTTGCCATTGAGTATTATATTTTTAAGTAAAAGGGAATATGGTATTATATATTTAAATAAAAGGATTAAATTATATTCTTGCCCCTCATATCCTTTTTTATGGTGCCACGTCTCTTTCAACATTTGAAACAGCACAATTTTGCTTCTGCCATTAAAAAATGTTAAGTTTAATTATTAGTTGACTCAAAAAATTACACTAAAAAGTATATAAAAAATTAATATCAATTAAGACCTTTAACTTTCAGCAGATTAATGTTATTTCTCACCAATATATAAACTGGAATATCATTTTGACTGGCCATCGGATGGTTATCGGATCATCATTGTTAATAAAAATTATTAAATATTAAAATAGTTATATTTTAATAAAAATTATTAAGACAAATTTATTTTGTGATCGATCTAATAATCATTGTCAAAATAATTGGTCAAGATGATATTTCAGCCTTTTCCATGGAAAAAATTAATAATATGTCTATAGATATTTATTTGTAATTTATGACACATAACCAATATTAATTTTCTTGCAGAATATTTATTTATAATTTCATTTTTTCTAATTTTAAGTCACTTTCTATAATTTCTAAGGTAAGTTAACATTTATTAGGTAGAACTACTAATTTTTAATGGATTAAGGACCATTTTTTCTCTTAAACATTTTTTCAAAGAGCACTCATTATTCTATAAAATGAGATGGTGTAAATTAATTCATGAGGCAATAAAGATGAAGCATTTGGCACCTTTTGTCTATTTTGAACAAATGGCCATTTATTGATGAGGCAAGGAACTTGGTTGACCGGAGCTCTAACTAGGCGGCATGACATGCGGTGTGTAAAACGTCCAATTATCTAATCATAACTGAGATCAAGGTAATCATTAGGCCAAACCATTTAGGTTATCAAACTTGTAAATTTATAAAGATGAGATTTCAAATTTTTATAATTAAAATTATTCAATAATTATTTAACAAACTTTTAATCAAAGTAAATTATTATTTTAAAAGTATGAGATACTTTGAGGGGATGAAAAAATTTAAAATCAATTGAAAAATATTAAGGCATAAAAAACAAAGGGACACACTGTGGTTACATGCATTGTGACTATCCTTCTCTGTACTACATATTGCGATGTATGTAACATTTCAAAAATTAACTTAAGATTAATTAAGTTAATTTAGAACAAATGAATAATTTTAGAAAAATATTTAGATATAAATAATTTTAGTTAGAAATTATTATTAGATTTAATTTAGATTAAATTAAATCCTGTAACCCTTGCCCCGAGTGTTATCCAAAAATCACACAATTCAAATAAACTAAGTGTGGTTAAGGAGTTAATCCTAAAACCAACTTAGTAAACAAACCATTTAAATCACTAAGCAAATATACGATTGCAAAGTAAGCGTTTAAAACCTTAAAAAAATTATAGGTTCTAACTATAGCGCACGGAAGCAAGTTAGACGAAAGAGAAATAAAAAGATACTGTCATGACAGCATTTAAATTGCTGTCATGACAGCCCTTCCGAGTCAACTTCTGGGAGGCGTCGTTCCGCCATCCGACCTCCGATCGAAGTGATTTTAAAGCTCACACGTCACATTCAAAGGGTACTATAAATATACCAAATTTCAAAAAGATCCAACGGTCGGATTTAAAATTAGACATGTTAAAAATTTGATTATTTTTGCTGTCATGACAGCACTTCCGGACCAACTTTCGGAGTGCACCATTTCATCATCTGACCTCCGATCGGAGTGATTCCAAAGCCCACATGTCACTTTTAAAGAATACTATTAGCATACTAAATTTTGAAAAGATCCAACAGACAAATTGAATTTTGTGCAGGTTATAAAATTAATACTGTAGCTGTCATGACAGCAATTTAATGCTGTCATGATAGCACCTCCAGGCCAAATTTCGGAGTGCGTCGTTTCTCCGTCTGATATCCGATCGACGTGATTCCAAAGCCCACACGAAGCTTATAAAAGGTTTTACTTGTGACCCAAATTTTAGAGAAATCCAACGGTCGGATTAAGATTTGGACACCCGGATGCAAAAGTGCAGCTTTTTGGTAAAAACCATTTTCAAAATTGTCCAAATCTCATCCTAATGATCACAAACCTGTGGAAACACTTTGGACACGTCAAATAAGATTAAAAACACCTGATAGAACATTCAAATGATGGAAAACCCCCATACATCAAAATTTGACCACCCGGGTGCCATTTCCCAAAATGGACCCTAAACCCCCAAAATGCACAAATCATACAAGAGTGGTCACAAATTAATCCAAATACTATGTATTTATATAAATACATATGCTAAATATTTTCACTTGGCTCAGAGCTCCTTGTGGGGCCCACGCACCCACTCTCTCTATCCAAGCTGTATGTTTGCCCATAGCACACCATTTGCAATGCAACCACTTTGCATTTGCTTATAAAATCACATATATATCAAAATAAAGATCTGCTTGTAATAGAAACTTGGTCTACTAAGTAAATCCATCAAAACCACACACCATAACCAAGTTTCTTAGCCATAAGTCTGCAAACAGACAAAAATTCATACACAAGCACACAATCCACACATATTCACACACACACACATAATCATATCCTACTGGCACCCTAATCTTAAATACATTACAATATATTTGCTCAAAAGAAAGGGGTTGCAGTTCTTTACAAATCACAAGCAAACCCCTAGCTTTGCTCCTTTCCCCGTCCACCACTGGATCCTTCGCCTGGACCTAGAATATTGAAAAGAAAGGGGTGAGACAACCACAGTCTCAGTAACAGCGAAATTTACATTGATTATTATAAAGTAAGCCATAATCAAATAAACGAATAATAAATTCAACATAGTATATAATTTAGCCATTTAAAATGCATGAATGCATGACCTAGGCCGGTATGGCCTTTCATGACCAACAGAATGCCCCCTGGCACTCTTTAACTCGCAGGTAAACCTTATACCTACTTGTACCTCCACAGGTACAAAACATAATCTAAGGCATGATCTAATCCACCGAACCGCCTATGCCCCTTCGACGTGAATCCTGAGCAGTCAAAGCTAACTCCCTCCCAGAGCCAGCCCGACTTACTCTCCATGTGAGGGCTACCTTGGCCTAGGCACTCAACCTCACACTTCATATGTCGGATTCCCTCCCCCACTGAGAGGTGTCGAACACTCAATACACTAACCACTTTAGTGCACTGAGCCCACAATACGTAAGACAACACTGAGTACTGACAGTGTGCCATAGAATATCAAAAATCCACACCTTCTCATTGGTGAACTCCCACCGAGATCATGCCTTTTACTCTTGTCTACCTTTCCTGAGTATTGACCATTCAACACTCTAAAGTAGTATAATATTTATAAATCTTATTTCTATAAAAACATTGTTATTAAACAATTAGAAAACATATTTGCACTATAATCAAAGTAGTACCCCATAACCCCTTATAAAGCACATTTAATCTTTTAAAACATGTAATGCATGATAACTAGTAATATTTATTCAAAAATAGCTAAAACAAAGTAATAAGAAATATAAATTCCCCTGTTACCTCAACCCTTTGGTACTAAAAGGGTTTCCCTTGTATAAAATAGGGCTCGGCTTGTTCCTTACTTCTCAATAAGTTCCACCAACAATTTTCTACAACATATAAGTGATCCACATCACTTATCATGACAAATAGCATTAATGAAGACTATAACTCATACCACACAACTTAGGTCAATGAGTCATAATCCACCCTAATGGTCCATATATTAAACCAACCATTCACATAGTATCACTTAACCACCAAAACCATTTATTAGCCATCACTAGGCTAATTTTCAATTTATATAATTTTTTAATCAATTAAAAACCTTTACTTAGTGCCACCAACTTTCACCATTAGCCCTTATAATGAAAACCAAACCTTAATTTAAATCTTATTGGGCTCAAATAGTAAAATTATAACTAAATCAATAGGCTTAAACCATTGAGGAGCAAAAACCCAATTTCTCAAGGTTTATTTTGTGCCCAAAACACCTCTTTTCATCCAATTATTCACTCAAAATATTAGATCACTATATAGAAACTCAAAACATGCTCCCTAGAATTCAAAGAAAGAAAAGCTTACAAGAATAAAGCCTTTGGGATCAAAATTCAAAAATTTTCTCTTCTAAAAATTGAAGAAAATCAAGAGAAAGAGAAGAGGATTGAAGTAGGGAGTTTACCTATCGTGTAGCCGAGCTCGCAACGGTCGCAAAGACTCCTAGATCCAAGCCTAACTCCCTCCCTTTCTCTTCTTTTCTTCCTCTCTCCCTCTCATACATTTCCTTTCCTTTCCTTTCCAATTCAATTTCTGCGTTTCTGCATCAATTTTGGTCTTTAAATTGTTGGTCAAAAAGTTTGGGGAAAATTACAAGAAAGGGCCCAACATTTTTTATTATTGCACAAAAGCCCGGGTCAACTTTGGTAATTTTTCCCATAGTTAAAAATCAAATAAAACCAAACTTTTGCTTAGTAAAATTCAAACTCTGGGCCTCTATTAAATTATTCTAAATTTTAATTTAATTATAGATATTTTATTTTATTTTTATTTATTTTTTTTAAATAAATTTGAGTCTTAAAATTTTTAGGATGTTACAAATCCTAAGTTTATTTTTTTGAAAATAGAGATGATAATAACATTATTATGAAAAAAAAAGAAGAAGAAGAAGGGAACAGCAACGCAGGCATACATGCGTGTGTGTGTGAGTTTGATATTATATATATATATATATATATATATATAATAAAAAAAAAGATAGATGAAGAAAGAGGTAGTGGGACCCACATTATTTTTAAAAAAGAGGCTAACAAAACCTTTTGGCTTTTCATTTCTCTTCTTCCTTTTAGATTATGCATCCGCGCGCAGAGAGCGAGCGATGTTGCTATAGGAGCTAATTTAGAAGGTGAAATTTTATAATAGAATATTTTAAATAATATTTTAAATATTTTAAAATTAGATAAGTGTTTTAAATATTTTTCTTAGTCGTTCTTCCCTTTGAGATTACAGATTTTGAGATTTTAAAAAACTTAGTGTTTGAAAGAGAGATAAATTTTTAATGAGTAAATATAGTTATTGATATTGTTGGTAGTGTAATAAATATTCTACAGTATTATTTTGTTGATAGAATTGGAATTTGAGGCCTTTGAGTTTATTCCTAGATTTCTATGGGTAAATTTTTTATTAAACCTAAAAATATAAATTGATTGATTGATATTTAGATAATTATTTGAGATGAGAAATAAATTATTATAATTATAGAATAATGACCCTAGGCTTGAAATCAAATTTACAATTTTTGAATTTTTTTATGTGCAAATATTTGGAATAAAAAGAAAAATTTTGATATTAGAAAATTATTTGAATGATGTTTTTAGCCAAACTTCAATGAAATTATTGTGAATGAGACTATTGAACCAAGTATATAGGTTCAAATACATGAAAATAAATTTTAAAACTCAAGAGGCTAAGGCTAAGGTATTAAAAAAATAAAATAAAATAAAATAAATACTTAGACGTTAGAGTATGAGTGAAAATTGTGTTAACAATATTATTAACACATTGGGATATGATCAATTGTAGATTAATTTTCTTTTAACACCATTCAAGCTTTAAAAAGTTTTAAAAGCTTTGGAACTTAAAGGGTAACCTTTGACCTTTCAAAGGTCAAGGTAATTAAAAAAAATCTATTTTATACATTTGTATGTTAATTCATTAATTATGTTGGTGAAAACAAGAGAATATATATATGTATATATCTAAATTTTAAAATGATTGTTTGTAATGCATGTGGCTTTGTTGAGACTCTATGATTTGTGATCAAGTTAATTGTGACTTGGTGTGAGTAATAAGATTGATGGTTGATGATGATGTGGTACTTATAAATTGTGGATTATGCATGGTGATGAATTGTATATGAGCATGTTGAGTTTTATATCATACTAATGTAGTTTATGTGGTAATATAAAATTGATGCAAGAAGTATGATTGAAAGATGAAGAATTTTGATACTTCTTGAGCAAGAAAGTTGATGAGCATGTGGTATAATTGTGAATTATATATATATGTGAGCTTTTGAAATGCATTTTTTTCATAATCGTGATTATATAGCGAGAGTTCGCCTTAGTGAAGGAGTTAGCGGTTATGCAAAATCCATATGGTACTCAACTATTAACCAATAATCATAGGAGTTATAGCCGCTACTTACCTTATAAGGTACCATAGCATTATTCCTATTAAGGGATTTGACCCTATTGACCTACCTGGAGTTTTGGATAGAGCTAGTTTTGGGTATGACATCCTATAGTGTGTGATTCAGGGGAAATCGTGTTTATAAGTAAGGTAATCTTGGCCCGGTAGCCCCTCACAATATGATTAAGGCCTTAAGCAGTCTCACCATATGGACGATCCTTTCCAATTGTTGGCCCACAAATTTTATGTCAGAGAAAATAAGGGGGATATAAAGAAGAGATTGATCATACATATTATTATTATCATGCCATTTGAGTGATTGATGACTATGTTGAGAATATGATTATAATTGTAGAAATGAGAACATGTAGTAATTATGCAAATAATGTATACGTGGTTATTTGTGCAAATTTTATACTTGATTTTATTTTTGAGATTATTCATATGAGTTAGATGTTAATGTGATTAACATGTTATTAATGTGATTGTTTACATGGTCACCTTGATAAATTTATTAGCCACCTGCATTCATGATTAATTACCATGCATTTGTATAACTTAGATATACTTTAGTTACTAAGTGATTGTACTCACCTCTTTTTTTTAATATAGTACAGGAGCTAGTTCATCTCAGAAGAACAGAGAAAATAGTATTAGACCAAGTGATAGTAATCACTTCTATAGGCCTTTTCTCTTTTTATTTTGATATGTGTATTTAGTTTATGATATTGCCAACTAAGATAATATATTCTTGATTCACTTGCATTATGGGTTTTGTGTTGGGTGGAAATATATTTTGGGCTTTTGGGAATGTGATTTGATGCTTGTGTTAGATTAATGGGCTAAAATATTTGTGTAAATGAAAATAATTAATATCTACTTAGATTGAAAACTAGAATGTTTTTCTGGTTTCCCATCGTATTTTTGATGTCCAAGGGTGAGCATTTGATATTAATTATATGTGAATAAAAAGAAAAATTCATGCATATGATGAGCTATTGATGAATAGATGATATATAAAGTATGATGACTAGGTAATAGTCATTGTGATAAATGTGATTAAAACCTTGACCCCCGCTGCCAGTTATGGAAGGATTTGAGTGGCCAAGTGTTATGTTATAAATATATATATATGTATTGTGGAGTAAGGCATAGAGAAAAAATAAAGGGGGAAGCTTTTCTCACATGTTGATGTGTTTCTTTTATCATACTTTCGCATATGTCTAATTGAATGATATGAGTTCTTGAAATATTTTAAAAATTTAAAATTTCTTTATGTTGAATCGTTTGTAAAAATACACGTTAAGAATTTACTTAGGTTAATCTCTTATAGGATAATCCTTTTGGGCACATCCTTGATTAACCATAGTTAGTATGATGATCTAGGTCCTAATTTAGGACGTCCTTTATAGTGTAGGTGCAAGGCATCGCGGTTTGTTGCACATATCAGACAGTAATTTTGCTATCAAACGACAGCAAATTGGGGCAACTTTTGATGTTTTCCATTTCTGTATCTGACATCCAAATGGGGTAGTCTATGATACCGGAAGCTCTTTTTTATAAACTTATCGCATGCCTAGTATCCTTACTAATATGTTAAATCCATCTTCATATATATCTTCAATATCACTGTAGAGATTCTCAAAAGTGAATAAAATGTCGCATCAATGAAAAAAATTGAAATCATTTACCTAGTGAACAATTTCACTTTTCATTGAATAAAAAATAATTTCCAACTTTAAAATTGTTCTTGGCTTAAACAACTTGTCCACAACCTCAAACTTGTTCTCTTTCTAAAAGATTTTTTGTGTAGCATCTCGGTAAATATTTTTTATGTTGTAGAATTTAGGTAACTTTTTTTAGTGTCTACAATATATTGGTAAAAAAGTGGTTGGAATCCTGAAGAAGAGGGAAGTTAATGGGGTCTAGTCTAGAAGTGTAGAAGCCGCAATGACAAAAACCATGACAATGATGTGGAGGCCTCTGAACTTGCACCATTTTAATTGATAAAAGGTATCAGCCTTCCACAGTAGAATAAACAATTGTTTTCTTCAAAATAGATGGATGGTATCCTATGCTTTGATTTTGTTAGTTTATGAATTAATTTTTTATGAGGTGTAGAATATTTAGTGTTTCTTAAAAAATAGTTTAAAAATAAAAATAATCTTTAACCCATTTTTGATTGTTAAAGGAAAATATTATATCATAAAACAACTTGGCATTGCATACTCCTCTATGAATAGTTAGAGCTTGTTTGGTTGGCTAAAATTTAGACTTAAGAAAAGGAAGAGGAAGAGGAAAGAGAAAACTCTTTGATTTGGTTGGCAAGAATTTAATTGCTTGGAATCAAATTTTAAAGAAAAGAGTGGCATTTGGATTCTTTAAATGAGGCCAAGGAAAATTTTACTTTTTTTAGGAATTATTTTCTTATCCCAACTTTATCTTTAGACATTCTTTCACATCATCACCAACCTCACTTATCATCCCTAACCTCGTTGGCATCCTCCATCAAACTCCATCATCTATCAAACATCATCCCCCATCGCATGTCTACAACCTTGCTGGTGTCGCTGATTATCATGTGGGTTGTATATTGATTTCTTTGTCAAAGTTTAAAGGTCATAGGAAAAGAAGTTCAAAGGTGCTAGGGTTCCAGTTTAAAGGTTAAGGTTGCATATCTGAACATTGGTGGCACTACCTTTTGTGACAATGCTTCTCCTTCTCAGCAACGCTAAACTCAACAAAATATTGCCTTCAAATCTCGATGAAGAACTAGGCCACGCTAAAACTTTTTCAATCAAAATGTTATTTTTGGATTTTACAATATAAACCTTCAAATCTAATCTTACATGCTTATAGGTTAGAATCGATTTTTGCTACTGTTATGGCTAAATTGTTTTCTATAGACTAAATTTGAAAAATTGATGATATGAAGAGAGAGAGAGAGGTGAGAGATAAGGTTGCAAGAACCAAGAAGAAGAATGAGGTATAATTGTCTTATGTTATTTTTAATATTTTATTAAATAAAAAATATTTTAAGATTCCATCGAATTTTTTCTGCACACCAAACAGGAAGTCTTAAGGTGTGTTTGGTTTCACTACTTTTGGCATTCAAAAAGTTACTTTTTACTTTTATGAAGTTAAATGTTGTTTGGAATCTAAAAATCACATAAAACTAACTTCTGAAAAGGACTTTGAGAATGGACTTGCAACAAAGAAATTCAAAAGCTCTGATTTATAGCTTTTGAAACGTAAATTCAAACAACATGCATTAATTATTGATACCTACTATTTTAAAATGACCATGATACCCCTCATCAGTTTTGTCTTCTCGTCTCGGCTCGCTCAATGTGCTTTTCAGAACATCTCCTCATTCTCTCTTCTGTGTGTGTGTCACGTTAAGGGGAAAAAGATCTGAACAAAAAACAGTTAAAAAATTACAAAAAAGTTCCAAAATTTTTTCTTTTCATAACATAAAAGACAAGGGCATCTATGATAATTTTTTCATTATTAAAATAAAATAAAATCAACTTATTGCTGATAAGGTTTCAAACTTTAGACCTTTAAAATATTAGTATAAGTTACAATAAAATATCATTATCATTGTCCATTTGTTATAAAAACTAATTTATATGAAATATTAATTAGGAGAATTTTATTTATTTTTTCAAATTTAAAATTTAAAGTAATCAATATTTTTTTTACATTTTATGTTATTTTAAATTTGTTTCACATTTTTGAAACATTTCTAATAAATATAATAAAAATTATAAATTATTATAAACTAATGTTCTTTTTGGTCATTATATATTAAAAAGTACATTTTAAAAGTACAAAATTTTGTTAATTCAAACAACTTTTAATTTGCCAAACTGACTTTTGAAAAAATGTATCCAAACACAAATTTCGTTACAATAATTGACTTTTACCAAACTGACTTTTATCAAATAAATTTTTATCAAACTGATTTTTGATAAAAAAAAGACCAAACACACACTTAATCATTTCTAATTCATTTTCAATTCATTTTCCAATCCCATCTCCTTTAGCATGCGTCCGGTGAACCAAACGGGGCCTTGAGGTCTTAAGGAATTACCTAGTCCGAAATGGCTCTCGGGGCATCTCTCTCTCTCTCTCTCTCTCTCTCTCTCTCTCTTAAAAGTAGATATAAAGTCTATAGCCAAAACAAGAGACGCTTCCGTAACAGAAGGTCTCTAGGCATAAAAATGCAGCAGGTAATGCAAAACCCTAATTGAAAGCTCTCTCACTCTCGCCGTGTCCTTTTGAATGTCCTTACCGATCTCTCTGATGAAATCCCTTCCTACCAGGGCGGAGGATCTGACACGGAAGTCACATGGGAGGACCAGCAGAATATCAACAAATTCGGAAGGTTGAATAATCGCTTTCACGAGCTCGAGGATGATATCAAAATCGCCAAGGTCGTAGTTCCTAATTTCATCTTTATACATACTTGTTCGTCTTTCTCGTTACTTTCCTGATTCCGGCTTCCTGTCATTTGCCTTGTACTTTCATCAGATGGAATGTGAAAAGGAACCTACAGCTTTTGTTTATATTTTTTCTCTTATTTTTTAGTGAGATTGCCTGGTTCAAAAAGGATTTTACGATGCTAATACTGGACACGGAAGAAATCCAAAAGGGATGCATGTTCCAGCAAGAATTTAATACCTGTTAGCCATCCTCGCAGTGACGATTGACTGCTGGTTTTGTTCTCTAATGTTTTCGAGCGCTTGCCGATCTCACTTTATGCCTAAATCCCTTTACAGGCTATCCCATTAAATTCATAATTCATAATTCATAAATGTTATCAATATCTATCCTTGCCTGTATTTGCATCCATTGCGTGGTGGCAGGACTTGAAGTCGATTGTGCTCTGGTGCATGATTTGACTCTGGATCTAGATGGATTACGAACAAAGTACAGCGGGGAATGGGATGAGTGGTACCAGTCTAGAATTACGTGTCTCATTTGGAAAGGCCTGAGCTTTTGCCTACTGTCCAATCTCTTTAGCAATGCGATATAATCTGGCACCCGTATTGGCTGTTTTATATTTATAGTTCAATATTTGGTAAGAGGAAAAAAAGGAACCATATCTCCTGCTCAGAAGAGGGGAAAAGAGAGAGCAAGTAAAAGTCGGTCCAAGGAAGTACCTACGATTCCAGTGCTGACTGCTTATGTGATTCTAATTTGGCTTTGATATCAAACACGGAGTTTATTAGTTCATCTATGTTGGAGATCCATCGTATGGCTTGGTGATATTCAAGCACTGATCTATCAGTCTTGGGGCTTCTTCTGACTGATATCTGTTTTTTCAGGAAACTTGCGACAACTTGGAGGATGCCAGCAATGAGCTGATTCTCACAGATGAGGAGGTGGTACGATTTCAGATAGGAGAGGTGTTTGCCCATGTGCCAAAGGATGAAGTTGAGAGCAGGATCGAGGAAATGAAGGCGGTGACAACTGAGAAATTGGAAAATCTGAAAGAGGAGAAGGAATCCGTGCTTGCAGAGATGGCTGAACTGAAGAAAATTTTGTACGGAAAGTTCAAGGACTCGATCAATCTTGAGGAGGATTAATGGCTTTTTCTTTCTTTTTTTCTCCTGTAGATTTGTAGACTATGTTAATGTGATTTCCATGCTTCTTGTCGGACCTTACGCCCTGTTTGCTCCATTGGAATTGGTTTTGATAGAGATGGAAATGGATATGAAGGTGGAGATAAATATGAAATTAGTTATGGAAGTGATATGTTTGCTATGTTTATAAATCATGATATAATTTGTATTCAAAAGATCAAAATATCCTCGAAAAACTATCATGGATGACAGTCATCCGGCCGCCCCATTCCTCTATAACTTCACTCCGGTTATGACTGACACGCAAATGATTGATTTTAATCTTCATCTCATCACCCGAATCTGGGACAAAAATACGGATCTCTCCTCCATCCCATCACAATGATAAAAAATAGCACCTTTGCCCCAAGCTTCTTGATAGTGCACATCAACATGGGCCAAATGGAAGGCCCCACTTGCCAAACTCATTCAAAGGCCCGGGGGGGGGGGGGGCGTAACAAATTTGTGTTAATTGTAAATTGTGGAGTTGGCGCCATCCAAAATAGTAGAAGGCAAGAAACTCAATCAAGGAAATTTGCTTGAGCAAGACCCAATTAATATGCGTTCATTGGCGTGAATGCCAACCAGGTTGCCGACAATCTTCCACTACTTGAGGCGACGGTCAAGCTCCTGTAGTCCACCACCATCGCAAACGTCTGGCTTTACAGTGCCGATATGTTCTTCTTGTAGCCCAATCTCGCCCTCCTTGATTCAGTCTGCATTGACCACATTCTCACTGAACAGGAAAGTGAAAATGAAATAGATCTAAAACCAAAACAGATTTGAAAATGAAACAAATTTAAAAAGCTGGGTGACGAAGGAGGAGGATTGGTCAAAAGCTGGGTTATCCTTTAATGAAATCGACCTTGAGGGAGGGTAAGGCCAAAAGGTCATCAGCCCGGGGGGGTGGGGTCAATGGCGAACAGAGGAGGTTGCCACCGACTTGCCAGGAGTGGATGAGAAGTCGTCGGAACGTTCATAAGAGACGATAGAGGGAAGAATAAAAAATAAAAAATGGAACATGGAATTGCAAAACTGAGATTTTATTATAGAAAATTCCATCATTTTGGGTAGAAATGGCTTTTATATAGAATTGGTTTATATCATACCAAACAAGCCTAAATCTTATTTCCACCATCAATTCCATTTTCACCCTCCTCAGACGAGCCCTTAAGGTTTTTAGTGATGGCATTATAATTTTCCCATGTCACTAGTTGGCCTTCCATACCTTGGGCTTCATGCATCTTTGTTTGTTTATTCTTTGGATACAGAATTTGAGGTGAATGGGTTGAACAATGATCAACGGCTATCTGCCTATCTCTGTAAATGGAGAAAAGACTTGCTCGTTCTAAGAATCACCTTACAGTACTCGGTTGCTATTCCAAGTTGAACCATTTCATTTCGTGCATTGAGAATGAAAACTTGGGAATTGTGTAGGACAACCAAGGTTGTCTAAAAGTCAGATCAAACAGCAATCTTTAGCGATAAGGCCAACTCAATTGTTCATTCTAAGGCGGGATCTGAATTCTCTCTTTTCCACAAGCACGCAGTTTATAAGATGCTCGTTTAACAACTGGGTACCAGAACTTTGGTCCAGTCAAGAACCTTGTCCTAGCAGGAATCCCTAATTCTAAAACACCTAAGCCAATCAACGAATTCACACTACTGAAGGGATTTGTAACTGGGTGTAATTCGAAGTTCGACACATGCTACCGCAAGCCTGAAAGAAGGTTTACTGAAGATAGCTGGAATCGAACCGCCATATTTCTCTGATGGGGGTAAAGGCCATGCTGGGAAGTAGGAGTTAATAAGGAAATGGCATGTCAAGACGTTTCTATGGTTGGTGATCAAGATTAGGCTGCTCTAACAAGCAACTAGAGACTCGAGGGGGACATGGCGCAGGATGTTACCTGTTAAGCATGCATGACTGACATTGAAGACCTTGACCATATTCCTCGCTGCTGCCCACCGCGCTATCCTCAAGCCAAGCCACGCCACGCCACCTGAGCAATTTAAGTATAGAAAATTATGAATCACACACCGTTCAAGCTATGACTCAACACGCTACTCGGGTCATTCAAGCATCGACAATTATGTCCTTGTATGTACATTGTTGGGGTTGCCCCGATTACTATTGCCTAGGCTCATAACCTTCCCTGTACTTTGTTGGTGTAATTATTTTTTTTTTTTGAATCAAATCTCTTGACACCAAAAAAAAAAAAAAAGAAGGAAACGAAAGGATGTTCATTTAAGTTCACCATGCGGGCTCCCCCTACCCCGCTCACACAATACCATTCTTTCCAGCTTTCAATTTCAACACAGCTCAGATTTATCATTTATCACGGGACGCAAATGCTCTCACTTAAGCCATCTTAATTGGACGGATTCTTCTAACAGCGTAAGGACAACAACAGTGACCTCATTATATCCTCGGATTTACAAGGTTGCCCAAAAAAGGAGCTCGTCCAAGCTAAACAAATCCCAATTTCATAACAAGAGAGGCACAATTTCACCCCGACAAGTGATGAGTCAGACTTCAAGATCGATACCCAGAGGCCAGAGCAAAATTGCCTTCACTCATAGCTCTTCCCAAAACAACAAGCACGAAGTACGGTGATCTCATAGTCCTTCCAATAATAATTTCAGTATTCACTGTTGTACCTGAAAGCTGTGAAATAAGAATAAACAGAACCACCACCACCATCATGATGCAATAACTACCGACTACAATATCAACATGCGTAAAGCACAAGGGGGGAAGCTATAATACAGCCAGAACTACTGTCGCAAGTTCCACGGTGAAGTTGATGAAAACGACAAATGCAATGCGATCAACTCATAACAAGATAGCGTCCCTTTTCCCCGAGAAAAATGTCTCAATCAATTTAAGTTACAATTTTATCGTACTATTAGGCCAGATATAATACAGCATTCAGGCTCTCTTGCATAAAACATGAGGAAACGAGAAAAAAGTAAGGCTAAATTCCAATCCCAGGGGGCCTGTACACAAGCAAGTCCAGATCATCACATTTCGACTTCGTCCCCAAAAGGGTGGCATCTGAAATCCTTGTAGCTCTTCCCCTTCTAAATCTTAATTCTTATCTTCATCTACTCTAATCAGCTTACAATCATCCTCCCTGCATCTTTATTAAATCCTTTTAGAAAAGCTTCGTTAATATATTCTGAAAATTTCTTCCTATTCCCTTCTGCATTCTGTGTTCTCATCTCTTCCAATCAACATGATTTAGCAAAAGGATTCACCTTCTCCAGCTAAAACGAAAAAATCAAGGGAAATACAGAAAGTGCAAAATACTAGCGTACATGATAAGGAATATTTATGAGGCATGCCAAATTATGTACGTAGTATGGAATAGGGCCCTAAACCAAACTCCAGGAAATGAACAGTTATATGGAAAAACTTAGATAGAATATCTCCACGAATTCAAGGTTAAACAGACACTGAAAATGAAGTTAGTAGAGTATAGTCCCACTTTAAATATTTACAACATCTGTCTGCGGGTGAACGATGATGACACAAGATTAATAGGTTAAATTTAAACATCAAACTGATAAAGAACACCAATACTGAACTAGCTAAACAGACCATCTATTTTTTTTCATAGCTCTTCCTCAAAAAAAAAAGAAAAGATAAAAAAAATGCAGGTAATGACTTACAATCGATCAGTGACATGGATTAACAGAAAACACCTAATTCCAATTCATTGTTGAAAAATGCTTGATCACTTGTCACAACTCCGTGCACAGAAGATGATCCAAGGTCACAACAGCTTGAATGCAAGATACAAGTCGGAGACTCAGATAGAGAATACCCAAAAACCAGCAGCATTTATCATCATTTTCAGCACTTCTTCTCAACAATGGTATCAAATATAATGTCTACATTGAATTTGGACCGAAATCTGCACCATTTCATGTGTATGTGCATATATTTGTATGTGTGTGTGTGTGTGTGTGTGAAACAAAACAGAAGAATTCACTTCATGGTATAAGGCAAACATGAATTGAATGCTGCAAACGAAGGCCATACCCGGTAAATCTAAATCCGGGTATAGGTTGGTCTCAGAGGCTGACTTCCCACAACAGACAACAAGCCGCCTCCGGCAGCAGTTTCCTCATCAACAAACAAGTCCTCGGTAAGTCGAAAAGCGGCATGCAAGCCAACAATCGACAGTCCTACTATGAGAGAGATCAATACATTCAGTCCCACACGAGTTAACACGAGCGCAGCAACAGTGATTAAACTGAGAGCACATAGTACTATTCGATCATCGACAGTACGGTGGAAACAAACAAGGGGAGTATCACGGAAGAAGTAGAGAATGAACCAGGCAACAAAAACGATAAGGAAAACGATCATGGAAACGGGATGCCACAAGAGGCTAAGGAAGAGAATGATGAGCATTACGAGAGCGTAATTGAATCGGAAGTAAGAGAGGTTTCGTCTGAGGCGCGACATGGCGTCAGCATATGAATAAGGACGGGAGAAGGCAGAGAAGTCGAGGAGGTCGCGCCATGGACGGAGAGTGGCACCAAGAGGGCGAGTGGCAACATTGGGGCGGGACCCGAAGGAGAGATCCGAGGACGCGGAGGCGGAATTAGGTTGACCAGTGGCGGTGGAGGTGAGTGTGCCGTATCCAGAGGTGGTGACGGTGGACATAGGAGTGAGTAGAATGAAACAATGAAAGTACAGTGGAGCAAGGTACAGAAATCGGAACTGAAGTGAAAGGAAAATTAGGGTTTGATTATGGTGCCAAGATGGGATCGAGGGTAAATGCGTTTTTGTTCTTGCTCTCTTGCATAATTTCTGCCAACTTTTGCTGTCTCTGAAAATTTACGGCGGAGAGTTGGTCACTTTAAATTAAGTTCTTTAATTTTATTAAAGAAATAATTTAATTTATATGAATAGTTCTCATTCTCATATCATGAATTAACTAGCTCTCAAGCCTCACCTTGTGCAATGGGGCATGTAGTATTTTGTTTTCAGAGAAATGCAATGCATGTGAGATAAATTGAAGGGGGGATGACATCAGAGTGTTAAAAGAGAAAATTAATAATAATTATATATACATCTTTGCAAAAAAAAGTTTAAAAAATAAATAACAAAAATTAATTGAAATAGTTATAAATAAAAATCACAATTATAAATTAAAAGTTATATTTAAAATTTAAATATCTTATCAGCAATTAAAACTCGTTAATTTATAATTATTTGAATCAATATTTATAATTATTAAAATTAATATTCATAATTTATTTGTTATAACATTTTATTAAAAACCTAACTGTTATTCTTTTTTTTTTTCCTAAAGTTTAACTGTCGTAGTAATCAACCTATCCCTTTCAAAAGTAACTTGTGTGGTAATGTTTAAAATTAACGTGCTTGGGAAGCAAAAATTTGGGAAGCCGAAACATGTCAATGAACTTTGGCTGGAAGCGTAACAATGGTCAGCAAGTGTCAGGCAACAGCAATATCACATCTTTGTACAATCTTGTATTTTAAACTCTCTTTCCATCTTTGTCTCTGATGCAACCCTTTCATTCTCAGAATTCAAAAGCTTTCACATCAGTGCTGTTACAAAACAGAAGCACAGAGAAGTTCGTGGAAGTTTCAGACAGTACGATGGACTTCGACATTCAACCATAGAATGAATGAAGATGCTAAGCATGGATGACAAGGTTCGGGTCGGAATATCTAACTGGTTCCCCCCCCCCCTTTTTTTGTTCTTCATCTTTCTCTTCTTTTAGTACTACTTCCTCATTTTTCCAGCTTGATCTACTATCTTAATCAGTTCAATAATTAATTTAATTTTTTACACATTGGTATTTGTATTTACTTGCACTATCCTTATCTTTTGTAAAGTAGTATAATCTCTTCACTCTCACTATAAATTACAATTAGGTCCCGTAAGATTTGATTGTATTTTTTCAAATTTGCGGGAGCTCTGTGCTACCTCTACATAATTTTTTTATTTAAATATAATGTATCATTACATTATTAAATATAATTTAGATAAAAATCACTATATAATTAGTAAAGTGTTAAGGAAGAATGATAATAAAATTTTAAAAAAATAAATTAATAATGATTAGGTCCCAACAAAATTTTATATTAATTGAATTTTAAATATCAATTTAAATAATTATAAATAAAAATCTGAATTATAAACTAAGTAATATATTTAAAATTAAATTTTTTTAAATCTATAACTATTTAAATTAATATTTTGTCAAAAAATTATTGTGAATCTAACTATTTGCTCATTTAAGACTTTCATTTCCTGAAGTAATAATTTCGTCATGAAAACTTGTAGCTTGTTGGTCTATGTAAAATAATAATAATAATAATAATCAAGCCCTAAACACTAAGCGCAAAGCTTTCGCCTTCCACTCAGTCGTGAACCTCGGAAACTTCCTCACCGTCTTCATCTGAGCCGATCGTCTCTTCCCCTTTCAGTCGATCCCGTGTTCAACATTGTTCTCCCACATCCTCCATTCTCCTCCTTCCTATTCTTTGGTTGATCGTTGTTCAGGGGACGCCTCCCTTATCCTCTGTTGCCCGTCTTCTGTCTTCCCTCCCACCTCTTATTGGATCCCTGTTTGGTGGATGAATCTGGTGCTAGTGCAGGTTTTGGAGGTAAGTGTTAATAAGCCAAGTCCCATTATCATTAACCTATAGATAGATCAATGAATTAGAAAATTGGGTTGTGGAAATCTTAAAGCTTGTATCTAAGTGAATCATTTAAATGTTTCAGTTTTTTTCCTACCCTTTAGCTTGGACATTGATGGATGGAATGTTTGATTTTGATTATCATGATGCCTTGTTGTTAAGATGGAATGTTTGATTTTGATAATCATGGTGCCCTGTTTTTAAGCTTAAGGTTATGAAACTCGTGTAACACTGGATATGTTATCAAGGGTATATGAAATGGGAAATCTTTGTCTGTCATTTCTAATTTCTGAAACTTCAAAAACTTGAAGCTCATGATTTACGGCAGTCACTGGATGCTAATTGAAGCTCATAATTTTTGAAACTTTAAAAACTCGAAGCTCATGATTTAAAAACTTTAAACACTGGATATGTTATCAAGCTCATGTTTGGTTGTTTGTGTTAATGAATTTTGCTGTGTCACTGCAGTCACTAGTTTATTCCCACTGACAGTTGTGGCCTTGACTTCAATAGCATTGAGAATTGTTGCTATGACAATACTTGGTGATGATAAGCATACTTAATACTCTCTGTTTCTTCAGTATACTGATGATTAATTATAATTATTATAAGTATACTATTTTTTCATAGTGACCAGAACGATTAAAGTGTTGGAGAGTCATTATTAGCCATTTTTGGCATGTGACATTTTATAAGTGATGCATTAGGTTATTTAATAGTTGGAGTTAGCCTCCAATTTGAAGCAGCTTTTCCACTTGTTGTCACGTAACTATAAGCAATTATCGGTCATTTTGATTGTCCTTGCAGAAGATTTTATGAATTGATAATTCTAGGTTTTTTAATCCGTTGTTTAGGATGGCCTAGATTGTCAAGTCATTGATTTGTAAAACATGTTATGCAGGTGATTTTGTTTGTTCCTCTATTGAAGTATTGTGCTTGAATGGGTATGAACAGAGCGGAACTTGGAGGAAGGAGATCTAGGGACTAGATTGACTCCTTTGGTTGATTTCGTGGTTCATTGAGTATACTCCTCCTGTGACAGTTGCTGGCTTTGCCATTATAACTAAATCCATATAATGGTGGGAAGTAGCTTCACGAGTGCTGCTTCAAAGTATAGCACATGGCATTTTTGTCAAGCTTCAAGTGTCGAGGTCGTTCATGGTCAAGTCAACTCAATTGTATGGCAAAATTCTTGTGTTTCTCGTGGTCAGACAGATCATAATTTTTCTGGGTATTCGCTATAAATTGGGGGGTCATCCTAAACTTCATCGTAGTGGTATTGTGGCCACTTTGGTGTTATCTGATGGATTCCAAATGTATTGAAATCTGGATATAGTTGCACAAGGAGCATATACAGGCTATTTGATGGTGAAAAGTCAAAGAAAACAAGGAGGAAAAATAACCTTCTCTCTAGGAAATTAGAGAGATGGTAGAGCTTCTCTCTATTACAAAATAGTTTTAATGTAATATATCAATGTTGATTTTTAGTTGTAAATTTTCAAGTGACAATTGTAAATATGATAGCACAAGTTATTAAAGAGTATGGTTTTATCACCATTTCATTTCATGCCTTTTAAATTGTAAAAAATGAAATGTCAGCCCAGTAAATGGCAGTTGTAGAAATACCAGCTGTATAAATTAGGGAATTTGAATTGTAAATCTACCATGACAAGTTGTAAACATGTGACACCTTCAAGTATTAAATTAGGGAATTAAGGATTAGTACTTTTAACAGGTTAAAATAGTACTCGTCATTACAATATCGAATTTGAGTGTAATTATGCGACTCCTTTGAGTCATAGATCACTCATTTTATCATATTTACAATATGTTTTTTACCAATTACAATTTTGCAAACTCACAAGTGCAATTTTACAATTTACAAGTAGAACTTTTCATTTAAAAGTTATATTTTGTATTTTATAAATAATGAATTGAGGTCATATTTTCCCCATCACTTATAACTGTTATTTCACAATTTACAAGTAAATTTTTTTAATTCACAATTCATATTTTATTTTATAGATAATATATTCAAATTACATTTACCCTTCACTTACAATTTTTACATCACAATTTAAAAAAAAAAAACTTCAAATTTCATACGTTATCTTTCATGTTTTTCAAATAATAGATTGAAGGTAAATTTATTTTTCGCTTACAATTGTTATTTTACTATAAATAGAACTTCTAAATTATAAATCATATTTCGTACTTTATAAATAATAAATTGAAGTCATAATTATCATTAAATTATAACTGTTACTTGTAAAGTAAAAATTCTTAATTTACAAGTTATATTTTGTATTTTATAAACAATAATCTAAAGTGAACTCATAATTCTTAAAATTGAATACATAAACTGTACAGATCATATATTATTATTTATAATTTATAAATCATAGAATATCATACATCACAAGCATATTTCATAATTCTTTTTTTATACAAGAGAAATAAAAGGAAAAAGAAAAAGAAAACAACAAAACACCACTTTGTTGAAGTGGAACTTCATTTGTCATCTTCGAATATGCACCATCCACCGGGATCTCGATCTCATAATCCGTTTTCTGGAGAACTTCATTTCTTGTCACAGCAGCACCTCGAGCTTGTACCATACTCAGCTAGAGTTGAATTGTATACATCATACAGTAGAGTTAAATTCTTAAAGTCAGTTTCATTCTTAAAGGAAATGAACTCTCTTGTTGGACCAAAGTCAAAACTTCAAAGTAGAGAATCATCTCCTCCCATCCATATTACAACTACCACCCTCTTCTTGCACAAGCCTATGTTCTCCTCCGTTTGATGTTTCCGAACTTTCCAAGTCTCACAGAAAAATCCTCTTTTCAATAATTCCATCTTCACTACCTAGTATTGTCTGACCATCTGAACACCATTTGATGTTCTCTCCATCTCCTTTGAATCTATTCAAAACCCATGAATTCCCATAATTGAATAATGGATTTTCCATAGAAAAACCAGAAGTTGATGAGATTGTCGCTCTGCAAAGAGGGCGTGTAGAGTTTGAGAAAAGTCACGTTTCTAGACAACTGATGTGAAAAAGCGTAGCCACACATTGGCAACAATCTTAGCTTGTCATGCTCTGAGAATTCACAGACACACAGCACAATCAGAGGGTTCTTTCAAATCCAAGACATCCTTGCAGTAAAAAATCTGAAAAAGTGATGTTAAGGGATAGGATGATCATAATCTAGTTAATTATGGAAAATGCATAAATCCAAATTTTAAGGATTAGTAGATGATTTATTATCATCAAATTAAGAACTAGAAATGCTCCTTCTTCTTTTTAAATGTTTAATAAAGAGGCCATAACTGAATCTGTGATAAGTAATAGCTTAAAGCAAGGGAACAGATCCTTGGCAAATCTTAATGATTATATTACTATAGAAGAAAAGAGCACGTGGTGCACCTGAACAAGATTCTTCTCCGTAGCATTGATGGTTGATGATTAATTTTCACAAGCTTAATTTTCTCAGCAGCATTGAAACAACACAGGGAAACTAAAACTCTAACATTACAGAGTAAAAATGCAAGTGAGTCGAGTCGAGCAAAAGCTCAGGCGCAATGAAGCAAAAACGATTAAAGGGAAGGTGACGACAGTGAAGAGGGAAGCAAGTGATCAAGACAATGGCGAAGGGAAGTAAAGGAAAGTGACGGCGAAGGGTAACAGATGAAGGCGACGGCACAGGGGTTCACACGGTTGCTCTGTGGAGAAGCGATCTGGATGAACGCAGGATGAGAAGGCGAAGAAGGAGCACCGAGCACGTTCAGAAAACCTAAAGGAGAAAGCGTGTTTTTTTTTTTTTTTGGTGTTTTAATAAGCAGGGCTATAAAGGTTTTTTTATCTAAAATTTAAAGAATGTATTTTTCCAAATTTACGGACCTATGTATAAATAAATTCCTTATACGATACACATGCATAATTTTTCCAATAAAAAATGTACTACCATGTCGGTTACTGTATTTATATGCTGTGAGGAAAAATTGAGAGAAAAGTTTTTGTGACTAATTTAGACTAGAGCAATTCAACCCGCACGTGTTGGTGCGCCAACATCAATGTGTGAAGAGAACGTAGTTTGGATTTTTCCATGTTATAGAAGGGATAATATTAAGAAAAAATCATTAGAAATATAACTTAATTAATAATGCTTAATTGCTTATACTTCTAAGGGAATGAATATATATATATATATATATATATATTTTAAAAAAAAAGGAGCAATGGAAGCAAAAGGTGGAGATGCAATTGGGTTGTTGGTAATGTGTACAATGCAAGACAAAAGATGAGAAAGTAAAAGACTGAAAGCAAAGTGAGCTAAATGGCTAGACAACAACCATGAATGGATTTAAAAAAAAAAAAACAGAGAGAGAGAGAGAGGAAAAGGAAAGGAAAAATGCTAGATACCCTAGAGAAGGTGGACTTGATGATCTTGAGAGGAAATAGTTCAGACATGAGAGTTCAACCATCCTCCTGTGACTTACAAAATGAGCAGTCCCTGCCACGCATGCCTTCACATGGTTACACCGTAATCTCCTTATACGTCCAAAACCAAAATTGGAGCCAACAGTCTCACTTTCTTGCGTCCTCCGAAAAAGCCCACCTTCACATGCACTCTAATGCGATAATTGATCCAACTTTTCTTTTGCATTTCTGGGACGTGAGTCTCCCTGGAGGCTCCCTCTGCACACACCATAGCTCACCTTTGATTCAAAAAGACTGCATCACAGAACAAGCAACGGCTTGAGCCCAATGCCTTAACTTCGTTTTCACTTGCTCGGGGTCCTCCCCTGCAACCGCCACACAAGAAATTCATTAAGTGTTCAGTTTCATGTATGAGAGTATGTAAATGAAGCATCGCAAATGACCTGGGCTGCAAATCCTCCATGAGTCAGGGTCGCTTTTTGAGCTCCCAAATGATGAAGAGCGATCGCCGAGGCTTTGAGGAGTAGACCCGGGGCTGGAAAGAGATAGTTGTCGATTGACGGCAAAATAAAGGTCGAGGGCGGGCAAGGTGTGGGTCAGCGATTGACCGGCTTCCTCGGTGAATCCGAACCCCAACTCTATACTCCCTTTAAGCTCATTCAGATCCTCGTCCGTCAGACGATGATCGCAATCATCGTGACGAAGCCCATTTCTCCTTCGCTCTTGCTCCAGGATCTGCCTGCGCCTCTTCTCCCACGCTATGTTCCGGCGCGTCTCGCACATGGACAACTGCTTGGAGAGTCGCTTCCGGTTATGCCAGGGCGGCGGCTCTAGCGACATGAGGCCGAACTCGTCCCCGGAGTCCTCCGGAGAAGAAGAAGGGGGATGGGGAAAAGGCCGTCGCTGATCTTGTTCAGCCATACTGTTTGGGAGGCGAGAAGGAAGATGAAAAATTAAACAGACGTGATGATATCGTGGTTGTGGTGGCGGAGGCAGCAACAAGAGCCGCCTCGCCAGGCAGGGATGATTGATTAACGTAGGACGATTGATAGAACGAAATGAAGAATGATGAGCGGGGCACGAGAAACAAGAATGGAGGTGGGGAAGCGGATGATTTAAAGGATGGATGGAGGGGAGAGTTTACCAGGCATGAGTCTTATGGCTATGTTGTTGCTACTTCATATTCCACCATCCATTGGTAACAGAGGTTTATTTTTAGGGCGAAAGATGAGAAGTTAAGGATGCCATTCCCAAATTTAGTGCTGCTTCTAATTAGCCTTTTCCATGTAATTCCATTATGCTATTTCTGTCGCTGTATGTCTTCTCTAATCAAACGCTCTCCATTTACCTAGCTTCCCTTCTTGTTGATCACCGTGGAATGGAACTTGTTGTGAGTGAACAAGTGATGGTCGTCCGCTCCTCCCAAGGGTTGGGCAAAATATTATTTGAACCGTAAATGTAAGCAATAAGAAAATTATAAGAAATTCAAAAGAAAAGAGAAAATTGTAAGGAATGAACGAACGCTAAATTTGGGGACCAGGGAGGACCAGGATGAAACCCATCTCCTAAATTTAGTGCATTTATTTTGGATTCTTCAATAGCGACGCTGGCTCGTCAACACTGGTTTCCAACAACCTCCCATCTCAAACAATAAAAGTTTAACTGAACTCCCAAAATTAGAAGCTGAGATCAAAGCAAGCAGTGCAGCGAAAGAAGAGTCGCCATCCTCAAAACAAACAGAAGAATAAAAAGAAGCGCCATGTTTCCTAACCTGGTTTGGTCTGTCCATTCCAGGTAGGTCATTTAGATGGTTGTGTCTGCTGCATTCTCGCCTCAAAACCACTCCAAACACAAACAAGGCCGTTTTCTGGCTTATTCGGCGTACGGGAAAAATCTTGCGACCCTCCCTTTTTTTCCTGTACGCCAGCCAACGTCTCCGGAATCATCATGACCCACAACATACATTTCCGCGTCCTGCTCCCTTTACTGTGTCTCTCTCTTGTCGTCAATGCCGTTCTAGTAAGGAGCCAAAACCCGTCGTCGTTGATCCTGGGATGTGGCTTGGCCGACGGCGGAGGCAAAGACACAGACGGAAGGCAATGGAGCCCCGATGACAAGTACCTGTCAGGAGGTAGTTCCAGCACGTTCAGAGCCTCCTACCAGGATCCTTCGCTCTCGTCCGAGGTTCCTTACATGACGGCTCGAGTTTTCACTTCCGAGGCCACCTACAGATTTCCCATTAGTTCCGACAAGCGTTACTGGCTCAGGCTACACTTTTATCCCTCCGTCTATTCAAATTTCGATCCTGCCAATTCATATTTCTCGGTCACTGCAAATGGGATCACCCTCTTGAGCAATTTCAGCGCCTCCATTACTTGCGAAGCCCTTTCGCAAGCTTACATCGACAGAGAATATTCCCTCGCCCCTCTGAACTCGGATTCTCTCACTCTCACCTTCAAGCCTTCCGACAAGTACAAAGGGTCTTTCGCTTTCGTGAATGGCATTCAACTCGTCGAGATGCCGAACTTGTTTGATTCGGCCACGCTGGTGGGTTTTAACCAAATGATGGATACCAACGGCTTGCATTCGCAGACAATGTTCAGACTAAACGTTGGAGGACAATACATATCACCATCCCAAGACTCTAATCTCTCCAGAACGTGGTACGACGACACCCCGTATCTTTACGGTGCATCCACGGGTGTCACCACCGAAGCGGACAAGAGCGTCCGAATCAACTATCAAAACATGCCGCAGTACATCGCTCCTCCTACCGTCTACTCCACGTCCAGATCTATGGGAAGCGACAAGGACGTGACGCTGGGGTATAACCTTACGTGGATTTTCCAAGTGGATCCTAATTCCATGTATCTCACGAGGTTACACTTTTGCGACTACACGTTTGACAGAATCAACGAAATAACCTTCAATATATACGTGAATAATCAAACGGCCCAGTCCGCGGCCGATGTGATTGGATGGACGAGTGGGAAAGGCGTGCCGACTTACAAGGACTACGTGGTATATGCACAGGATGGGCCCAGCGCCGATCAACTCTGGCTTGCTCTCCACCCCGCAACTGATACCAAGCCTGAATACTATGATGCCATTCTTAACGGGGTTGAAATATTCAAGCTCAACGATACAACCTTGGCGGGACCCAATCCTCAGCCTTCGGACATGCTCATGAAGGCGCAGGAGGAGGAGCAAAAATCTTTCGCGAACAAGGGGCAGCAGAATAATCATCCGGCTATAATTGGTGGAGCTGCAGGAGGGGCTGCTTTACTGGCTGCACTGTGCATTGCAGTTTACCAGAGGCAGAGGAGAGTCCCAGGATCAGAGTCGCACACATCAAGCTGGCTTCCGCTCTATGGGAATTCCCAAAATGCCAGCAAATCCACCATTTCTGGGAGGAGCTCGGCTGGTGTTACCTTATCGGCCACTGCTCAAGGCCTCTGCAGGTATTTCTCATTGCCGGATATAAAGCACGCGACCAGGAATTTCGATGAGTCCAACGTTATTGGGGTCGGAGGATTCGGTAAGGTGTATAAAGGTGTGATTGATAATGGGTTTAAAGTGGCAATCAAGAGGTCCAATCCGCAATCGGAACAAGGCGTCAATGAATTCCAGACTGAGATCGAGATGCTTTCCAAGCTTAGGCACAAGCATTTGGTCTCATTGATCGGGTTTTGTGAGGAGGATGATGAGATGTGTCTGGTTTATGACTACATGGCTCGTGGCACTTTAAGGGAACATATTTACAAGGGAAACAAACCTGTCAACGCTCTATCATGGAAGCAAAGGTTGGAGATCTGCATCGGAGCTGCCAGAGGACTACACTACCTTCATACCGGAGCTAGGTACACCATCATTCATAGGGATGTCAAGACAACTAACATTCTTCTAGATGAAAATTTGGTTGCCAAAGTTTCAGACTTCGGCCTCTCAAAAACTGGTCCAAACATGAATAACGGCCACGTCAGTACAGTGGTAAAGGGTAGCTTTGGATACTTGGATCCTGAATATTTTAGGAGGCAACAGTTAACAGAGAAGTCCGATGTGTACTCATTCGGGGTTGTCCTATTTGAGGCACTCTGTGCAAGGCCTGCTCTAAATCCCAGCCTTTCCAAGGAACAGGTGAGCTTGGCAGATTGGGCTCTGCTGAATAAAAGAAGAGGGACTCTAGAGGATATAATAGACCCAAATCTCAAAGGAAAGATCCATCCAGGAAGCTTGAAGAAGTTCGCAGACACTGCTGAAAAGTGCTTGTCAGATCATGGAGTGCATCGTCCCACAATGAATGATCTGTTATGGAATCTTGAACTTGCCCTGCAGCTGCAGGAAAATCCCGATGCTTCAATGAAGTCATCTTCGCGTGCGGAGGAAGGAGAATTCGAAGAGATAAGCTTGAAAAGCAACGACGCAGCAACACATTATAAGAATCCAAGCCTAGGGGGTGAGCAGGAGATGAGCAAGGAGTCGGGTGAGAATTCTAATGCCATCTTCTCACAAATTGTCAATCCCAAGGGACGATGAAGAGAATGGTGCTCATATAATCTTTGTGCTGTATGAAATAGCTTCATTGTTTAAGATGCCATGGAAAAATCAGCTCAAAATATATACCGCTTTGATTGTTTCCGTGTTTTCATAATTTCTCGGGCCTTGCCGTTCGTTATTTTTTCGGTTGGACAACCTATAATGTCTGTGGCAAATTATTTGGATAAGGAGCCAGCAAAATTTGTATATGTATCCGTGACATATTTGTATCCATATTTCTAAATAGAAAGGATTGTGATTCTTTGTTTGTCTACAAAACAGTACTGTGCATCAATATATTTAAATTTAAGTACAGTAGATAATAGTGAAGTAGCCAATGGCGCGACTTCAGTTGGTGCTCTTTAATTGCTTTTGGAATAGAATGGAAATAATTTTCTCAATATTTTTTTCTCAACGGCTCTCTCAGTACACAATTTTTACCGTCGTTTGGATTGGCTATACATTTGCTTTTATTGACAGATATTAAAAACAACATCCCAATTATTGCCAGTGACAGTAATCTTCTACTGTTAAATCAAATCAACAATGAAATAATAAATAGAAAAAAGATCGTGTATGAAAAAGGATATGAAGGAAAGCATTGAGAAGGACTACTAGCATTTGCAGTATTCATGATGAAAACGCGCGACCTTGGCTTCGGCGAGGTGAAAATGCTCAGTTCCTTGATAATTTTGCCACTTCTTTTCTTGCCACAAAAAAGAAAGAAAGAAAAAGAAAAAACCCCAGATTCCCTACGATTGTGCTTTTGAATAAGATGAACGAAGAATAATCCATGTATCCCATATCCATGTTTCTTTTTAATTAAAATTACGCCTCGTCTTCATCCAACAACTTACGATTTCATACTAATTACATTTTTTATTTTGATAGCAGAATATTGTAGTTGTGTTTGACATATCCCAGGTTCAATCGTTACCAAAAACATAATAGATTAAAAAAAAAAGTCGCCCATTACATGAAAATATCCGAACTCAGAAATGCTCACTATCACGACATGATAACAATCCAATACAGCTCCTTTCTAGATAATCTAGTTTCTGACACGAAGAAAAATACACCGCAGACTAGTTTTTGCACTCAGATAACACTAAAGCATCCGGAATATTCTTACACTACTCTCTACTTACCAAATGGCAAGGCCAGTATTCGGAATATCACATGCAGGGCATATTAGATCATAACTCTATCTTTATATATAACAAGATGTGTCCCAATATAACTTACAGAACATATACAATTCAACACAACCCACTTAACAAGTCAGTCCGGATGAAAAGAAAATGAAGGCTATTTTCCCCTCAACGGGGAGGTCAGCTAAAACTTGAAGAACGCTCATCAGTGGACTGATATGTCGGCATTTGTCTGCTGGGTGATTTTAGGAGGGGCTGATTTTGCTTCCTTGCCCACTTTTGACTTTTCGCAGCTGCCATTGTTCTTACGTCCAAGAACCTGCTCCTTAGTTTTCGGAGTGACAGGGCTGTTTGATGCCTCTTTCCGACTACCAAGGCTGTGACGTTGTTGCCGAGAGCAAACTTCCGATGATGAGCCGAAAGCATCACCAGAGCTCTTTCTCCTCGACAGTTTTGGTGACTTTGGCCGAGTCAGTGGCAGCTGCCATCAAAGAAAAGAGCACAAGACCAGTGAACTCAAGAATTAGCACCATCGGCTTGCATGCATGTTATCATCGTTTCAACTGCAGTGTAATGCATCACCTACGTCTCTCCAGGATATTATTCCCCCCATAATTTTCATATCGCATCCTACTCAGGAAGGGCACGGTGAAAATAGGAAAGAGTACCTTCTTAAGTTCAACCTTGGGAGGAGGTCCTTCATAGTAGAAACTTGGTACCGGATTTGCCCTGATTACCAAGTTCTTCCTCAATTGCTTGATGGCTGCTTCTTCCTCTTCCTGAGAACAGTTATTTGATCAATGTAATGCATAGAAGGTAATATGGGAGGAGAGACAGAAAACAATACACCAGTGCACTTATCATTATCAACAATAGGCTTCGGTTGAGGAAAATTACAGAAAAGGGAAGAGCAAGACAATATACCTTCTGCCGTGCTTTGTATTGGTTTCTTTCTTCTTCAAGAGCTCGATGTTTCTCCCCTAGCTTCAGATAAAACTGGACGGAAAAACCAAAGTGAAGATGATAACACCAGCTCAAAAGCAGCATACCTCACAGACATATATCAAATTTAGTTCTGTAAATGCATACCTCCCTCCGTTTCTCTGCACGGTCCGAGCATCTAAATGTAGGGGCTGAACCTACAGTTACCCTAGATCTAGCTGTCTGGGCAGATGCAGCACTACTGTGTGGTTAAAGGAACAAATAGCAAAGCAATTTTCATGTTATTTAGATGCGAGTCTAGTCAATTGCAGCAATATCTATCTAGAGTTACGCAACAGTTATAATTAAAACCCACAAGAGTTATCATATAGGGCAGCTGCTTAGGTCTTTGCAACATATCTAAAGCTACCTGTTCAAATAATGACCATCAGAATATTATTAAGTTTGAAGGATACGAGGAAGCAACAGACCAATTATCATCATCGTCATGGTGCTTCTTATCATCATATAGCAAGGATTTCCTTGATGAAAAAGTTGAGTTTGTCTGAAAATAAAGATAAAGATTTTGCACATCACTAATCTCGTTAAAACACAACACTGAACAAAAATACCAATTTTAACTGTATAAGCGGGTAAATTCAATATCCTGAACAGTTATTTCTATGGATGGTTGCTTTTCCCAAGCGAGTGACTATTTCAAGATTTATTTCTAAAAAAGTCCAATGCGCATTAGTTGCTACATAAACAAAGTCTTATGAATTATCCCATCAATCATCAATTTTGACCTGGTTCTTGAAACAGAATTACCAGTTTAATGATGGCAAGAGGGAAAACAAATCCTCAGTTAGAGTTACACATGAAATGTTATCGAACATACATAATATATATATATATATAATATAAAATCTTAGCCCATCATGCAATAAGCCAATAACAACTCCACCTTCAAAATTTCTCAAGCACAATCACGAACACACTAATATAGAAATGCAACTCCACATTTTCACTAAAGTAGAGATGCCGTTCTTAATATATTTCTTAAAAAAAAAAAAAACGTTGGCATGACATTAAGTAAGCCACTGAAACTTCCAGTTACCCGCAAATGCTTTGTTGAATTTGCTGAATGTGTGTTGTTAGCATTTGGTGACATGTTCAAACCAGTCATAAGAGCTTCAGTACCAACGCTCTGCGTGTCAGAGCCATTCTTTTCAGCAGCCAGATCAGATGACAGTGGAATAGAGTGGCTTGTAGGTTCCAATTCTACAGCTGTAGATCTTGTAGCAGGTGAACCGAGCTTTTTACTGTCACCCGTCTTCTGTGCTTCTGATTTCTCATTCTTCTCCTCGGTGAAGTCAGCAAACTGGCTTGTGCTTTTAGCACTCAAGAAATCCTTTTTGTCATCACATTTGTTAATACAAGAATTAACTTCTGTACATTCCATTACCTCATGATCCTTTGTTTCAACCTTAACTCCAGCAATTCTTGGAGAAACATGAACTTTATCATTGGAACTGCCATTTGAAGTCGCTGCGATACCATTTGACCTCGAGGCCGCAACATGAATGCCAGTAACTTCCCTCCCCATGACACTGCATGATTCAAGTTACAGGGAAACCAACATAATAGTTTGAAGGTGCTGCTATTGGTTGAAAAAATCCATCACTTTGACTTAAGAAGAAAATTTCTACAAACGTATTCTCAAACAACAATAAGAGAAGATTAATAGAACATTATTGCACTTCGACTTAAAAAATCCACTGCATATAACACTTCCAAGTCCGGAGTGCCAAAACTCCAACTCCAAACCGCGAGAGAGGCAGCAAGGAGAAGAGATTTAAAACATAAAAGATAAAGGGCGGAAGTACAACATGAGGTAGATTCCTCTGCACATAAGATTTAACAGATAAGAAAGAGTAACTGGTTCAAAAGGAAAAAGTTATTCCAGCAGAACCTATGTTCATCAGAAAAGATATTTTGATATGATTGTGTAACTTCATAGCATCATAAAACCATTTCATGATCCTAATCCCTAGGCCGGGTTTTAAAATGAAACGCTCTTTTTCGGCAGCCAAAGGATTTTAAAAAATAATAATAATGTTAAAAAAAACCAAAAATATGGACATATGGAACGCATTAAAGATTAAATATCAAGAATATGTAGACGCCCTGCAGAATAAAACCTCGGGTTTGGGCCCAAAATGCAATTTGGCAAGGAAACGGCTAATATTTGGCGTTTGAATCCATGAGTTCAACATCTAATAAAGACGAGGCACGTATAATGTCAAAATCCTTTTACCCAAGACAAGGAGCTAGCACTGCAATGGGGCAGTGGCCAGAGACGAAAGACGAAAAGAAAAAGAAAAGAGATAATCTTCTGTTGGGCGGAAGAGTCATGAGTTGTGAAAGACTGCCGCCCCCACAGAAGGAAACGAGGATAAGACTCGATAGAGAAAGGGGAGGGGGAAGGGAGAGAAAGATCCCCTAGGCAGGATATGACGGAGCTTAAATCTCATGGAAGGAACAGGAAAGATCGACACCCACATTGCAGAGATTGAAAAAATTAGAGACGTCAAGAGCGAGAAGCGCACCACAGTCAGCTGAGAATGTGAAGATTTGGCTCACGATCTGACAAGATCTCTCCGGAGGCCTTCCTCCTCCTCCTCTCCTGCTCGCCGCTCTCCCTCCCTCCCTCTCTCTCTGGACGTGCGAAATAGAGCAAATAAATTTGTAAATGATATTCCTTTTCTCGAGGGAGGTTCACAAAAACCTTTTTTCTTTTTTTTTTGGGAGCTAAATGCTAATTACATATTTTTTTCCCCTAAGAGCGGTACACCTCACGGGTAAGAATGGACATATATAGAGCGGGGTTTTTTCACTCGGACGTTAGAAACGGCGGTTGGGAAACACTTGTATTTTCGTTGTCAAAGACGAAGAGTTGACGGTGATAACGGACACTCGGACAGTGAAATTTGAACAGACTTGACGTTCAACCCCCCTCGGAATTTGTCTGACCCACTCCCCTCCCCACCCAAAAAATAAATAAATAAATAAATAAATAAAAATTGGACAACTTGATTTATGAGCCCCGCAAAATCCACTTCGCCTTTGCCGCTGGTCTGGACGCCACCCCCACTCTGTACGGAAAAATGTCACTCCCAGAATATCACTATTTCATGATTATTATACTCCATCGCGACTTTATTTTTTTATTAATTCACATCAATTGATTTTTAAATATAAATTGAAATTGAAATAGTCTATAGAATTTAAATCTGTCATTTCCGTTTGTGCGCTGAACACGTTAGATGGGAAAATTAATATTATTTGTGGAGATATATGATTATAAAACGTGGCATTAACTTTATTAGCCATCATATGACCAGGGTGGAGAGCTTGGTAGGTAGGTAGGTAGTTAGAGGGTTGAAAAATGAAACTGAAGCAACCGATCTGCAATTAATGTTTAGGCCACAGAAATGGAGTACCGCCCAAAAAAAGAAAGAAAAGGGAAGTTGGGTAATAAACTGACAATGTAGGGTTAACTTAAGAATGAAGACATACGACGAGTATTATAAGAACAAATACGCATCGTGAGAAGGACGACATGCGCTGGGGAATGATAAATTATTTAAGATTCGGAATCTGGACAATAGTCTTGGATGAAAGTGAGAGGGGAAGGCGGGGGGAAAAAGTGTAATTGAAAGAAATAATACAAATTTAAATTTAAGTTTTATCAACGAGGGAACAAGAAAAGTGGTGATTTTCAGGGGATGGAGAGCATTGTAATTTGAGGGAGACATATTATTCCCAGGAAAGAGGAGGGTGGGAGGGCAGTGGCGTGTTTGGCTTTCTTTTTGGGAGGACAGGACAGGAACGCTCATTGATCCCACGGGAAGGCGTTTGAGGAAGCAAATAGTGGGAAGGTGAGCTTGTGGATGAAGTTGGGGGCGGGATTCAGGAATTCCTCCAAGTTAGGTTGCTGTCATGCACTTTGTTACCTTATTGTTAAAGAAGTCAGAGGGGTGGGGGCGGCAATTGAGGAGGCAGGAAAAAGGAGGTGGCATACAAATTACAATGCAACATGTATGTCATATACGAGTTTGATGCCGCCACGTGTCTCTCAAGTTTCAACATCACGTGACCTCAATCAAGGTTCCCGTTCCCATGCCTCAGGTTGCACCCGCAATTCCCAGTGATTAACAAGTGGAGAGAATTAGGCATTGTTCAGTCATGTTGGCGTTAATAATGGAGCATACAGGATTTGATTGTCTGTGGAAATGGTGAAAACCAAGCATAAAAAACAAACACCACCAGCGCCCCTCTCCATCAACTTTCATGCTTCTCCTAAACCCCCATCTTTCAACCTCTATTTCAAACCGGAAAAAAACTGCATTCTAATTATAATTAGTTTTTTTTTTCCTGGCCTGGAAATATTAAGAATGATCGTGGCTGTGGGTTTTTTTTTTTTTTTTTTGAATAAAACTGAGTCACATATTAATCAGTCCACAAAGAGTATAACAAACTTACCACTAAATAAAAGATTTCCTTCATCGTTCGCCTTCTCTTGAGGAAGGGATAAGGAAATAATTGAAGATACAAAGACTTCTTTCCAAGCTATGCGAATACCTAGCAAGAAAATCAGCAAAAACATTAAATTCACGAAATGCATTTTGAATATTAAGCGTCCAAGTTTTGTGATATAGTAAGTGTTTCATCAATGATGTCCTTGAAGGAGTGAGTCATACCAGTTGTTGTGGAAATTAGATCGTTCATAAATATGAGAGTTTGCATGTGAGGGGAATTTATTTATTTTTTAATTATTTATCGTGTCGTCCAATCACACGAATGAAGCATCGGTCATGTGAGAATGTTAAAATAAATCATAGCGATGAAGTTCAGCATCAAATGGTACATATTATATATGGAGAGTATTATTTTATGTGGATATTTTTCAGGGAATATATAAAAGCCAACAATCTTGTTCGGTAATAAAGGAATGAAAGAAAGGGGAGGAGCAGGAAAGGGAAAAAAGTAGAGTCAAAAGGGGCAGGAGAGAGGAGTGTGTATGAGAGGAGGTGAACAGAGGAGAGAGGTTTGAATGCATGATGTGAATGCTTGAAACAAAATAAATGTAGAGGTGATAATGCTGATTACTGGATAGCAGCTCAGGTTATGAGGAGCATATATGGTATTACAAGGATGGCTTTTTGAGCCACCATCTTCTCTAGTTAACATTTTGGTTTTAGATATGCAAATGCAGAATGGAGGTGCTGAAGCAAAGATGAAGGAAGGAATTGGTTTGCGGTACAGTTTGCCTTTGGTTCATTGTTTGTTACGTTGTTTAACTGTTTATTTGCCTTTTAGGTTGTATTTCAGGTTTTATTTGCTTTTGCTGATGGGGTGTACTGTAGGTGTTTTTCTTTTTTCTCTTGACAGGTGAATTAGTTGTGTATGTAATTGTTTTTGATTGATTAATAAAATGGCCTTGTTTTGCTTAAAAGGGAAAAAGAAAAAAGAAAAAGAAAAAGAAGCAGAATGGACTTCAGTCTCAGTTCGCTCAATTTTCTTTTTTTGAATTTCAAGGCAGGTCAAATTCTCTTTCCTAAAATCACATTCTCATGGTTTCACATCTCTCAATCTATGCATAATATATTGCTTCTGCACAGATCGGCTTCTCTCTCGCCCTTTCTACAACGTGCAGTTTTAGTTACAAGGCAAAGCAAATTGCGTGTTGGTTCACTTGCCCCTCCGTTTCCAATTCCGGTGAGCCCCTGCCCCTAACACTCCTCTCCCCGGCCCCTTCAATGACTCTCTTCCAGCCTTTCCTTCCCCTGTAAGCATCCACCATATAATAAACTCATCCAAATTTGAATCACTAAATATTAAATTAAAGTATTTTTTAAAACAAAAAACAATCATCTTGTTCATGTTTGAAGGGAGAGGAACGACGTGAGGTGGAAATGAACAAGGAGCACGTGAGCGTAGTTGGTTGGTTTGAATTTTGAAGTGAATGACTCCGAACCCAATTCGTGAACTTATCAAAGATTTTATAATCTCAAGTTTCAGATTTATAGTAACTCAAGAATCAACGGCCGTCAATCAATGAACCTGCCCTCAACAGCATTAAATAGAAGTATATTCTCTCTATCTATTTTTGTGTCACTTCTCCTTTACACTCACGCCAAGTCATTCCAACCCTGTCACCCCGATTAAGCCCAACCTTGGGCATTAATTCAGCTAATAGACTCCTCCGCAATCAACCGCAACAACATCAATTAACACTCACTCTTCATTCCTTATTTATACTTCACCCAACCCCTAGCCATGCCTATTCCATCCTTGTATATCCTAACTTGTGGATGCTTGCATTTATTTGCGACGACAGTGATGTTTAATTGTTTATGTGCATATCAGTAGGTGACTGAATCATTCGCAGGATATGACTGAACCGACATGCTAACCACAAATTGAACTGCATATCGCTCCCTGGCTTGGATATGTGAATAACGTGCGTCTGCTAACCTTTCCCTTCATTGACTTCTCTCGGGCACGTAATTGATTAATTAGCACAACTACGCCATCGCGTACGTACGTGCAACTGATAGCCGCTCTTTATATTCCTTGCGATATAGGAGTAGTCTGAGATATACATGTCACCCAACGCACACGTTTGTCCCATTCCTTCTGCGGGGATACAAGAAATACTATATGCATTTCCCATGTAGCAGACATTATATACCACCTTATTAATAATTTGCTCATCTATTCTACACATGGACCCCGGCGGTTGACCTACATATTCCTAACTCCTTTTTTTTTTTTTTTGCCCAATGCGGTGGTGGGATCATCATTATCCATGATAGCAATTTGACAGCGCTTAACTGAACTACTCCTATCACAATTTTCTGATGAGACAGGCGTAAATGCGAGGTTACACGTTATATACTTTCTCCACCAAAACGATGCTAAAAGAAAAGAAAAGACATGAATGTACCTGTGATGATCTTTATACCCAAGGCAAACGAAACTGACATTATTATACTACCAAATAATGTCAATTAAAGATGATCAAATTATTATTCCACGACGGATTGATCCAAGGCCGACTCAATTATGTTGTTTCTCTTGTCAAAGAGATTTCTATTTTCACAGGCAAGTAGTTGTCAAATGATATTTTGCAATCTTCTGATTTCTGTTATGCGTGCAATGAATGAACCACCTTTATAAATCTCAAATTTAGCCGGCAAGTTGAGGCCGATGCTTTTCTTTTGGCCCAGGCATCATTTAGCGGACCCTCCATTGTCGCTTTTATAATTCGAATTTTTATCAGAAATAATTCAGGTTTTGGCTCACAATTAAGTCTGAAAAATATTTCTATTTTTTCCATATACAAAATTTAGATGAGTTAGATTCAAAAGCTCATTAGGATCAAGGCATGTCTTCAGGCTTATAAAAATTAGGGAGCACTTAAAAGGAGGTTACTATTGAAGCAAAAGGGTTCAAATCTTGAAATTGATGGGCTACCAAGTGAGGCATGGAGGGGTGGACGGGGCAGAATAAACTAGTGAAAAGAAGAACGGGGAGCTGAGGGCGAACATTGCGGGGTGGGAGAGTGGGCCATGAGTGGACGAAGCCCAGAAAAGGAGGCCCATGGGAATAACGAGATATAACTGCCATCAACAGAACTATTTCTCTCGTATTTCAGGGAACCGGTTAGTTTGCCCCATGCAACGACCCCGCCCACGCCCCTTTCCACGGCCGCCACGTGTGCTCCAAGAATTGCTATAATCTGTAAGAGCGTTCGTCTATATAACCCTTCCTCTAACTAACAAGTTCCCCTACTTTTCCGATCCAACTCATGGTTCTTTCCCGCTTCCTCAATCCAACACCTTAACCATGACGTCTCCCACTCTCGCCACTGCCGATACCCAGAAGAAGAACAGAATCCAAGTTTCCAACACTAAGAAGCCTCTTGTCTTTTACGTTAATCTTGCTCAGGTCTGTATATATCCCCCTCCCTTTCTCTCTCTTCTCTCATTACTTTCTTTGTTCGCATTTCTCTGACACAGAATTGGATTTTTAAAACTCGTATTCTTTAGCTGCTTTTGGTTTTCGTCTTCAAAATTAAATAGTTTCTGCAGGACATTCAATACCGTTAGTTTAAATACACACCACACTCGTTTGTTGTGGATTAATTTAATGAAAATTCATTGTGTTAAAATCCCCCGAGATATTCTCAAAACCAGCGCTCACTCGATTGATTTGATGCTTATATATCTCATGTTAATTTCTTTGATGCAAAGGTATATACAGCAGCATAATCAGGTTGAGCTTTCTGCTCTGGGAATGGGTACTTCTTTTTCCGAAACCAACCTATTCATTAACTTTTTTTTTCTTCCTTTTAATCCTTTGGGTCCATCTATAGGTAGTGTCCTGAGAGAAAGGATGTAAAATTTGAGTGGAATTCTATGTTCCATGTCTTTTAGATGTGCTTCTTTCAATTTCAACTATACGATTCGGTGATGAGATCAAATTTATGTTCATAGGCATGGCCAAATTATCCATTTCCTGTCTGATTAGTTTTGACATGTTACTTTATTCTTAGAGAGTTCTTAAGATTTTGGCAACCGAGTGCTGGTATGCGTGTATGCTTGTTTCTGACGAGTGGAGAATCACTACATGACTAGCTATATCAAACACGCATCGTTTTTGTGATAGCATGTAAATAGTGTTTTACTTCTGATATTGACGCGTCATAAGAGTAGATTTAGTTTTGATGTTTTTCTTCATGATATACTCTGGAAGTTGAAAATATCTCTCGTCACATATTTAAACAATCATGTTTGTTAATTAAATCCAAAATGGATACTAAAAATTGAAATACTATATCTTGTCCATCTAAGTTGTAGTCCAAGCTAATACAATATCCTCGATTAATCAAACAAATTGTTTGCCCGCTCCATCTACTTACTTGTAGTTGTAGCAGTTTCCAATGCATTTGCAGATGCCTTTGTAGAGTCAATAGTTGACAAGTCTCTGTTCTGTGCAGCGATCACAACAGTTGTCACGGCTGCTGAGATATTGAAGAACAGTGGACTCGCCACTGAGAAGAGTATGTATGATTTGTGTGTTAGTAGCTTGTAGTGTAGCCCAGGATGGGGATTGTAGCTGATATAACCAATTATATGGGATGGAACAGAAGTTTTGGCATCTACAGTTGGGATGTAGGATGAGAATCGAGGCCGTCTCGTGCAGAAGGCCAAGATGGGTTCCCAACTAACAGTGTTAGCTAGCTTGTGTGTCTAGTTGCTGAGGATGATTTGTGTGTGTGTGTGTGTGTAGTTGCTGAGGATGATTTGTGTGTCTCTAGTTGCTGGGCAAATCAGACAAGTTTGGCAATCTAGTGGCTCGTGCCGCCAAGACTGAGTCAGAACCAGCTGCTCCTGATAGGAGAGAATGACACAGTAGAGAGAAGGACCCAATGTGCACCTGTTGTAGATAATATTTTGATTCTTTTGGCGCTGCTTGCATTCAGATAGAGAGAGGGAGAGAGGGAGAGAGGGAGAGTGGGAGGGAGAGACAAGCAGGGGAGTCAATGGGCAATTGCTGCTATACTGAATATGCTCGGGAGATAAGGCTTCGTGAGATTACAAGAACAGTTGGCATTATGATAGGTGGCCACTCTAGTCTCCAGGCGGTGTATAAGTTGTAGAGCTTGTCCTTCCATGACTACCTTGGATTGTATTTTTCCACTGCATTTATCCTGTAATATTCCAATTTGATTTTTAAAATTTTAGTAATATTGAAATAAAATTTCATCTAATTGAAATTTACCATGTAATTAGTTGAACAAAGATATTTTACTCAAAAAGATATTAAAAAATAGAAATATCAATGACTTAACCATTTAAATAGACTTCTAAAAACTTAAATATTGAATTATAATTAATCTGAGATTCCAAATGGATAGATCATATATTGATGGATATATTTTATTTTTATTTGAATTTAAAACAAAATAAACTAATTTTCTAAATTTAAGGGGAAAAAATAACTAAATTAATTGAACTCATAAACTTAAACATCTTGGGTTAAGCCCAATATATTAAAAGTCTTTCTTGGATCTTTTAAAACTTTATTTGCCTTCAAGACTCCTTAATCATTTAGAACATCCCTAATTAATGAATTTAGAGTTTCTTTCATCCTCTTGGCTTAAGATTTAGTCATTAGTTCTCCAATACCCTGCAATGAATCAAATGTATTAAATATTGGATTATAACTCATCCCTTGATTTCTACTGCTCCTTTCCTTTTGAAAGGAATTTATCCTCAAATCACATGTATCAAATAAAGAAAGGTCTGTAATGTCGAATGTAGCTGACACATTTTTATAAGAGCTAGAAAAGTCTATTTTGTAGGCATTATCATTAATTTTTTCTAATACTTGAGAAAGTCCATTGCCCCACAGATGCAACTCTGTCTTCCTCAAATTTGTTCATGGGCTCGAGTATCTTAGGTTTGGCCTAATATGTCGAGAGTCTTTATTTGATCTTTTAAAACTCCATCGGCCTTCAGGACTTCTTGATTGTTTAGAGCATCTTTAATTAATGAACTTATGGCTTCTTTCATCATCGTAGCTTTGGATCTAGCCATTAGTCCTCTAATGCCCTGTAATAGATTAAGGGTACTAAATGTTAGATTTTAACTTGTTCCTTGATTCCTATCAAGTTGTTATCATAAACCTAATAAGTTTTTGCAAAGTCCCTTGACTAATTCAGACTTTACGATCCCAAACACACAATTGCAATATAATATTAGAGTAATAGTTCTAATTTTATTTTTAAAATGTGGGATCCCGACTTCATAAAAAGTATGTTCAAAAAATAGGGCTAACAGAAACATAAACATAGATAACATGACTTAAAGAGACACATTCTAAGAAACATGTCATACGCCGTGGCATATAGTACAAAATAACATGCTCTATTTTTCTCTGTGCCATGCATCATGGAGTGACATATAATGCGCTCGGCTTATGTGACAACAAATTCTGCTGTCACGTGACAGTTGGCGGAGTGAAATTCCATCGGGCACCATTTTCACACCCGATGCCCAATTGGAGTGATTTAAACATCCACGTGAAGCTTTCAACATATACTATTTAATGAGAAAAGTTTGGATATGATCTATCGGTTCGATTTAAAATTGAACTTCAAGGTGTACAAAGTTACTTTTTTTTTCAAAACCTACACCACAAGTGTTCAATTCTCATTTATTATCCTATTAGATCACTTTGGGCCTTAAACCAAATCCAAAAGAACTATTTACACTTGATTAACTCATCAAATCACATATATGATATTAAATACTTAATTTGACCTCTCAACACTGCATTATACACTTGGGCTTATATGAGGCATAATGCATATAACTACAAACATATATATACTTGTTCCACTTCAATCATCCGACTTCCTCATATGGGGCTAAGCCTTACCATATGGCTGAAAATTATAAATATACTTTACTCCTACAAATGAGGCCAAGCCTCACCATTTGGGTAAAGTTCTTACATATACACATAATTTTACATAACAAAATCATATTCAATACAAATGAAATAAGCTACATAATAACATATACTTATTTGATTGGCATCTAGACCTACCTATGCACCCATTGCTATGGCACCCTAGGTGAGATGCAGAATCATATATATAAGTAAGTTTTCAACAACAAATCATATATACATTGACATGTTCATATTCACATATATTTATACATTCTAGTTAATAATAGTTCTACTAACTACATTTTTAGTTATTAATTAATGGCATCAAGGGCCCTTCTTCACTTTCTCAAGTTGCAAGGATCAACGGATATAACGAAACAAAATATAGAATCGCTTAAAAAGAATGAAAGTATAGGGATTGAAATCAAAAATCCACTAAAACTATAAGGACCTAAAGCTTAATTTTCCCATTAGCAAATTTACATCTTTTGTTGGGTTTTTATGAAATCTTAATTTATAGTGCTAATTTTAAATTTTAATTTAATTATAATCTTTGCTTTGCTTTTTTTTTTTTAAAAAAAAACCCTGCAATATATGTGCTGCCCACATTTTTCTTTTTTCAAGAAAGCAATTTTTTCTTTTTAATATATATAATATTATTTTTTTATTGCAAATATTATGTACTTTAAAGTAGCCAGATGCCCGCCTGCACAGTAGACCGGTTGTTGCTGTAAATTTAATAATTACAACAAAGAAAAATGAAGATAATTCGCATTCAACAGTGTTCCTGACCAAAGAAGTCAATGAAAATTCACATTCAAAACCATGGGTAAAATTTTTACAAGGCAAATCAATCGGAATTTTTTTTGTTTTGCGGAAAATTTAAAAGTAATCAGTTGCAGTCTTGCGGACTATCAAAGGTTGAGCATTTGTTTTAAATGAAATTATTAATTAAAAATCACCATACAAAATTTTAAACAATGTTTAATCTAGAATTAGACTTTCATTATCTTTGAGATTTTTGAAACTCTTGGAAGTTGATTAGTTAATGCTTAATATAAGTAAATATATTCTGAATTAATTATCTATTTTTCAACAAACTTAGAAGCAACTTATTTTCTGAAATTTCATGATGTTTGTTTAAAAATAAAAATAATCAAAAATTTAAAAATTGATTAGTTTAAGAAGCTTTTTCCTCTTGTCTTATTTAAATAGTAGAAAGAGAAGAATTTTTTTTATTTTTTTATAACTTAAATGTTTAAATTTTCATAATAAATTTCTCCTCTTATTTTTCATTAAATGTTGAAAAAATAAAAATATATTATATATATATATATATATATATATATAGTGGGAACAAAATTAAGAACTTATTTAATTTTTAGACAGAGCTAATAAAAATTTAAAATTTTTCCTGTTAACTTATAAATAGGATTACAAAAATATTTTGAATAGTCATCGAGGAAAAATGTCCTGAAAATGCAAAAATATATGAAAAAATTATAAAACTATAAAATTACTAAATAATACTCCTTTGTTAAAAAATATAAAATATTTTTTGAGGAGTTGGATGTTAAAAAATATAAAATATTTTTAATATTTTAAGGTGTAATCATTGTCTTTTTTTTTAAAGTATCCCTATTACTAGTGACTTTATATTTATTATAGGGTGTTTAATAAGGATAAATATAAAAAGATATTGTTAGTTTAAAAGTAAGTAACTATTTTATTGAGGGATAAAATTTGATTAAAAATGTTTTACATTGTTTAACGGAGGGAGTATATTATTTTTATAAACAGATATTTATGAAGATATCATAAAATCTAAAACTAAATAATAATTATTTTTTTATTGTAATCAAATATAAAATGATATTTATTTTTTATAAAAATTTAATAAAATAATTTTTTATAAAATCTCTAAACTATTTCAAATTTATTTATTTATTATTTTATGTAAACAGGCCCAAAAACTCTTGACTGAGAGTGGAATGAAAAAAATAATTAGTTGCAAATTAAGAATTGAATATTTATTTTAAACGAAGTGAATAATTAAAAATCATCATATAAGATATAATTAAGATTTTTTTTTTAATTTTTGAAATCGAATTCTCTTGAATTTGGTGTGTCATAGACGCTGAAATAATTAGCTGTAATTTGAAGTATATCTTCCTTAAGAGTAAACAGTTAGTATAAATACATGAAGGAGAATTGCGTATAGTTTACTCGAAAACAAATTCGCACCGCTTTTGGAGGGTTATAAGCTCAGTTTGAGTGGTCGGAACTCGACGACGTGTGCAGACTTGGGAAAGCGGCGAGAGTGAAGTTTGGGCATGCTTCACACTACGCGCTCGGTGTTGTCACCTCACAACACCATCTTCGCTCCGTCCTTTTGGTCCCTCAAGGCTTCATCGTTCTCACTGGGGGATCGTCCTCCTTCTTTCTATTCTTTTAAGATAAAGAAGCATTACCCGCCACTCTTCATGAATCGTCCTCCACAAGCATCACAGGATAATCTTTCTATCAGGTTTGCAAGTCATTCGCTATTTTCAATTAGTTTCATTTTGTGATTCTGATGGCCTGGTGTTGCCTCATGCCCATGGCAATGAACACCATTTTCCAGAATGAACTTTCCGAAACTGAAATATCTATGGAAAAGAATCTCACGAATTACTATCATGATGTTGTATATGTAGGATCGATGAATTCCCTGTCCATGGACTCTCTGAAATGATTGTCGGGGTTCTGGGAGGAGGTCAGCTTGGTCGAATGCTGTGCCAGGCTGCCTCTAAGATGGCCATTAAAGTCATGGTTTTAGATCCACAGGAGAACTGCCCAGCAAGTTCACTTTCTCTTGATCATATGGTTGGAAGCTTTGATGATAGTGTTACAGTTGAGGAATTTGCGAAGAGGTTAGATTTTGTATGCAATAGAGACATCTTTAATTTGTTTTTTAAGTCATTTCGTGGAAATAATTTGTGTACTCTGATGTGACATGGATATCTAGATGTGGAGTATTGACCGTTGAAATTGAACATGTCGATGTTGCTACGTTGGAGAAGCTTGAACAGCATGGAGTTGACTGTCAACCCAAAGCCTCTACTGTGCGAATTATTCAGGTATTATCTGGCGTGTTTGTGCAGATTTATTGATAACAAAATCTTCTAATTCTTCTAAGAGGAGTTAAGGATAGGTTGAGTGTTTCTATCTTGTTTTTGTTCTGGGTCCCAACAACACCTATGGACCTTTTGATTTGCATATCTTGTAACTTTAATAAGCTGGCAATTTGTCTGTGGTGTTCCTGATATGACTTTTTCAACATGTTACAGGATAAATATATGCAAAAGGTGCATTTTTCCAAGCATGACATTCCGCTTCCTGAGTTTACGCAGGTTGGTACTGTTTATAAGCTCCATGGTATAATTGGCTGTAATTGAACTTAATGAATATTTAGAATAATGCTGGAGAACATGTCAATGATGTATTAAATAGATAGAGGATCTTGAAGGTGCTAAGAAAGCAGGAGAGATCTTTGGCTATCCTCTTATGATTAAGAGTAGGAAATTAGCTTATGATGGGCGGGGAAATGCTGTTGCTAAAAGTGAAGAGGAGCTACCTTCTGCTATAAATGGTAATTATTTTTTAGCAGGTGTATTCTTTTGTTGATAGGTGAATTTTATTGTCCTTTACTTTCTCCGAGGAGAAAGAGAGTAAAAGAAAAATTATCTCTAAGTTCATGCTTTAGTCAATTGTAGACAAAAATTCTACCTCATTTTTAGTAGACATTGCTTTTCACTTGTTTAATTATTTTCTCCCTACTTTGCAGCTCTTGGTGGTTTTGTTCGTGGTTTATATGTCGAGAAATGGGCACCTTTTGTCAAGGTGAACATCTAAACTATGCATTGATAGTTGGTGATGGATTTAGTTCTAGATTTTGCCAGTTAATTGTTCTTATGTTTTTGCTTCAAAAAATTGGCAGGAGTTAGCTGTCATTGTGGCTAGAGGAAGAGACAATTCTATTTCATGCTACCCAGTTGTTGAAACCATTCACAGGTAACATGTGATATAAGCACAACTATGGTCTACGGAAGATATTAATTGAAAATTCTGTCATGGAAATAAAATTCAAATTCTTCTTTTAGCATAATGCACTGATATATGCAGCAGTCACCACTCTTATTTTTTGTTAAAGTATTTGTGGTTTGTTGTAGGGACAACATATGTCACGTAGTTAAGGCTCCTGCTAATGTGAAGTGGCAGATTACGGAATGTGCAACTGAAGTTGCTCGCAAGGCTGTTAACTCTCTGGAAGGTGCTGGTGTATTTGCAGTTGAATTGTTCTTGACAAGTGATGGACTGGTTGGGATTTCGCTTCTTCAACTTTAGACATGCCTTAATTTTTTTTTTTTCCCTTTTACTGAACTTATGTCTTCCTCTTAATTAGTAGATTTTATAATGTCACATGCATCACGATTGTTTTCCCCATCTCTTGATACTGTTACTGAATCTGTGGTTGGCAGATTTTATTAAATGAAGTAGCGCCTAGACCTCACAATAGTGGGCATCACACAATCGAGTCTTGCTACACCTCACAATTTGAGCAGCATTTACGGGCTATTGTTGGTCTTCCTCTTGGTGATACTTCAATGAAAACTCCAGCGGCTGTTATGTATAATATTCTAGGTGAAGAAGAGGTATATCTTATATGTCCCTCCTTTTGGTGGGTATTAACTGGAAGTTAGAAGGAGAGATTTGTTTCTCCTGCCTCTGTTTGCTAGAGTAATGCAATTAAATCTACTTGGTTGTTATGGCTAAAAAAAATTCTTTTCGTTAAAGTTGAGTCAGTCTAAAATTGATTGGTGGAGAGAAAGCATCGGAGTTCAAGTTAGATGTAACAGTTTCTTTGTCATCTTGGATCCAATCATGGCTGAGATTTTAAATGTCGCTTCACATTTAAAATACTGAATACTCTTAAAGTGTTATTGAGCGCTTGCTTTAGCTCTTAGATATATATTTTTTTAAAATTTCCTTTATTTTTTGTTGTCATCGTTTATCAACATTGTGGATGAAATTTGCTTAATGATTGATCATTAGGGGGAGCCTGGTTTCCGTTTAGCTCATCAATTGATTGAAAGAGCACTGACCATTCCTGGAGCTACTGTTCATTGGTATGATAAGCCAGGTGAACTTCTGCTTATGTATTTTATGATATGTTGGTACCTTGGTTACTTCTTTCATTGCTGAACTTGGATCACTCGTACTTTGTATATGCATATTTATACCTTGCAAATAAGCATTGTTACAATGACAATGTTAGAAATGAGAAGGCAAAGGAAGATGGGACATATAACCATTGTGGGGCCTTCCCTCAGCAATATTGAAAGAAATCTTGCCAAGATGGTTGAAGGAAAGAGATTAGATGACAAAACTTCGGGTTAGTGGCTCAAATATCTCTTTTCCTCCATCTCATGCATGTACTTAGCATCCTTTTCTCTTGTCATTTCAAGTCATCTGCATTAATTTAATAGATCGTAGAATAAGTACTTCATATTTATATAATATACTTAGTATCCTTTTCTCTTGTCATTTCAAGTTCACATTGTCTGGCCCCTGCACCACCCAATTCAAATGTTGTTCGTTGAAAATTAGTAATTGACTTGTTACTTGACATTCCATCCCCCTGTCGTCTTGTTCAAATAGAATTTAGTTTTCTACTCAAACCTTTGAAATTTTATTTTTCCTTATAAAACAGCTTCTTTTGAGTCAACCGGGAAAATTTTGCAACCATGTGTTTCACTATCTTAAATTTTTCTTTAGGAATTTCTTATTATTTGAATGTATGCAGCAGTTTTTATGATTCTGCCAAAACAGAACTTACTATGTTCTGAAAACATTAATTGAGAGGGAGAATAACTCCCACTGCTGATTCTTAAATTGCTTTTAATCATTCTCTATTTTGCTTTCAACTCTTTAGCAAAGATCAGAAAGCATGTTTCTTGCACTTATGTCTACCGTTTTGCATTACTTGTTGGACATAGTTGCTCCACGTGTTGGGATCATAATGGGCTCTGATTCAGATCTGCCTGTCATGAAAAGTGCTGCTGAAATACTGGAAACCTATGGCGTGCCTCATGAGGTCAGACCAAGTGTGGTTTAATTAATTAATATTTATTTATCTTTTTTTTTTTTTTTGTTTCGTAGTTCCTGTACGACATTGTTTTGTTCCTTTAGCCGTTTGCATTAGTTCACAGGTAAAAATTGTTTCGGCACATCGAACCCCTGAAATGATGTTCTCATATGCCTCCTCTGCACACGAGAGAGGCATACAGGTTATTATTGCTGGTGCCGGTGGTGCAGCTCACTTGCCAGGTAAAGTTATACTCCCTTCGTCTCAAATTATAAGATAATTTTAAACAAAATCTCACATACCAATAAAACTCATTAAATACACTTTATAACTTTACTTTTTTAAGACAAAAATATAAACTTTCAAAAATGCCCTTCATTTAATACTCTATTGATAAAAGAATAATGAAGAGAGAGAACATATAGAAAGGGTAATATTAGAAAAGTATAATTAATGAAACCTTATTTTTATCAAAGTATCTTATATTTTGAAACGTTGAATTTTTCCTAAAAGTATTTTATAATTTGGGATGAAGGGAGTATTTCTTAAGGATTAACCGTCTTACTAGCATTAATCAAGATCTTGTATCTCAGGAATGGTAGCTGCTCTTAGTCCCTTGCCTGTTATTGGTGTTCCTGTCCGTGCTTCTTCCCTTGATGGGCTTGATTCACTCTTGTCAATTGTTCAGGTATATTATTATTTTAATTTATTGACATGATTGTTAAGGATTACTATATACCACATCTCTTATTGCGTGACACACCTGTCTCTTATTATCGCTCTACACCAATTTGTGTTGCAACCTGCATCAAGGCTTTTGCAACACGTCTGATTCAGTAAATAAATCTTTCTAATGTCACTGATCCTGCGAATGTTAGAATGGCTCTCAAGTATTTCAGTGAGTTAATGAATACTTGTACAGCTATCTTATGTGAGTTATTTTTCTTGTTTGACACTTGTTAAGAGTTATGGGTTTGACATTTTGGATCTAGAGTTGTCAGGTAGTTTCTGTTACTCCTCCCTTCCTCCCCATACATCAAGAGGAAAGGGGGGAAATGAAGAGAGAGAGAGAGAGAGAGAGAGAGAGAGAAGGGTTTCATGCCTAAAAAAAATTCTCTAGCCTTATTGGGTGTACCATGATTTGTTGTTCCATGCTGACCTGTGTTTGTAAGCATCTGGCTAACCTATATGATATTTATTGGGTATGCAGATGCCACGAGGTGTCCCCGTTGCCACAGTTGCAATAAATAATGCAACTAATGCTGGGTTACTGGCCGTTAGGATGCTGGGTGTAGCTGATAATAGTCTTTTGTCAAGGTTGCTCTCTCGCCTCTCTTGATATCTAGAAATTTCAGGAAATATTTTGAATCGTCATTCCAGCTGATGCAACATCTACCATTCTGTGCAGGATGAGTCAATATCAAGAGGACCAGAAAGAAACTGTCTTGAGGAAAGCTGCGAAATTAGAAAAGGATGGTTGGGAATCCTATTTAAGCAGCGGTTAGTTGCATCCCCATGGCCTGCTGACAGTTTTGTACAACTACGAGAGATTGATTAACAACACAAGTAAATTTTTGTGATGAGAGATTTTTGTTAGGCCCGAAGAGATGACCGAGGGTGGATTGAGATAATGAATTTGTAGATAGATGGTGGGCATGATTAAGGATTTATTTAGGAATTATGACCGAGGCATTGGAGCCTAGGGTGATGTCACCCCGTTGTTGTAATTTATTAGGATTACACCCGTGGATTATTGAAAAGAAAAATTGATCCAGAATCTGATGAACATGAACTGGTTATTTTCCTGTTTATGTTGAGTGTCATAAAAATAGGTAGTGATTCGAGTTTACTAAACCCGCTGAATTATTTGAATGGTATGACGTGCTCATGATGTCTTTTATTAGGAAAAATACGCACGCTTGTTATGCCCTAGAATTTTAAATTTACTGCAGGAGCATTATTTTATTCCCACGCAGCAAGAGTAGAGCGGCCAATGCGAGCATGTGTTAACTTCATCTGTTAGTTACCCTACACGTGGTCAATCTCACTGCAAGACAGGTGGGGGATGTCTTGGAACAAAATATCTTTTACGGGACAAAAGTAGCTCAAGTATCCACGCAGAAGAATATTTTGCGGGCCGTGGATTTGTAGGCTTGGTTACCGCACGATGGAGCGCCCGGATAGATAAATGTTAGTGATTTGAGAGGAGAGGAGAGGAGAGGAGCAAGGGAAACGAGTGTGAGCTGTGATTTTGAAGTCGACCTTGATGGAAATCCCAACTTGCTCTGCACATCATTTCATTTCCCTTCCAAAAACCAGAACCCACTCTTTGCAGAACAAGCTTGTAGTTGCTGTGGGTGTCAAGACTTGAAAGAAACAAGCAAGAAGCGACAGGGTTGACGCGCGTGAATCAGGGCAACCAACTGTGACACCCTAACCACCCATCATGTTGCTGCACCTGGGAGCACCACCTACCTTTTACTTTCTTCACGATTTGACTCCACTCTCTTCCCTGTTAGACCAGTGGGGCTGCCTAAGTTTGACCCCGCAGTGCCAGTTGGATATGCAGTGTCATCCCCCCCCTCTCTCTCTCAGGCACGTGAACCTCTGGGTCCCACCGCTCTCTCTCCCCCCACTCTCAACCAATCTTCCGCCGTGGATTCAGTACAGTACAGCTGTCTTTCCTTCCCTGAGCCAAAGCTCCCCCGTCCCCCTTCACCGTCATTCATCTGCGCCCCGCCCCTTGTTACGCAAGTCAGCGCGCATTATTATGGGCTTATTACTCTTCTTCCTCATCAATGATGCGTCGTACACACACGGAATCTTGAACCCAATCACAGTGTCGGCATTTCCCTCTCTCTTTTTTCCTGTTTAAATATATTAAATTAAATAAATATGATTATGTCGTTCATCAGCTTGTATCGATCCAGGTCAGCGTTTTGAGTTGTTTTCTCCTCGCGCTTCCCAGAAAATGATAACAAATGGGATTAACAAATGGAGTAAGAAAATTCTACCTATTTTTCAGGTGCATTTAATAAAATTTTTCAATTATATTTATTTTCGGGTGGCAATAAAGGATTATTAATAGGATAGGAGCAAAGTTCTCTCTTGACGTTGGGAAAAAAGTTCAAACATTGATAATAAGAACGTTTAAAAATATAATCTCAAATATAAATACAAGAATTTTCAAATCCTTTAGTTCTCATTTGAGTTTAATTCAACATCTCCATCCTTTAATGACTTCCCCCATATTATTTATATTATATGGAGTTTGATAAATGAAGAATATCATTTATAATCTGTAAATAATGTTGTGATTTACTATAAGTTATGAATTTTTATTATATATTAACCTATTAATATATTAATAACTAATAACTAATAATGTATTGATTATGGACATTTATATCCCCTCTAATTAGGGGTGTTCACTAAATGAGATGGAATTGAAATAACTCTATTTTGTGTCCCATTCTAAAAAATTAATTGGATTCTCGAGTCATTTCGTCTCTTTTGAAATTGAAACAGTAAAACATGCAAAACATGAAAAAGAGATTTAAATAATAACATTTATTAAAATGCATAACTTGTTAAGTTCAGAATTAAAACAATACAAATATATAAATTCAATCACTGAAATACAACAACTACAATTTAAAGTGAAATAATACAATTACAAATTAAAGTCAAATGTACATAATACAATAACTACAAATGATCTTCAGGAGGGGGCTACAAGGGCAACAATAACAAAAATATATAAAATCATGGGTTAAAAAACAAACATGCTCTTAAAGTTTTTTTGAAAATGCAATTGATATCAAAAAGTATTTAAATGCATAATTTTGCCCTTATGTTTTTTTAAAATTGTATATATTTTCCCTACATTAACGGATTCGGATATTGACCATTAGTTTGACCATCAAATGCTATGTTGGCAGCTACATGTCTTTTTTTTTTTTTGAAGCTACCCACGTGGTTATTTTAAAATTTAAGAAAAAAAAATCTAAGTGTTCATTGTTTGCTTTCCGCTTTATCAAGACATCGATGAATCTCTAAGTTCCTCATCTTCTCTCTTCCTCTTCAACTTTAGCTTCATCACCCCTTTACTTGTCCAATTTCTACACACGATGGCTCTTTCAAGTCAAACCCCAACCAAATTTAGTATGCCCTCACTTGTCTCATCTTGCTTTTTTTATCTTAATTTGGTGAGGTGTGTCGCCCACAATAGATTTGAAATGCAAAGCTTTAGTTTAGATTCCTCGCTGTCAAAAGATCTAGCAATGGCAAGGCTACGCCAAACGGCTTCACGAATCTAGGTCACCTCTCTCTCATATGGATTTGGGTTTTCATCAAATAACTACATTGCCATCTCTTGGTTTAAAGAACAGTGGACAACACGGAGGGACAAGATGCTGGACAAGCATGAGCTGGGTTCCCTCAAAATGACAATGTCATTGAATAATTTATGCTATATATTGTTATGGTTTCTTACATTTTTTTTATTTTGATTTGGCTTTCAATTGCTTTCTTGATTTGGTTTTGATTTCTTGTGATGGGTTTTGACGAAAAGGGAGACGGATTAGATTTGACTCACATAGAGTAGCCATGTTGCGTTCGTGTTTGTTTGTTCTAGGTACGGTTGTACAAAAGATTGGATGAGACTGGACTTTGACTTAATATGAGGTTTAGTCTCTTTCATAAAAAAAATTAGGTCAGACAACCTATAGTTTAGTTTGGTTCATCAATAACCTAAAGATTAATAGGATCAGACTTGGTCTATAAGATAGAGACACTGATTCTATTAGTATAGTACTCAATTTTTTTTCCTCTATAAGAGGCAATAATCAATCTTAACCTAATAAACTCAATTAAGATAATAAAAATACTTATAATCATAATAAATTCATAATAATTCCCAACAATAAGAAAAAAAATATTTCAATTACAGTTCAAGTGGTCTAAATTGTTAGTGTAAGCATGCGATCATGTAAGAAATCAAACTTATTAAATTATTAATAGCAAATAACATGTTTCAGTAGTGCTTACATGCGTTTTCCCTTTTAATTTCGCATTGATTGGGTTGATTTACCTTAAAAGCTCCTTGACTTTCTTAGTGAAGTGTGCTATAAAAGGATCCCGTTAGTGTGATTTAAAAAAAAAAAAAAATAGAGATTAGTAAACTATGGATGCAGTTGGTTGAATAGTAGAGTAGAACCGATAAAGGAGTAACATAACATTGTACGATTTTTTGAGCATTGAGAGACAGGGTACTGAGTAGTAGGCATGCCTTGATTCTTTCATTTCTAGCACTTCAATATATATTCCATCAATCCAATCTTCAACTCACCCACTTGATTTACATAATAATGTGAGCCCAGCTAAATATCCGAGCATAGAAAATAAAAGAAAAATCAATACAATATATTTAAATTAAATGCATATTATTTATTTATTTTTATCCAAGTCATTTCTAATTATTTACCAAAATTAAAGAGATAAGGTTAAATTATTAATGTTATTTAAAAAGGAGAAAATTTCTCCCCATCCTTATCAAGTATATCATCTTAAAAAATATTTGAAAAAGTTACTAATAAAAACTTGACTAAATTTAAGTTTGTTGAGAAGGATTTGAAAGATATTCCAAATTGAGGTCCTTTATTGGCATTAATTCAAAGTGTCAAGTGACCATAATATCTTGATCACATCCTCTCCTCTCTGTGGCCTGCGCCCATCGAGATTCTGACAGTCCTCTTCCTCTCCATGCTCCTTCGTCCTTCATCTCCTCCTTCGAACCTAATTATTTTTCTCCATCCCCACCTTCTTCCTCTCCTTCCTCTTCCACTTCAGATTTGTTTGGAAATTGAAGAGCAAAAAGGGCATATCCAAGGTGTATGGGGTTTCTCCTGTGTCGAGTCGTCTTGCCACTGCTAGCCATTGTCTAGACTCCAGCAAATCACACCTAACAATATTGACAATGAAGGATCTTGTGACATATTAAAAGTAAAGGATCTCATGTGAAATACTGATAACAAAAAACTTTGGTTCACTTTTACTTTTTTTTTCCCCCTTACAACAAAGGCATTTATACTGTTTAGCCCTCAGCAATTAATGCTATTGAAGGACCCATTTTCAGAATTTGTCCCAATTCTTTCTTAGTAAATAAATTTGTGGTGAGGTATTTTTTGAGGAATTTTTCCCAAATTATTTTTCCATTATTATATGTAACATTATATGATATTAATAGAAAATTGTGAAAAAATAAAATTACTAGAATCAAGTATGAAGTGATTTATAAAAAAACATCAATTGTTCTGGAACGTATTTATTAAACTATAAGAAGAGCCGAGAGTGCTTAGGTGCCTTCCATATGATTTTATATTAGAAAAAATTAATCATCTAGATTTAATAATTTTGATTTAGTTCTAATTTAGTTCAAAAATTTTAATTCATTATAACTTGGTTTTTATAATTTTAACTGAATTATAATTCAATTTTTGAACTTTAACATAATACAACTCAATCCTTATGATTTTAACAATTTAAAATACTAGTTCCTATATTTTATAAAATAAAATTATAAATACTTAAATTATTTGGGAATTTGAGGATTAATATTTCAAATTATGAAACTTTTAAACATTGTAATTAAAATAAAGATTAAATTTTTTTAAAAATTATAGGAACAGATATTTTAAATTATTAAATTTATAGGGACAAGTTTATATTGAGTCAGATGTAAGAGAATATATTATAACCAAGTCAAAATTATAAAAAGTAAATTGCAATATGTTAAAACTTAGACATTAAATAATAACATAATAAAAATTATATACTCTCTTTGTTTAAAAATGTGAGGTATTTTTTAAAAAGTTAGATATTTAAAAATATAAGACATTTAAAAGTTAGATTTTTTGATGTACAATTATTATAATTTTTTTAAAAGTGTCCCAATTGGTAATAATTATATATTTGTTATAGTATGTTTAATAGAAATAAAGATAAAAATTTAAAATTAATTTAAAAATAAATAATTATTTTATTAAAAGAATAAATTTAATTAAAAATATTTTATATTTTTAAAAGAACGATTAATTCTCATTTTATATTATAAAAATCGTCAGACATTCAGCAGCACATCATCGCCGTCTGTACTCTGTACCATTCCACTCGAGATATAAATTGCTACTCATATCATTAACCCATGCGCCCCCTGGGTCTCATACATGGAAAAATAACTTATCATAAAGCGCTGATAAACAAGATTTTTAATTAAATTTTATTTTTTAATAAAATTGTTATTTATTTTTAAATTAATCATATTTTTATATTTATCTCTATTAAATACCTTATAATAAATATAAAATTATTATTAATAAAGATATTTTTTAAAAAGATAATGATTACATTTCAAAGGACTAAAAATACTTTATATTTTTAAATATCTTACTTCTCAAAAAATACCTTACATTTTAAAATGAAAGGAGTATAACCTTTTTCTTTTAGAGAGAGAAATAATGAACGAGTTAGCACTATATTTTTCTTTCAACATGATCCTCTTCGTATCTTATTTCACTATCGAAATAATATAAAATTCTCTAGTGTGGATCTACTGACAATTTTCTAAATTAATTATAGTTTGCTGTTGTTCGAGATTTGATTCATAATATTCGATGAATATTATTTCCAATGACAGATCCATATTAGCATGAAGAGGCCATGATATAAAATATAACAATATCATTTTATAATAAAATATCAAAATTTGAGTTCATGAAATTTAAAATAAGCTTTTTATACATCTCTATAAAGTTGTATTTAATATAAATGAAATTATTTTTCTCTACTCTAAAACAAAATCCTAAACCTATGTTTATATATATGTATATATATTATCACGAATCAAACACATGTAGACATTTTATCTTAACATTAAAAGGAGTTAAAAGACTTAGACTTGGCAACCAAAAAAAGAAAGAATTGATCTAAAAAAAATGGCTACATGAAATGATGTTATTTACTTATTTTCCAAAATATAAATAATTTAATCTAATATACTTATAGTATATTACACACAATGAAAATTTGTATAACGATATTACGTTATAACATGGAAAATTAAATTGTTATAATAGCATTTTATAATTTGTATTTGCTTTATATTACGATATAGCATTGATAATTAATTCATAATTTTTTAAAAATATTAATTAAAATTTTATTTTTTTAAATTGCACATTCCCAATTATACCTTATATAAGTATTTTTAATAATGAAAATTAAAATTTCAATACATTATTTTAATAATAATAATAATAAATAAATAAATAAATAAATTTGAGATATGATTGAAAAAATAATCATTTGGAGGGAGTAATTGTACATTTTGAAAAAATAATAATACTTCTTTTATCCTATTTATAAAATAAAGAGAATATTTATTTTAATTTTTTATAAAATATTTTAATAATTATTATATTTATTTTTATCATTTTGTTTTCACTAAATATTGTGAAGTCTATTAAATGATAAAATATTTTATTTTTAAAATAAATATATTTAATAAAGATAAAATTAAAAATTTAATTAATTTTTAAATAAAATTATCAAGATTTAAAATTTTCTTTGATTATAATAAAAATATTAAAAATTATTTATAAATAAATATACAAAATAGTAAAAATTAAATTTAAAAAAAGGAGGGAAAGAGAGGAGTGGTGGGAAAGGAGGAGGTGGATGAGGGGTAAATTTGAAATGGAAAGACAGACAATGATTTTGCACAAACATCGACCTTTTTTTGTTTTTTTGTTTTTTGAGAGGGGGGGTGGGGGAGAGTGGGGGCGCAGACATCAACGTCAAGTAGCGGGGATTACTAGGGATGTGGGGAGCGTGTGCAGAGGAGAGCGCGTGGAGAAAGGACACGCGGAATCTCTTACACCAGACGGACGTCATCCCCATTTATTGAGCCAGACCAAGCCTGTCCAACTTGGAGTCGGCTTCTCTCTGCCTCTCCTGAGGCAGAGAAAAATCTGGACCATCTGGACGGTCCAGATTTATTAATTATATTTTTATTATTTATTTATTTTTTAAATTAAAAATGTATAAAAATTCTAATTTTTTTAATAAATATATTTATTAATCTGACTATTCAAATTTAATATAAATTATTTTAATAAATTTGCCGTTTTGTTCAAAATATATTTATACTATTCAAAATATATTTATAAAATTAATTTAAATTTTTTATATAAAATTTAAAGCATTTATATTAAATGTGAATTTTTAAATTGATTATCATATTTATTAACATTTTTTATACATTTTTAATTTAAAAATAAAAATAAAAATAAAAATAAAAATGATAAGGATAAATTTAAATTAATTTAAATGACTTAGATTTTTTTCTATCTCTAAAGAGAGGCAGAGAAGTCTTCCCTGATGAGCCGAATCCGTCCAACTTCACCTCTCCCACTCTCCTCCCTTCACCATTGCTATTACTATCATTTTATTTCTGGTAAAACTATTATTATCATCATCATTATTTCGTTATTATTATTATTTATATTCTCTCCATCCCTCTCTCTCTCTCATTCATCACGTGACCTCCTTCCTCTTGACACGCAGTTCTAGAGAACTCAGGAGAGAGTCTCCCGCACCAACACCAACACCAACACCAACACAAAGGACCAACTCTCAAGGCAGCCAATCAATATCCATCCGAACATTACTATAACCCCCTCCGAACATTACTATAACCCCCCCCTCTCTCTCTCTGCGGACCAAGGAGTGAAAAGGTTGGAACAGAGCCGGGGACAGAACCAGAGGGCTTTTGCTTCTCTTTGCGGTTGCACCCCCTCTTCCCACACAAACCTCCTCAGTCTCTGCTCTCTGCTCGCCCTTCAGCTCTTTTTCGACTCAATAGTCACCTAGAGTTGTAGACGCTGTGTGTGTGTGAGAGAGCGTGAGAAATGCAGCAGCACCTGATGCAGATGCAGCCCATGATGGCAGCTTACTACCCCAGCAACGTCACCACTGATCACATTCAACAGGTTTGGTTTTGCTCTCCCTCATTATCTCTGCCCCCTTTCTCCGCCATAATTTTGTCCACCGTCTTCCCTTCAGTCTGATTTATTGTTCAAATGGACTGTCGTGTCCTCTGCTCCGGGGCCTTTTGTTTCGCCACTCATGTGTGGGTCTTGTACCCCCACTTTTAGTACCCCCCTTCCGCTGATTTATTGTTTCTGGCCATACCCTTCCCCTCTCTTTTTCTGCTTCTTCTTTGTCACTTTCTGCTGCGGCTTTGGTTGTGCTGTTTTTCCTTGTTACTTCTGCTGACTGGATGGTGTTTGTGGTGCGTGTGTGGGTGCCATGATTCTGAGTCCTGATTCGGTTTCTGCTCCTGCGTCATTACAGGAGTGGCAAGTTCTTTGCTTTTTGAAATACCTGCCTGCTCTTTGCTTATATCATGTGCACTGTTTACAGCTGCTATTTGATCCCTGTCTCTGCCGAATCCACGCCTCTTTTGCCCTTCCGTATCCTTACGAGTATCTCACTTTTCTTCCTGTGCCTCTATTTGCACTGTGTCTGCTAGTCGCATCCCACTTTGACCCTCGTATTTTATTTGCTTTATTCGGAGGGCAGAAGCCGTGAAAATGAATTTGTGCTTTACTCTGACTAGTCTTTTTTGGTATTTCACTATTTCGCTCCTCGTTTTCTTGTTTCTGAAAGAAAAAAAATTATCATACCAGTACTTTTTTGTTAACCGCTTGAACTCTGAGTCTTGTTCTCCTTTGCTTGGCATCGATGGCTTCGTTCTTTCGTTGTCGTCCGATACCTGATTTCCTTTTAGATTTGATGAGGTCATAACTCCTTTCTGCGTTATAGAGACGTTTAGTTTATCCAGAAGCCCGGCTTGTTTTTTCGTGATTCTATTACCATTGCTGAACTTGGGTGCCATAGATGAAAATGAAAATGCTTGACATGCGTCTTATGCTTGTTTTTGATGGTATTGCCTCCCCGTACTCTAGTTTGTTCTCGCGTCACACCTGTGACATAAATGGTACTATGTATATAAATGTATAGCCATATATAAAGTGCTTGCGATGTAACCTTTCTAACTATTATTGTCCCCTCACGCAGTACTTGGACGAGAACAAGTCCTTAATTTTGAAGATCGTCGAAAGCCAAAATTCTGGCAAATTGAGCGAGTGTGCGGAGTAAGAACTAGTCCAATTAAACGTCCTTCAATTTTCTTATGTCTTGTTTTTCTACCAATTCCAAACATGCATGTCCATAAAAGTTGAATAAAGATTCAAACCATTCAGCTCCATTAGGACCGGATTCATCGTTAGGTTGCAGGATCTTATGATACATGTGTAAGAAGAATTAATATGGCCGTTCGTGAGTCATGATTTATGATATCTGCACGACATTGAAGTTTACAGCAACACATTGTTAATGTCTGTCGTGAGAGTTTCTATTGGCGTCTAGCCAGGTCCTTGGTTATGTTTGCATAGATTATTGCAACAGGTTTTATGCAGGAACTTTTGTTTACGAATCAGCTTATAGTTGCTTGATAAAGTAGTTTGTGATATCAATATCAATGTTAATTTAAAGTATCGATGTTACTTTGAGAAGCTCTAGATCATTCCAAAATAATATAGCATGCGGCGTTCATTGAAGTTAATTACCGTTCATTATAAATTTTGGATCATGCTACCCCCAAGACGGTGTCATATTTGAATATTATTATTTTGCTAGCTCAACTTGAGCTTGCAGTGTTGTTGCATCTAGTTGTGCACAGGAAGTGGTAGGTGAGAGCCAGGTTGTGGCTAGCTTTGTAGTAGTTAAACATTCTTTTGATGTCATGAGTGAGAGAGAGTGCGTGCGATGATGATGGCGGCGCCATTGAACAATGAATCATTGAACAGGAACCAAGCAAGGCTGCAGAGAAACCTCATGTACCTGGCTGCAATCGCTGATTCTCAACCTCAACCACCTACCATGGCCAGTCAGGTACACATGTAACTTGTAGATATATTTCCATAGGAATAGCAGCAAGAAGAAATTTAACACACAATTAATGCTTGTTAGAGTGATTGTGCAGTACCCTAGTGGTGGGGGGATGATGCAGCAGGGAACGCAGTACATGCAGGGTCAGCAGGCCCAGCAGCAAATGACACAGCAGCAACTCATGGCGGCACGATCCTCCCTCTTGTATGCTCAACAGCCCTACTCAGCTCTTCAACAGCAACAAGCCTTGCAGAGCCAGCTTGGCATGAGTTCAGGCGCCCCTCCCCCGGGCCTTCACATGCTGCAAACTGAACCGGCTTCTGCATTTCCTGAATTTGTTCGCGCCGCCAAGCATGACATCGGCACTTCCGGCCCTGAAGGCCGAGGCGAAGGCGGTGAAACCCTCTACCTCAAACCTTCCGATGATGCCAACTAGCTAGTTTAGCGCGTATTAGTTGTTAGGAGAATTAGGCTCTCGCGTTGGAGCAAGGGGAAATATTCAGTGGCCCTGCTGGCTTATATATATATATATATATATATCTGCGTGGACATGCTAATGTGCTGTCGGATGTTACCAAACAAGCCCTTGCTTCTCATGTTTCCTTCACTAGTTAATGCACCTCTTCTGGTTCGTGTCTATAACTTGCTCAAATGAGTCCCTTTTCCAAACATCCCTGGTTGACGGCTTTTCGTTACTGTAATTTCATGTTTTTTGTTGTGGCTGTTGGAAGTAATGTGCCAATCTACGGCTTGAAAGGAATATCGATAAATCGGTTCAGAGCCCAAAAACTTTTAACCCTCGATATGTTTTCCCAGCTTTTAAAAGCAGAATGATTCCACCATGATTAAAAATTAACATTTATCAAGACACGATATCTGTTCTTTTGCAGTGTCTTGTTTATGTTTTCGTATATTTCGGACGATTTGTGGCCGTTCTTGGCAAATGCTACAACTTTACGAGCAATAGCTGTGTGTGTTGCGGGAGCTTTGTTAAAGTTTTGGAAAAACATAAATTGTTTTTATAATTTTATCAGACTTTACTTTTAATTTTTGTGGCTTGTTTTTAGTGTTTTCAGTTATTATAGGAATTAAAATCATTGAAAATACCAAAATTATAAGGATTTGAGCAATAAATATTATTTAATTTTGTTGAAATTTTAGAGATTAAAAACACCGAAAAACATTATAAATACTAAAAATAAAATTTGATAAAAATATTAACAACTTTTTTTTTTAAAAATTTTTTAGTTGATAGACTTTTGACGACACACGATTAAAATCCATAAAATATAACAAAGTCACACCCACTCCATTTCCATTCCATTTATACAAGTTTTGAATGTTTGCTTTTGTGTTCTGCCACTTATAGCTACTCTGCAATGGTTGCACAGATCAACATATTGACTGAGCCAAGGCTTGCTTGGACCACCACTGTACGTAGCAACTACTTTTTATATGCATGTGCATATTCTCAAAGGGATGTGTACATTTTTATCATTCAACCATTCATGGCGCGTCGCTTTCATTCTTTTCTTTCACGTTTCGGAACTCCTTAATGTTCTAAATCTAATCAGTCACTCTGTCGAAATTTTAATTTCATTATTCTTTTCTTTGTTTAAATTATGTATATTCGTACTTTGCCACAGCAGTTTTAAGATTTTCATCCGTCCTCTTGTATGTTTTGTGTGTATATGGGAAATCTGTTAGTTGGAAGCTACACTAATTTAAATCTCTTCTCTCTGAAGGGTGCATCTTTTTCCTCTCCAATAATGCTACGAGCTCAATAGATGAAATCCTTCATCCAGCTCCGGGTTTCTGTTCACTCTCATTTCATGCCAACGCCATTAATTCATTCCTGCTCTTTTGTCCCTGTCTCCGACTGTTACTCGTTTTCTTTCCCATCTCACACGACGGCCTTTCATGCCTCACACGTGTTTCATCTATTGGGCCTTGTTGGGGTCAATCTTCGTCTTGCTTTGTAGCTTTTTTTTTTTAAAAAAAAAAACTGTGCTTTAATTTGTAGTATTTAGTAGCCGCACTGATTCTTTTGCTCCAAACAAAAAATAAAAAAGAAGAAGCAATGTTGGCTATTTAGCTGCCATTATTTGAGAACTATTACCTGTTAACTAATTAACTAAAGACACGTAAAAAGAACAGCAACCTTAGGGCCCCAAAAAAGAAAGAAAAGAAAAAAAACACAAACATGCATATAAATAAAAAGGCTATAATCGAGTTTTAGTTCACTTTGTGTAATGTTTTATTTTAATTTTTTATTCTTGTAAATATTTATTCAATCATTTAATTTAATTAACATTTGTTTCGTTAACAAAAATTTTTGCATTAAATTTTTAAATATTAATAAAAATATTATCAAATGCTTTTATTTTTTTTTAAATTTAAAAATATTTTATGAATTAAGGGAAAACTGCTAGCAGGTCTTTTATTGGGAGTCAAAATTGTGTTGAGCGATAAAAGAAAAAGGAAATAAATAGGCTTGAGATTTCTGACTATATACTTGCACTCTAAATCCATTTGCTTGCATCCTAATACTTTGATTCTCCAATACAATTTTTAGTTTCAATGCGAGATTACTAGTAATTTTTCTTAAAATTAAGAGGTTAAACTAAAATCTTATAATGTAAAGTTTGAGAATGAAATGAACATTTTAACCTGATAAAGAAAACATGGGAGGAAAAATTGAAAAAAATAAAATAAAGGCCGAAGAGAACATGCTGAATTCCGTTAAAAAGGCAGAGTGAAACAGAGACTCGATTAGTAGCCACGAGTTGGCGCGAAAGCAAAGGGAAGAGAAGCTCCCGAATTTACAGGCCCTCCTGAAGAATGTCGCTTCCTGAAGCCCCTTCTCCATTCACATTCACTTCCTCACACAAAACTTTCACTCCTCTCCAGTTCCGTCTTTCTTTCTTTCCTTTTCCATTCTTTTCTCTTACCGCACAATGGCCTTCCCATCCTTTTGATTCCCTGTGCCTCTTGTTTTTTCGACCTTTTTGCTCCTTCTGGTCATTTGTGATCAAGGATTCTACACCTGTTCATGCAGACCCGAAACCTTCATCGGATCCTCAATTACTTACCTTCATGATATACTCCAAAACCTTCCAATTTAGATTTCAATAATGGTACGCCACTTTCTGTTTCATTCTTCTTGGTTTCCCTGCATTTGCGTGCTGCTTTAGCAACCTTTTATAACGTGGCTATCACCGATGCAAATTATTATTATTTTGTAATCACGCCAAACAGCTAGACGTTCAAATTTTGATAATGTTAATTTACCGTCATTCATTTTTTTTCCATATACAGCAACATGCACGGTTAATAGAAGCATTATTCGAATACATTTTGTTGCCTTGAAAATAACAGTCTTATTTTTGTGCCGATGTTCGCTTCAAAGAATGATGATAACTTTTAACTCTTTTCCCAAAATCCCATTGCAAGGTTCCGCTGCTACAATTTAAATGTTTTTGTTTTAAAATAATTCTTTGAAAATAAAGGAACTGACTAATTTATTGATCCTCCGTAATCATTGGGCATCATTGGGAATTAGGAAAAGTTTAGTGAGTGAGGTAAGAGTTCACTCATAAAATGTAAGAGCAACATATCAGAAGATGTTTGCACATAACCACCCACGAAAATAAAAAAAGGTAGTCAGCAAAGAAGCTAAAATTTGACACTTATCATGTGGGGTGTTGGTCACCATTTGTGATTTTTTTTTTTTTCAAAAAAGAGAAAGTCCTAATATACTTTGTTGGATATTTATATCATGGATCTGAGTACAGGGAGAAAATCTGCATCAATACAAGATATTTGATTTGTTTGGAATTTTATAATCTTCCTAGACGCGCATTCATGGAAATATTTTAAAACTATCTTTAGCTGATTGTGCACACAAGATAATCTAAGTATTTATTTAGAACTTACATGGAATCAGTTAATACATGTATGCGCTTATATGTATATATATATACAATGCATGTATGTTTTTTGGTCTGTGTGTTTATTTTATGCAAAATGGTGATTCCATATTGCCATCTGCAGGGGACACCAGTGAATATTATTGTAGGTTCTCATGTCTGGGTTGAAGATCCAGATGTATCTTGGATCGATGGAGTGGTATCAAAAATCACTGGAAAAGATGCAGAAATTGAAACTCCTGATGGAAAAAAGGTTTGTATATTGCAACATAACTTTGTTTTTTTTTCCTCATATTTTATGTTTATGCTTTCCCCCCTTTTTATATGTAATCGATTGATGGATTTGCAGTCAGTTTTATTTATCCAAAGGAACTCCATATTCAGGGACACATGTGAGATTAAACTATTAATAAGCATTTAATTCTGATTGCTTATATGGCACAATCAATGCACAAAAGTAACAGTGACAAGACTGCATAACCTCTCATTGTGATCATTATAGTTAGTAACTGAGAAATAAACACCGTCTTCAAAATTGTCAATCAGTTGTGTTTGAGGTTCATTTAGATCATGGAAGAAGGAAAGAAAAAGAAAAACACTGAGAAATGTCAAAGGAATATCCAAGCACGTGCATTTTTTTCTGTGATTGAATTGTCGCTGGTGGACATCTTGTGCTGCATTAAGAACAGGAATAAGTATTTTTCAACTATAATAATGCGGCAAGCACTGGTTTTGTCTCATGGTTGTACTGCCAACTAGAAAAGATTGCAAAAGGTTACAGTAGCATGTCAGGGTGAAGATTAAAGTTTATAATCTGCACTTGTGTTTCATTATTTTTAGGTTGTTGCAAAATTATCAAAAATATATCCCAAAGATATGGAAGCTCCAGCTGGTGGAGTGGATGACATGACTAAGCTGTCCTATTTGCACGAGCCTGGGGTCCTGCAGAACTTAAAAGCTAGATATGAATTGAATGAAATATATGTAAGCCTCTCATCCGCTTCGTAAGATAAATTTCAGCAAAGTTTATCAACTAAAAAGTTGTTACTTACTAATTATATCTATTTCCATGTCAGACTTATACTGGAAATATTTTAATCGCAATAAACCCATTCCAAAGACTGCCTCATATCTATGATGCTCACATGATGCAACAATATAAGGGAGCACCATTTGGAGAACTAAGTCCTCATGTATTTGCAGTTGCTGATGTTGCATTTAGGTATTTTTATTCTCTTTAAACGAGCTAGACTCCATTTCCATCAGTGAACCAAATAACTAATTGGTGGTTTTATTGAACTCAGGGCAATGGTTAATGAAGGAAAAAGCAATTCAATTCTTGTCAGCGGGGAAAGTGGAGCTGGTAAAACTGAAACTACAAAAATGCTTATGAGATACCTTGCTTACCTAGGTGGTAGGGCTGCTACTGAAGGGAGAACAGTTGAACAACAAGTTCTTGAAGTATGAGTCGATAAACCACTTATTCTAGGACTTCTAAGTTTTGACAAACTTTTCATTCTTGTACTTTTTTTTATATTACTTTGATTTAGACTCTTATGAGACTTCTACATTGACTGATCTGAGCGCAGTCAAATCCAGTTCTTGAAGCATTTGGCAATGCAAAAACAGTTAGGAATAACAACTCCAGGTGAGTCTTTTTATTATTATGGTGGCAATAAAACATTCCACTTGTTTCCTTCTCATGTCGGTATAAATTTGACTTCAGTTCTGTCACACTGCATTCCTTGAATTCCCCGTTATTCTGCCAAAAGTCTTTGCGATGTTAATGGCAGTCAACAAATAGATTTCAATTTATTAAATTTTCTTTATAGGAAAATTATCCATTTCTGATATACACATGACAATTGGCACTTAAGATATTACAAAACTGTTGGTTTCAAATTCTTCTTCAATACATGATGCAGCCGCTTTGGAAAATTTGTTGAGATCCAATTTGATAAAAGTGGAAGAATCTCAGGAGCAGCAATTCGAACTTACCTTCTGGAGAGGTCTCGAGTTTGCCAAATTAATGATCCTGAACGCAACTACCACTGCTTCTATCTTCTTTGTGCTGCACCGCAGGAGGTATATTGCTGTATCTGCTTATCGAGTTATTGTTGCTTAATTCCATTAATATAAATTTATTGCAACTTTTGTGAACAGGAAATTGAGAAATACAAATTAGGACCTCCTAAATCATTTCATTACCTTAACCAGTCAAATTGTTATGAACTGGTTGATTCAAGTAATGCTCGTGAGTATCTTGCAACCAGGAGAGCCATGGACATTGTTGGAATAAGCCAAAAAGATCAGGTATTTTATTTCATGAGTATGTATTTTAACTGCTTTATTTCTGAAGCATAGAAAGATTAATATCTTACCCCTCAGCTTTTCTTTTCTCTTTCTGGGCTCAGGAAGCAATTTTCAGAGTTGTTGCTGCAATTCTTCATCTTGGTAATATTGTTTTTGCCAAAGGAAAAGATGTTGACTCATCAATTCCCAAAGATGACAAAGCCAAATTCCACCTGGCAACAACTGCTGAGCTTCTCATGTGTGGGCACTATTATATTATGGCTTGTATTATCCATATGATGATCACTCACCTTAAAGTTGATTGTCATAATCAGATTTCACAATTTATTAGGTGTAATGCTGGTGCCTTGGAAGATGCTTTATGTAAACGTGTGATGATCACCCCTGAAGAAGTAATAAAGCGAAGCCTTGATCCCCAAAGTGCAGCAATAAGTAGAGATGGCTTGGCTAAAACAATTTATTCTCGGCTATTTGACTGGTAAGATGACAAAGTTGGAAGTGAATCAATATTTTCTGTCCTTTATAACGTTTAACAAGTAATGTAAGCAATGGAAATAAGGATATGGGATGAAGTTTTGATGCCAAATTCATTTATTTAACTGTTTGTGAACAGGCTGGTGGATAAGATTAATAATTCAATCGGACAAGATCCTAATTCCAAATCTTTGATTGGAGTCCTTGATATCTATGGCTTTGAAAGCTTTAAAACTAACAGGTAACTTCTAGTATAGCAGAAAATACATGCTTGCCCAATTGCTCATACAAGTAAATCCTTGAGAATGCATAACAGAAGATGTTGTAAGCAGCCACCTCTTGTTGTCAATCTGTTGAAAATTAATTTCAACATATCGTGCCCTGCAGTTTTGAGCAGTTTTGCATTAATTTCACAAATGAGAAGTTGCAGCAGCATTTCAATCAGGCAATGTCTCAGACCACATCAAACACTTCTAGTTTTCTTATAAATGTTGTTTCCATATTTACTGTGATTTTGGTGATGAATTTCAGCACGTTTTTAAAATGGAACAAGAAGAATATACAAAGGAGCAGATTAATTGGAGCTATATTGAATTTGTTGATAATCAAGATGTTCTGGATCTCATTGAAAAGGTTCTGTCCACTTTTTCACTTTCTTTTAGGGATTGAGGTTTTTTCCCCTTCTTTGGAAGTGAAACACAGGAGTCCCTCAAGTATATTCAATAACTTGATATGATTATTTTACCATCTCTTAAAATTCAAACCCTTGTTTGGATACTTCCTCCTGTTTTCTTTATCACCTTATATGTTTCTTGTCTTTTACTTGGATTATTCTCTTGCAGAAACCTGGAGGAATCATTGCTCTCCTTGATGAAGCTTGGTAAAATATAGCCCGGGGAGGGGGGGGGGGAGGATCTTATCCCATGTAGAAATATTGGCCCCCACTTTGACAGATGATCTTTAATTTTCTTCTTTTGAGCGGAAAGATCAGACATGATTCAATTTTTGCCTGATCACTTCACAGCTAAAGTTCCTTGTACGTATCATAGTGAATCTAGCCCATCCTCACTTTCACTTCTCTGCTGTTGTCTTTCAGCATGTTTCCGAAGTCAACACATGAAACATTTGCTAACAAGCTCTATCAAACGTTCAAGAATCACAAGCGCTTTATAAAGCCAAAATTGTCTCGATCAGATTTCACAATTTCTCATTATGCTGGGGAGGTACAACTAAATATTTTGGTAACACCGGCTGAGAAAAGCAAATATATATTCTCATCTGTCTTAACCCTATATCTTTGCAGGTCTTATACCAGTCTAATCAATTTTTAGACAAAAACAAGGATTATGTGGTTCCTGAACATCAAGATTTGTTGGGTGCTTCCAAATGTTCCTTTGTAGCAGGACTTTTTCCTCCACTTCCAGAAGAGACATCTAAGTCTTCCAAATTTTCTTCAATTGCATCTCGTTTTAAGGTATAAGTTGTTTCCTCAGTCCTTTTATCTAAACTTGTGCACATCACCTTCACTGGCCATTAACTTCTTAAACATGTGCATGCTCATATCACTATATTTTCAAAAATTGAACTGCCTTGTAATATTAGGGAAGTTGACAAATCATGTTTTCACATGCTGAATGGTGCAGCTACAACTACAGTCACTAATGGATACACTAAACTCTACAGAGCCTCATTACATCAGATGTGTGAAACCAAACAACCTTCTCAAGCCTGCAATATTTGAGAATGCAAACATCATGCAACAACTTCGATGTGGTGTGAGTGTGCTTTTAAATTTTGCCCTTATCTTATTCTTTGGACAATAATTTGTACAAAAGTGCGCCCATATTTTCTTCATGTCTTCAACCCTTTTTGGCAGTCTTTAACATTTTCTCCTACAGGGTGTTTTAGAGGCAATCAGAATCAGTTGTGCTGGCTATCCTACTCGCCGTCCTTTTTTTGAATTTATAAATCGATTTGGCCTCCTTGCCCCAGAGGCCGTGGAAGGCAAGTAAGTACTCACTTCTAGTATCTTTTATTTGTCATAGGAGAAGAAAATTTTGGCTTGTTGTGATCAGGTATTTGTCCCCAACTTGGACATGGTGTTAATCTACAAAGTTGTTATATTTGTGGGCAGCATTGAAGAAAAGGTTGCTTGCCAAAAAATTCTGGAAAAGATGGGGCTAAAAGGGTATCAGGTACTTGGAAATGTTCTACATGATCAATAATGATCAGTTTCTTGTGTTCTAGTTCATAAATAGAATGCAACTGTGTCCACAGTGAAGCTCTTAAGGCATTAGCAACAGCGTTAACTTAATTCAGGGACATCATGTAGCATTAATCATATTGATTACAAGTCTTACACATGCATGTATGTGAAATATGCATATGTGCTTCCCCATCATAATCGTGGCCAAAAAAAAAAAAATTCATATTGGCTGTTAATTATTGTAGATTGGTAAAACAAAGGTATTCTTGAGAGCTGGTCAGATGGCTGAACTGGATGCACGGAGAGCTCAAGTACTCAGCAATGCAGCAAAAATTATCCAACGGCGCATACGAACCCATCAAGCTCGTAATCATTATCTTTCTTTGCGAATGACTACCATATACATGCAATCTGTGTGTAGAGGTGAGATTTTTATAGTGAAATAGCCTGTATCATTTTTTTTTTAAAGATAAATGCTATCATTTTTTCAGAGTTTGGACTTCCTTTAGATAGAATGATGTAGCATCAAGGTGTTGGACATCCTGCTGCTTAATCAGTTTCGTTTCTCTATTATATGATCTACAGGGAGGCTAGCATGCAAACTCTTTGACAACATGAGAAAGGTGGCTGCTTCTAGGAAAATTCAGAAGAATGTACGCCGATATGAAGTTAGGAAGGCCTATAAAAGACTCCATGCAACAGCATTAACCTTGCAGACGGGTTTAAGGGCAATGGCTGCACGTAAGGAATTCAGATTTAGGAAGCAGTCTAAAGCTGCCATTGCTATTCAGGTCATAGTCAAGTACTATATGATTAGGATGACCCGATTGAGAGTTAATTGTATTCAATATTTGGAATAATCTCTCTCTCTCTCTCTCTCAAATTACAGGCTCGGTGGAGATGCCACAAAGCTTCCTCATATTATAAGAGGCTCAAAAGAGCTGCAGTAACTACACAATGCAGATGGAGAGGCCGTGTAGCAAGGAGGGAACTTAGGAAGCTAAAAATGGTAAGTTTCTTTACCACGATTCTTCTAAATTTTGTTTTATAATGTCATCCACCCACTGAGTGGAGCTCTCACCTAAAAATACATCAGCAAAAATTTTATGTATCAAAACTACATAATTAAAGACGCACACACCAAGCAATGTTATCTGATTATCGTATCTTTTAATTGCATATTTTGATGTACTTGTCATTTCTGTTTATACCAGGGATTGCTAAATTTTTCTTTTGTTTGTTCACCATCATATTTATCAAGACAGAATGAATGAAATAAATCTTCTCGGCTGCAAAGTTGAATCTAGCTTTTTGTTTTTTTTGTTTTTAATATACAAGTTGGAAAAAGCTTTAATTCTTTAATTGTGATTATGGGAGGCAAAAATTTTGCTCTCTTCTGTTTACCATTTTTATTGTGAAAATTACCATATCTAATGAAAATAGTTAAGAGAAATCAATACAAAATAAACCATACTGAACAGCACTAAAGTATCCAATCAATATGTAGCCTGTGCTGAAAGTCAAGCAACTCCTGTGATTCTTTTTGTCTGATATAGAAAGGATCAAATGTAAAAGCTGTGCCCAAGGCATCTTTTTCTTACCCTGTAAGAGTCATTGTGTGATATGAGCGGGCATGTATGGTGTGCCATAATAATCTTTTACTGGTTTTCTTGAATTCTTTTGCTGTACTCTATATTAACATCTGTTTGCTGTTGCTTTAGGCTGCGAGAGAAACTGGTGCACTTCAAGAAGCAAAGGATAAACTTGAAAAACGAGTGGAGGAACTCACTTGGCGTCTCCAACTAGAAAAAAGTTTAAGGGTAACATAAATGTTTTTCAGCTACCTATTATTTTGGAAGGTTTTGCGGTTTCAATCTGATATGCAATCATGCATTTTGAAAAAAATGGTTTGCATTAATGGCTAAAAATGATGGAGAAGCAAAGTCCCATCCTTGCAAGTGTTCATGATCCTGTACTTTTGTAAGCCCTAAGGAAACCATCTGGAATCATGTGCAGACGAACCTGGAAGAAGCCAAAGCACAAGAGGCAGCAAAACTTCAGAATTCATTGAAGGAGATGCAGGCCAAAGTTGATGAAACCAATGCTTTACTTATCAAAGAGCGAGAGAATGCAAAGAAAGTTATTGAAGAAGCACCTCCTGTTATTCAGGAAACCCAGGTTGTTGTTGAAGACACACAAAAAATTGAATCACTAACAGCAGAAGTTGAGGGCCTGAAGGTGAGAAAGCCCAGTCTAACAAGAACTAGTTACTATCTCTTTCTGCATATAACGCATATTTTGATATGAATATCATGTATGATATTACAATTTCAATTTGATATTACTTAGAGTGGTTAATCTTTTAATTGTCGATTCTTGTGTCTTTTTCCACTTTTGACTACTTAAGTGGAACAAAATTTGAAAGCAGATCATCACTTGGCATATCTGATTGAGGACCAAAAAATAATTTTCAATGCATTCACAGTTGTTATGTTCTGCTATACACCTAGCTTGTAAACAGAAATGGATCATCTACCTTCTTAAAGATGTTTATATACCTATCAGGGAAACCTCCTCAGTGTTCTCTTATGAAAAACTATATTTAGAAAGTTCCTTCATATAAAGGAATGTAATAAGGCATGTGTCCTACCTTTTCCTTTTCTTGGAAGAAGTCAGTAATTTAAATTTAATCATTGTGGATTCTTGTCAAATAAATACTTGACTAAATCAAAGTATTCAATAGTTGGTGAAAATAACATAGATAATTTTTTTCTGGCCAAGTACGGTTCATCAAGATAAACTGATGATGTATTTTAAATGATATCGCAGAATGCAGCAATATTTCTTTGAAGTTAGCTGTTTCTGAATATATATATATATATATATATATATATATTGCTGCTGATATATCAGACAAAGATTTCAGTTTGTTCTAGAGCTTTATGTGATCTTGTTAGAAGCATATGATTATCATCCCTTGTAATTAATATTGCCTTTGCTTTATATTCACACAGACCTCACTCCAGTCAGAAAAAGAGAGAGCAGATGACTTTGAAAGAAAATACAATGAAGCCCAAGTCTGTAGTGAAGAAAAGGGTAAAAAATTAGAGGACACAGAGAAAAAGGTTCGTCAGCTACAGGAATCATTGACCAGGTGACATAATTGTTTAATGAATAATAAACCCTGACAGTTGTTTTTTTTCCCATGCTAATGTAAGATTAACTAGGAAATACTGGACTGAAACTAAGCAACAGTTTACTGATTTCTGATATTGCAAACTTCTTACAATACTATATTCCCAACGTGGAGTCTCAACCCCTCAGGAAGAGTGTAGTAATATGATTGGATCATGATCAGAGCTTATTCCTTTTTCTTTTCTCCATTTTTATCTTCCTAAATTTGACAAAATCAATGATTTATAACCTTTTTTTTTCCCCTAAGAGTCCATAAAATATATCATTGACATAGCCACTATTTCCTTAGATTTTTGACAGATCTCATAATATTTTAATTAGGCTAGAAGAGAAGATTACTAATTTAGAGTCGGAGAATCAGGTTCTACGTCAACAAGCTGTGTCCATGGCACCTAATAAGTTCCTTTCAGGACGATCCAGATCTATTATTCAGGTACTCTTTGGCATAAACCTTACGTCCATGATGATAATTCAAAGATACAATATGGCATTAAAGACTTCATTTTCTATCTTGATAGAGAGGTGCTGAAGGTGGAGGTCATGTTGGAGGTGAAGCAAGGGCACCCTTGGTAACTAAACGTATTTTAGATCAGCGTACACTTGTGCCTTGTTTGTATACGTGAATTTAATGGTTTCTTTGTTTGATGATGAGCTGACCAGGATCTTCATAGCCCATCCATGATTCAGAGGGAACACTATGAAATGGAGGATAGGCCACAAAAGTCACTAAATGAGAAACAGCAGGAGAATCAAGAATTACTCATCAGATGTGTTGCACAACATCTAGGCTTTGCTGGAAACAGACCAATTGCTGCCTGTATCATATATAAATGCCTCTTGCACTGGCGATCATTTGAAGTAGAGCGTACTAGCGTTTTTGATCGTATTATTCAAACTATTGGCCATGCAATTGAGGTGAAAAAAGTTCAACTTTTGAAAGAAAGTGGTTTTAGTTTTCTTACTCCTCTTATGTTTCTAACTCAAATATTTGCATTTGGAGTTTAGACCCAGGATAACAATGATATCTTGGCTTACTGGTTATCGAACGCCTCGACACTTCTCTTGCTACTCCAGCGCACACTCAAAGCAAGTGGTGCCGCTGGAATTGCTCCGCAACGCCGTCGTTCTTCATCAGCAACACTATTTGGGAGGATGACACAAGTAAACATAATTTTCTTATTTGGAACTATCAACTACCATGGAGAAAGATAAGCTTAAACTTTTGCATCCTTAATGTTTTTTGCAGAGTTTCCGCGGAGCTCCATCCGGAGTCAACCTTGCCCTAATCAACGGTACTGGTGGAGTTGATACATTACGACAAGTTGAAGCCAAGTACCCAGCTCTTCTTTTCAAACAGCAGCTTACGGCATATGTGGAAAAGATATATGGAATGATCCGAGATAACTTGAAGAAAGAAATATCTCCCTTGCTTGGGTTATGCATCCAGGTACAGCAATTTGCTCATTACTACCTATCCAGTATACTTTTCACTAACGTTTGCACCTTTTCACGTAATTGATTGAATTGACGAGACAGGCACCGAGAACATCCAGAGCAAGCTTGGTTAAAGGATCACGCTCGGTTGCAAACACGGAAGCCCAGCGAGCATTGATTGCTCACTGGCAGGGGATAGTGAAGAGCCTCGGGAACTTTCTCAATACTTTAAAAGCAAATCATGTTAGTAGAACCTCATTTAACATCGTCGTCCTTTTTTGGTCTCCTTATATCAGCATTGCAGCAATGGATCAGTTTATGTAAATTTCACGACAAGCATGCATATAGTTTACTCTTGTAAATTTTTTGTTCTCTTTTAGCCAACGTTGTTTGATTGAAAATACATGTTGTCCTGATTTCCCTCACCAGCGCTTCACTTTGACAGGTTCCTCCATTCTTAGTTCGGAAGGTGTTCACTCAAATATTTTCTTTCATTAATGTGCAGCTTTTCAACAGGTTAGTCTATCTACCTTGCATTGTTTGTAATAGGGATGATTGGAAATCTCGAACTTGTTTGCTTTCCTTGTTGCAGTCTTCTTTTAAGACGGGAGTGCTGCTCATTCAGCAATGGGGAATATGTGAAAGCTGGTTTGGCTGAATTGGAGCACTGGTGTTACAAAGCAACGGATGAGGTCCATTTATTTCCCTTCTCCAATACCCTGCTGTTTTGTTTTGTAGGGTGCCATCGCTAATTGCTTGACTCGCCCTCATCCCCAATGCAGTATGCAGGTTTATCCTGGGATGAGCTCAAACATATTAGGCAGGCTATAGGATTTCTGGTATCTTCCTAATTTTGGCTTCATACTCTCTGCTTCTGATGGTCGGGTTGCTAAAATTACGGACTGATGATATTTTGTGTCGTTAATCTATTCAGGTCATACATCAGAAACCGAAGAAAACGCTGGATGAAATAAGTCATGACCTGTGCCCTGTAAGTGAAGGCAATCTCAGTTGAGTCCGGAAGGTTTGCTTTTTAAGCATGTTTACCGATCCTAATAGTTCCTTTTTTACAGGTCCTCAGTATACAGCAACTATATCGGATTAGTACCATGTACTGGGATGACAAGTATGGCACGCATAGCGTGTCCCCCGATGTAAGTCTGTTGCTCAAACCATGTTCTTGAGTAAATCATCCACAACAGATCAAACCCGCATGATGACGAGCTTTGTCTTGTGGATGTTGCCATGCAGGTAATATCCAATATGAGAGTGCTGATGACTGAAGATTCGAATAATGCAGTCAGTAATTCTTTCCTGTTGGATGATGATTCCAGGTAGGGTGGATGTTATTCGATCCGGTTATAATCTACTCTACTTGACCCTTACCCAGAAAACAGGAACACACGCACCCACTAATAAACCATTATAAATTTGCATGTCTGGTCTAATTGGAAGAAAAAAGGCACATAGTAGCTTTTATGGCTGTGAATATAATGATAGTGCGTGCATGGATGGATGTGTTGTTAACAATTGGATACGTATAATGTTGGCAGTATTCCATTTTCGGTTGATGACATATCAAAGTCAATGGAGCAAATAAATATTGCGGATATTGAACCCCCACCACTGATTCGAGAGAACTCTGGCTTTAGTTTCTTGTTGCCACGCATAGATTGACAGATTCCTTAGAAGCAGGACAACAACTGATTTAACTTAGCCACCCCTCCTTTCAGATATACTTCATATATTGAGGTCCTATTTTACCCCCCTTCACTCATATATATATATATATATATATATCATCCCGGGATGCTCAACTGCAATTATTCACTTCTCCAAGTCTGCCATTCTTAATTTCTTTCTTAGTTTAGGCTGGCCGGCTTATTACTCCCTTTGGAAACTAACCTGTCGGATTCCAGCAACATGCATGCAAGTGCCACGACTTCAGCGCCTCCATTTTACTGGTACTTTTCACACCACAATGTTCTGCTTATTCAAGATCTTTTTTCCCTTTTGATTAATACGCATTCAAAATTTTGTACCTAAAACTAGAAGAACCATAGGAAAGAGGATGAAGATTGCCCCCGGACACTCGCTGGAATTGTAGTATCAAGGGTTTTTTTTTTTTTTTTTTTGGGGGGGGTGTTGTTCCATTTATCGTATTTATTTGTTTTTGTCATTCCTTTTTTTTTTGAGTTTCTTTCGTTATCATCCATGAAGTAATATTTTATTTTTTTTAAATGATAAATTATTTGGAGCTCAGAACCATCGCTTTTGAGTTTTCTTTTTCTTTTCTTTTCTTTTTTTTGGTCGAAGCTTTCAAGTTTTCATTTGTTCATTTTTGGTGTATGTATTCGAGAGAGAAGTGATAATAATAAGTAATAGTATGATAGAAAATATAACCTTACAAAACCAAGTGCATGTTTGGCTTTTCATTGCAAAATATCGTTGATTTACTTACATTCGAATACAGTAATCCCTTCCGCTTAATTCCCATCAATATCAAATTATAAAAAGTAAAAGAAGCTAACTAGCAGTTCCTTGTTTAAGACTTACTCATTTCGGGCTCGTATGTATTAATATGTATACATAAAAAGAGTTAACTCTAGTTGCTTATGTAAAGAAAAACCCAGCTAATAGCTTTTTAAAAAATTACCTTCATTTAAGTACACATTAATTATATCATAACGTATATTAAACAACTAAATACGAATCACAGCTGCGTTGGGTTGCCGACACCCTGCGAATGAAGAAGGGGATTCACTTGCTTCAATTGAGAAAAGCACTAGGACGAGTAGTCAGCTGGTGTATGTGTTGTAGTTGGGTGGCGGCGTGCACGCGTAGGTAGGTCAGCGGCCAACATTGTCCAGCGTAGGATGAGAATGGTTGAATGATTAAATTAGAGCAAGTCATGATGGGTCCCTCCGAGTCAGCCGCCTAATAGGATCGCCAACTTGGCTTCATTAGTTCACTGTAGTCAACGATCAACTTTATTTTCTTTGATAACAAGAGGAGAGACTAACTAAGCTTAATGGATACAAATTCTAGGGATACAATATCATGCCGCAAAGACTGAATTGAACCAGAAGGGGGTCCAAAGGGCTTAGTCAGGGCATGAGTAGCAAGAAAAAGATGAAACGATCAACTCTATCATTGTCCAAACATGTTTATCCATGTGGATTACGTCCCCTCTTCCATGGATAAGCATTATTTATACTAAATATAATTGCCTGAGTAATCTTTATTTGCTTCACAAAAAGGATGTAACAAAACAATCAAGACAGCCACGCCAAGCATATGATACCCCGTCCATTCCATGGCTCCTTCAAGTTCAGCCAGCACCAGCATCGTTGATTTGTGACAAATTAAATGAGGGTAATTTCATTGACAATTACAACTTTTGAAAGAATAATAATAATATTACAACAGAGCCGCTTGGATAAAATATTCAAGATTAACAACTTTCTAGATTACATTTGCCAGCAGAAAAGCACTAGGTTAGTCGAATAGAAGGAAAGGAACTATAATATAATTATCTAGTATAGTTTACATTGCCAGTCAAAAATTTCAATCAACATGAGAAACATAGACTACTATCACGTGCAATATCCCACTCTTCGACGCCTTTCAAAAATGATCTTACTGCAAGGTGTTCTGACGCGTATGTCATGAAGGAAGCTAATATTATGCCCCCAACAACCATCAAACCTAACCTATTATCACAGAAATAAAAATCACAAGTGTCAACACAAAGGTCTGAGGGAGACCCAAAAAATCAACACTACACAACAGAATCACAATAAAATTCACTTCAAGTTAAACTACATCAAACGGTGGTTCGGATTTTAACATGATCTATATAGACTAGTGCAGGGTATCATGGTGTAAAATGCAGGCTGTAAACGCAAAACACCACCCAATAGGCCAATACAGATATTTTGCTTTGTTTCAACCAGAGCTATTTATGAATAGATTTCATATTACCTTAAAAACAAAGCAGTGATTCCAAAAATACAAGGCAAAGACGGGGCAGCAACTGCCAAGAAAACCATCCCTAACCCATAGTACCATGTAACAACATCACAAGATGGAATCTGCCGCTGATGAACTGTAGAACAGATAACAGACAAAATTAATGATGACAACATCACAATACCAACATAAAAAAGCAAAATGAACTCGAGGTCACATTTAACTGCTAGACAGAACTATTAAATAAACTAGAATCTCAAAGAACATACATTTTTCTGAATCATAATCAGAAGATTCAGAATGAGACAATGCTGTTCGTGATGCTGTGAGTTTTCCCCATCGATAAATTATATGCAAATAGCCTCCAAAGAACACAAAGAAGAGCGTGAAAGTCCATTCATACATCAAGAGCAAACCAGTCCATGGGGTCACTTGCCGAGGTACAATCAAAATTGCTACCCCAAGAGATACCACTGCAGCCAGAAAACAGACGCTGACAGATATGCTACCCAAATAAGCCGGGATCTTGTACTGGGCACTACTTAAGAGCTGTTTAACATCATGGAAAAAGAAGTTTCAGCACAATAAAAGGAATGCGAGTGCGCATCTAAAAGACTGAGACAAATCAAACCTGGTAAGTGGAATTGATCGTTGTAGTAGAAATACTACCACACACAAGCGGTCCACTTGCTCTAATCCTATAATAAAGGTGTCTGGCATGATCCCATAATGAACTTCTACAAAGTGAACCAATGAACCCTGGACTCTGCAGCAAGTACAGATAACAATATGTTGAGACATGAAATTCCACTTTCTTAATCCATAGAGGATAATAAGAACCATAGTAGCTGACCTTTATAAATGACCGATAACAGCAGAAGAGTAAAGCACAAAAAGGTAGGAGAAAAAGAAACTTCACAAAAAAATCATCTCTGGGATTTCGGCCTCCTGCTGTTCCAGGAAGGGATTCATCAAGACGTTCCCTTGCATTCTGCAGCACCACCTATTGGGTCAGTTTTCTCTTCCATACAAAATTTGGGGAGAACAAAATGTTGTGGCATTAACAGGCCCATGGAGGATATTAAGTTCCACAAATACCTGCCAGACATCAACAGGTTTCAACAGCCATGCTGTCCACCAGTCCCAAGGCTTAAGAGGCCCAAGTGTGTAGTGAATTACACGGAGCTCATCCTCATCCACCATCCACTGGATAAATCAGCATGAATTGTTAGATGATTGAACCGTAGGATATACCTTGTTACAAATATTCCATTACCTTGTTAGCAAGCATGTAAAGCCCAACATCTGCATTATAGAGCGTCGAAAGTCTCTCCATTTCAGGAACTGGTCTAGAATTCAGTACAGCTGGGGTCAAATTTGGTTCAAAAACATGTGCATTGGGAAATCCAGAGTAATATGAATTAAGAAATCCCTGATCTCCTGCCAAAGGTGACAAAAAAGACAAAGGCAGTCAGAAGTAGTGAAGTTTGAGGATCATATCTGGTAAATGATGCTTAGGAAATATAAAAGCACCAAACATATGATATTTGGAACAAGTGCTTAAAGATTGTTTCACCTCCAGTGTAAGATGGTAGAGTCTTTACTTTGCTCATCATGTCATCAAAAACAGTAGCAGATGGTTCCACTACCATGACTCCCGAATTCAATCTCTCAGAATGCTTTAAATTAGCACAGAATTTTCCACATTTGAAAAGATCTTCAATATTTTTAACCACAATAGTATCCGCATCGAGGTAAACAACTGCACATTTACATTCACGAATAAATCACTAAACTGGTTCTGTAATCTGTATCCTACATAAAAGAGGCTGAGATGTTCTTTCTTTCTTACTCTTTTTTTTTTTGTTTTTTTTTGGGGGGGGGTGTTGGTAGAACCCATAAATTAGATAGTTACCTGCAGTTGGAATTTCTTTAAAAGCAACTAGAAAAACATTACAATTCAGGAACGAAAAGAAACATTTGAAATAACTCAATCACTTTGAAAACACTCCTACTTGAGGGAAGAAAATATTCAAGAAGATCTACTCCATTTGGGAGGCCAGAACCTTCATGGTTGATGTCCTCCAGTACTTACACAACCAGATGCACCCACAATTATAGCTAAAAATATTTACCTTTCTTATAGTTAGTCATGTTGAAGATTTTCAGCTTCGTGTAGACACCCCAAAATCTCTTTGGTCGTACTTGATTAGGGTTTGCCAGTAAACTAATCTTCTCAACTATCCACCCATCAGCCTACGCAAAAATACCACCAATTTAAAGAGAAGTGCGAAACTAGACCAAATTTTAATGCTAGACATTCATGTTAACATCACCTTGAGTAAGGTTGGTTCCAAATTAAACAGAGAATGGGTGGTAAAATTAGGCTCAGAAGTTTCCTTCTACATGTGTTACAAAAATAAGAACTGCACTCCCTATTACAAAAGGTAACCAGAAAGATAAGCGAACACCAACTCTAGCTTAATAGTCAGTTCGATCAAACAATTTCAGATCAATCTCAGGACTCTAGGCGGCATAGGCGCTAACTTAAAAGAAAAAAATGATTCACTTCTCCTTAATCAAAATTTGAAAATTATATGATAAATGCAAAAAGGACTAGGCATGATACTTGAATTATTGTTGCCCGTGAACCCAAATCTACTCCGGAAGCAATCAGAGTTAAAGAGATTACCCGGAGAAGCTGTTTGGCAAAATCAGACACCCCATCCGAGACCAATACGACCATATCCTTCTTCGATCCGGTGTCGCGTATCGATTTCCCAAGAACGCGAACTCCCAATAAGAATTCATCTCCATACAAAAGGGTGACATAAGCCTCATCTGTCTTTTGAGATCTCAAAGAAGCTTCAGATCGAAGAGAAATGAATAAAATTATCAAACATACCCAAATATTTGGTTTCATTATAATCCGATTAGGGTGCTGAAAATTTTCTCGAGAAAAGTTGAGAAATTTTCTCGAGAAAGAGTGCTTCCCCCTAAGACAGTTTTTATCAGTGGAAAAGAGAAGAGTTGAGAGGGTTTGAATTGTTGAGCGTTCAGGCAAAAAAACAAAAATGGTTCTGAATTGTCTTCCTTTTAGTTATCGTTTCTGACCTTTCCTCTGGGATTCTTCCCGGGAATTTCCAGAGGAGAATTATACCGAGAATCTAAACTTTGAAACACTACTCTTGAAAAGATCTGCCGGAGACATGATTGAAATAATATCTTCAACTGTAAATTTTATAGAAATTAAAGAATTTAATTTAATTTTCCCAGTAATGATCCCGTGCAGCGGCGTTCAACTTCCTGACCAAGACCAAAACACCATCACCACATCCACCGCACTGGCATTTGATAATCACTTAAAAAAGAAAACCATCATAAGTTAATAATGCCATCTCTTATAGTTATGATTGAAATTTGAAACTCTTTTTTTCAATTTAATGGAATGAAACCCTTTTATTTGAATCTCTTTTTTCAGAATGAAAATAAACACGAGTTTATGATGCTATTAATTTTTAACTTTGGAAATCATTTTTTATTTTAAATCTGAACACAAATTATTTATTCAAGTATAAATACATTTATCAGGTGCTACTGACTGAAAACACAATTTTCAGGCCAAAAATGTAAACAATTTGTTACCGAGTGAAGCATAAAAAAATGTTTATTTGATACTTGAAACAATAAACAGTTGGTGTTATCAAAAGTCAGACGTTGCCTGGAAAGTAATACTTAAATTCTCATACACGCGTCTTTTATTGATGATGGTCATACAATACAATACGATGTCACGAGAACCAGGGTTAACTGTTTCTGAGCAAATATTTCTTTCGAGAATTAAAAACCCAGCATATATGAAGGCTTTAAAGAAGGTGGATCAACTTAGACCAAAAAAAAGAAAAAAATAAAAAAAAGGTGGATCAAAGACTTCTAATAATAATTGATCAAAACACATCAGAAAGTTGACGATTACAGGACATTCCCAAAATTTAGTAACGCGGCAAACCAAGTGGCCCTCTAACTTAGCATCTGCAAACAGCGCATAACTAATAGCATCTCTAGACCCTCTTTAATTAACTAAATAACACACTGTTCGCTTAGAGTTATCCTAACAGCAGTCCGCCCCATTCATCGCCTTCTCCTTATAAATGTGCCTCATTGGATCACTGCGCTTCCATCGCCTTCTTCTTCCCTTTCAAACATGATACCGCAGATACGTGGAAATTTCATGCAAATGTGAATAGGAAGGAAGAGAGGTGGCTTGTGAACCAGCCAGCTCCAGTTAGATAAATGGCTTAGGCAGCCAAAACGAATTACGGCAAGTCTGCGACCCTGGCTCTTTCTCCTCCTCCTCCTTCCTCTTCAAGCATCCTGCCTGGGTGAGGGTGACCACTCTGACAGGGTTTATGTATGTAACTCTAATTTGGAATTTGATGCCAAATTCTTGCCACTTGCGATAAATTGTCAATGATATGAGGTGCAGATTAAATATATACAGCATATTCTACTGGAGGCCATCAACGTACTTCAAGGAAACGTTCCTTATCCAAAACCTGATATATGGCTGTTGCCTTTCTCGCTCGGGGAAAAAGAAAGAGAAAAGTATATAAATGCAGGTCCGGTGTCGTTACCTGAACTCCTCAAAATACTACCTGACCTGAGCCAGGTTTACAGGCTTTCCATGATTGTTTTCCTCGTCTTCTCAGATAGAAAATGTTGGGGGGGGAAAAGTACTCGTTCTCGGTGGGTTAACAAAAACTTCCGCAGACCACAGTCATTGATAACCAGTTTATTCTACTGTTCGTATCATGCTCATAATCTAATATCTTTTACAATTCGAGATTCGGCAACAATCCTGCAAATGAAGATTCGTTTCCTCGGTGATTTTTGTATTAATCTTTGAGCGATAGTTTATATAATTCTTCTTACGTGATATACGCTCCTTTTGTCAGGCTGCCAGTAACTCGTCAAGTAGTTGTCCTCTTTTTTTATTTTTTATAATTTTTTATTCACATATCAACCTAGGAAGACATAAATGCTTCATTCACAAAATAAACGAAGATTCCAAGCAATGACGATAACGATGGCAGGGAAATCAAGTGATCACAGATTCACGGTCCTTGCTCGGCCAGAATCCAGAATCCACACTCGAGGATTGGAGAACACAAACCCTGACACACTCGCAACACCAGCACGGTACACAGATACAGATCACAGGACCTCATAAAGGCAGCGCCAAGCATAGTCATGTGGCAAAGACAAACCTGGAAAACAGCACAACAGTAACACAGACAAGAAGATGGTCATGCGAGGCAGCAGAGCACTAGCATATTTCATCTCCTTTCCAGTTCTTCTTCTCCTTCGGACCAGTTGGCCCCTCCTCCCCATAAAGCTCTGTAGGAAATAATTCCAGTATGTTCTCCAAAGAGAATCTAACAAACAACGGGAGCATATTAATTAGCTTCTCTATTTCAGATTGGGAATCATATACTATTGTAGGGCCCCACTCTCTCATGTACTGCAACCAATTCGGCTCTGCAACGGCTCCATCACCCAGATACTCTGCAGCAACAATCTCGTATTTGATGCTTGAATCCACAAAATGTTTGCTTCTGCTTGCATCATTGCGAATTCCTATTCCAAGTTTGGATGAGCCTTGAAGGTAAGTCCCAGGATGGGGGTAGCTAGCATGCCCACTTTTTGAGGAATACACAATGGCTTTGTTCCCCTCAATATACTCCAGGTTGAATGAATCTACCCATTCCCCTCCACTATGTTGAGAGAAGAACATTGACCATAACTCTCCAGTGAAGTTGCTCACTCGGAGGGTGAAATGTTCCCAATCACCCACGTGTTCTCCTATCTTACTCATAGCAATATTCATCGGTCCCACTTTAATGGTGGCAGGACCATTGAAGGGACAAAAAACCCACATCACGATGTCAGCAAAAGTCCCTCCTAATGCTGGTTTTACGTGAACATAGAGTTTTGCTGTCTCTATGTTCCCCTTCTTCAGATTTTGTCCAGCATCCTCATCACTTGGCAAATCTATCCAAAAAGCTCCATCATTTGTTCCTCCACAAGGTAAGTTTGATCCCTGATAATCTATAGCCTTACCCTTCTCACCGCCTTTCAAATACAGGAGTGCTCCATTTTTAAAAAACCATTCCACTGATGATGGCATGTATATCTCATCAGGGTGGAAGTAAACTGTGGGTCCATAATGCTGGATAAGTGCGCGAAGCTGGTTTAGATTTGGCATTGCATGTAAAGTGGAATCAAGATTTTTCAAGCATGCGATATCTACCACTTGTTCAGAACCAAAGAAAGTACTACAGAAGAATGTCCCAACAGAGACACCTCTACCCAGCATACCCCTCTCGCAGGGTCTTGTGTCCCAAACCTGAAATAGTTTTTTCACAAATTTTGAGTATACTGTTAGTAACAAATCATAAGTCTCACAAGTTTCTGTGAGATCTGCTCGCACACATCGAACTTCTTCAACTTGAGGTTCATCTGGTTTGCTAGTGACTACTACACCCATGGCTTTATAACCAACAGGAGGGTTTGGCAACCAAAAGTAACCACATCCATCATGCGGTGAATCAGTGCTCCATATTAGTGAATAGTCAAGAGGCCTTTTAAGAGCTGGATTATCTAACAAGGAAGGGGCATAATTAGCTTCAGTTTCGGGGGAAGCAGCTTCACGGGCCACAAGAACATATCCTCTCAATGGCTGATCGTTGGACTGGCAGTAGTGACCAAGGCAGGAAAAGCCATCTGGAATCTCCACTGGTCTATAAAATGTGAAACCCTGAGGCGCCCCTCGCAGATGAGTGCAGCTCCAAACTCTCTCAAACTTGGTTATTTTTAAGACTTCTATTTCCCCAAGGCATATTCTACCACTAGCAAAACCACCACCTGACCAGATCATTCAGAAAAGTTTTAATCAATTACATAGTCAATCAACTAGTAATTGATAAAATGGGCTCATAAAGCCAAATGGGAGCAAACAGAACCAGAGATGTATTGATTGCAAGAAATAGGTTTTCATGATAAGGCAAAAGCCACGCCCCATACTTATCTATACCAAGCAAAGGTAGAAACTAAAGTTTGCACGCTTTGATAAAGAATGAGGTCGATCGCCAATTCTACCCAACATCCAATTAATTTGGTGCTGGATTAAAGAATTAGTTTTTCTAAAACAACAATCACACGGCATTCATCAAGGGCATCTCGAAGCACGAGACAAAATATGTCCCAGTTGTAAGTTGTAACTCACAAGAGACATTCATCATTTGAAATCAAGATAAGAAATTTTACTTGATTGTGAGAAATGATTATGACAAAGCGTTTTATTTTCTGCAACAAACACGAGCTCTCTTTACCATACTTTAAGGCAAAGCAATAGGTAACGATGGCGAAGGAGACAAGCCAACCACGGAACTATTCAAAGCAGTAATCAATATAGAATCCCCATGGGACTCAGTCCATCTAAGAAATTCGCATGAGAACTCGATAATAAATACCGGATGAGACGGGAGAGCTTTGGCTCCTATTTTGAAAATTGCTATCCAGGAATTAAAATGGTGATCGCTAAATTAGTAGGAAAGAAGAAACACAATGCTCAAAAACTAGGCGAACGTAATTCCCAACCCCAAAGACGATCCCAAAAAATAAAAAAAAATAAAAGACTTATATTAATCCTAAAACAAATCAGGTAATTATCCAATCCCAAAAACACATCCTTGTATTGTATTAGTATATAAGCCATGTAGTCGAGCAATCCTGGCAAAATTAAGGGACAACCATGAACTAATAAATAGAAAGAATCCATAATCATCCCATAATGCTTTAAAAATACCCGGTGGCCATTGAGGAAGAGGTGAAGGCAGAGAGAACAGCTCTGGCTCGGACGAACAGAGTTCAGGGAAGCGGCTCCAGCAAAAGCACTTGCACCCAAACATCTCCACTAGCCACGAAACAATCTCAGCAAAACATTTCTATAAATTTTGTACACGATTATACTCTTTGCAGAAGTAGCAGAGCAATGATCATACGGGACCCAGCTCTTTCACCCACCGACAGGAGAAGGGGGGAATTGAAGAAGGAAAGCGAGTCTCTTCTCCCTCAAAGACACATCAGATGGACCAGGAAGTATAAAAGAACGGCTTTCCTTCACAGAATTTGAAGGAGAAAGAGACGTAGAGCAGACCGCTTTCGGAAAGAAAGAGTCAACTTCTCTCTCCCCCCGCCCCGCATGAAGCTTAGAGAGAGTGTGGAATAATCCAAGAGGAAAGATTATGCTTTGAATTTGGTCAGTCTTATAGTTATAAACATCTAATGCAGATTGAGGTCTCTTCCCTTCGAAGGTGCTCAATTGCTTTGCTTCACCGGTTGGTTCGGCCTTTTGGTCCTTTATTTTTTCCCCCTTCTCTTTTCCTCCCTTTTTCTTCCTCACTGTTTGCTTTATTAGGTTTTGTTTTTTTTTTTTGGTGAACTTTAGTTTAGTTTAATTTAATTTAATGAGTAAATTACGAAATCAACTTGCCGTACTCTTCTCCTAGTTAAATAGAAATTTAGGTCTTCCCACGAAAACATTGATTTTGATTCTTCTAACAATAATGAACAATTTTTTTTCCATCAAACTATTAGTTTAATTTTATAAAAAAAATTGCTAATAATTGCAGCCTAGATGTAATGTTTCGTATTAAAATGAGGGCTGCGAGACGCACTGGTGAATAGTTTAGTTGATCGTCCATGCATGCGGAGAAATCATATATTTCAAGCATAAATCATTAACATTTCCCTGTATAAAATTCATGCTAGTTATTGATAGCATGCTAATTAAAAAAAAAAAAGATATTTCAAGCATAAATCATTAACATTTCCCTATATAAAATTCATGCTAGTTATTGATAGCATACTAATTAAAAAAAAAAAAAGGACATGAAAAGTATGATTCACTGTCAAAACACAAAACCTGGCAAGACCCACGCTTATTTATTATTTATTAATTATTATAATCCACAACAATATGCAAATAGGTAGCAGCGTACGGGCGGCCCAACTACCCCGGAGTCAGCCAGCCATTAGTGTTGAATTGAATTGAATATCAGCCACGCGGCTCTTACGCAACAATATATGAATAGTGGTAAGGAAATGCAGAACTTGCACGCGATCTAGGCGCACTTGATTAACTTCACTGTGTTGTAGTGTAAGTAACAGTGCAAGATAGGTCCCTCTTGCTCATAGCTCTTCCCCTTGTCCGGTAAACGAGTCTCCAAGAAAGGAACGAAATTAAAAGGACTCCGTTTTTTTATTGGACGATACAATTAACTGACATTGCGCTCTTTTTTTGTCTAATCAAAATTTGTTTCTTGGCCTATTTCCTTGGGTTCCATTGGATTTCAGAGCTCCTCCTTTAGCCACGGCCCGGTGGCCCAACAACAACTGCACTCTAGGCTTTAATTGTTTTTGTTTTTGGTACATCATTCTAGGCTGATTGTTTTAAGTTTTGAGCCGTTCACCCTGCTACTGGGCCCAAAATAACAAACATAAACAACACAAAACCCTGTCCTTTGCGATCTTTCTTCCTTTCCAGTCAATTTTTCCCTGTTCAACTTTACTGTTATTTAATATTCTGTAGGTAAAAAAAATAATGTCTAAAAATAAAATAGAAAAATTTGCCCATTTTATTTTCTCTCTGATATATTTCTCATTTTAAAAAAATATTTTTTCGTATATCAAATATGTAGTTTTGATCCACGTCGTTTTTCAGCATACACAAATTAAAGGTCAGTTTTTTTCCCCCTCTTTCGGGTGCTACAAATGACATCATTAGTTGCTGATCCACTCGCTGGTTTTGCTCAGTTTTTCTTTCAGACGCATATCCATTTCATCCAGTGTGCGTGTGCGTGAAAATAGAAATCGTACAAGAAACAAAGAAACACCGTAAACAATGAAATCCGCTGTAAACTAGCGACTTGAGATATCAATATGATTTGATGATATATATTACCTTAAATCGCTTCTCTTTTTTTAAAAAAAAAAAGTCAAAGAAAATAATAAATCAAGAAGAGGGAGATGAGAGAAAAGGTGGGGGTGAAAGCAGCTTCGAGATCTACTGAAATGTTGTTTCTGTCCCTACAACGTACACCAGCAGCAACAGAGTCATTTCAAAATGATCCGAGCATCTACATGTCTTCCCTCGTCCGTCGAGCTCTCTCGACCATCACATATAGGAAGATTCATCGTACGTGAGCTCAGATTGCGTTAGCTGGCTCTTGCCTGCCCCGTATTTCTTTTTACGGTTACCCCCTCCACAAGTAATCGAAAACTCACACCCCATCGCCGTCCCAAAACACGAAAACAGCCCATTCCTGTTTCTCGCTTTAGTATTTCGCTTCGACGATTGCTTCAGCTTCCGGTACTCCATGTGATCGTACACCGGCGGAAGTTCCGTCTTCCATCTCTCGATCTTCGTCTTCATCCCTTCCGTATTGTTCTTTTCCGACCACTCGTCCAATCCCGAGCTTTGCGTAACCGTTAATGGCACCGGATACAATCCCTTCGCAATTGCGGCAGCAACAACCGACGGGGAAGGCCCCACGTCCGAGCAAAGAGACCCGTTCGCGTTCACGATCACTCCTCTGGGCGGCTGCACCCCAATTTCGGATCCTTCATTATACCCGGAACCTTGTTTCTTATGAGCAGGAGTCGGATGATAGACGTAATCATTGATGGTGGAGTCGTTCTTTTCGCTCTGGGAACGCTGGAGCGTCAAGAGCTTTGGTTTGACGGGGTCGAGAAGGTCCTTCTGGGGTGTTTTCTGGACGGGGTTGAAATCATAATCCCCGACGGCGGACGCGCTGAGTTCCGAATACAAAGGCATGCTCCGCTTGGTGCTATCGACGAGGTTGACCCCTATATTCAGGATCCCCCTGGGTCGACCCGAGGGCCGGCGAATCTGCAGGGCGACGAATTGCAACTTGGATTTGCGATTGCCGGAGCGAGAGGAAGGAGGGAGGAGGTTGCGGAGGAGAACGCCGACGGTGCCGATGAGAATGTCGCGGAGCCAGGCGGAGGCGTAGATGTCGATAATGATGGTGGAATTGTCGTCGTGGAGGAAATGTTGGTCGACGCGGAAGACGAACTTCTCGTTCCAGGTGGGGCTGGTGTCGCCGTCGTGATCGATCTGGGTGGTGAGCTTGCGGTGAGGGGGGAGGGAAAGGACGGCATAGGCCTTGGTGGGCTTCGAAAGAGGGGCGAGATCCTGGGCAGAAATAAGATTGATCTCCAGCAGCTGAAACGGGGCGGAGGTGGCGGAGAGCAGCGACATGTTGGATCGGGTGGACTGCGGGTGGTGGCGGAAGAACTAGAAGGTGAGAGCCTCTAGGCCGCCGGACCCACGAGATTCCAGACCCCCGACCTGTGCAGCGATAGATCCTTCGGATTATCAATCTGTCGATGAAGGTGCAGTCCCGGCGCATCGGGGAAACTTATTCCTCGAAACAGGACACGTGTGTGCTTTATTATTTGTGCTTAACGTACGGCTTCTTGCCTCGTTGCGCTGTCACGCTCCGTCTCCATCCCCGTGCATTTTTAGCACCAATTTTATCCCTTCCCACACTCTATCTCTCCATTCTCTCATCTAATGAACGCCCCTTCCACCATTATTGCCATTTCACAAATGTTAGTTGTTGTATCATGTCATATTGAATCGTCTCACCCTGCCACTGCCACTTCGCATGCACGCATCTTTCCCAATTTCTGTTGGTTCATCTCTTGGCGCCCTCACTTGCTGTTATATGTCGCAGAGCTTGAATTTGACTGGGTCAATCATATAGCTAGGTTTTCTCGTTTATATATTATTATATACACATACAGTCATAGATATTGGTCAAAATAGTTCTAAGGATCGGATTGCCAATCCTCCTAATTTTCGCTTATTAATTGTGTTTTAATTTATTTTCTGGGTTACTTTGCTTCCTTTTCTCCTGCAACAAGCACCTACCTGCACCCCACCCATCTTTGCATTGCTAATTATATTATTAGTTAATCAGGATATATAATAGTGCAATATAATTATCTTTCTACAGGATATATATGACAACAAAAGTACTTCAAAAATTAATTTATACAACAACTTCAGTCAATTAATTTATCGGGTTTCATCCGTTGCGTTTGTTCGCTTGTGTTGAAAACGAAGAAGGAAGGATGATATAGTTTGACAAGATTGCATGCTGTGTGTTTGGTAATTCCTCGGGTAGACACAACTAGGATTGAAAACCAACCAGAAACCCTGCTCTCAGCATGTCACCCGCCTCCTCGTCCTGATAGCTTTTCTCGTTGTGTCTTTCATCTGCCCAGCCTGTGCTGTTGCCGATGATGAGAGCTCATTTGTATACAAAATTCGTGCGTCGCAAACCGGCCTGGAGCGGCGCCCCATCTGAATGTTTCTACCCCAAACAGTGGCTTCCCTCTCAGTGCAGGGAGGGTATGAGCAGAGAAGAGTGTGGTGGGAAACCTGGCCTGTGCCGCCATTCGGCACGCCTTTTCTTATAAAATGTTGCACCGACGCATTGCTTCTTATCTTCAAAAATAGCGTGCATGGTTTTAGTGTCTTCCAGCTGAAAAATAAGTTGTATCATTCACGCTTCATGAACACGTGTTTGATTTAACATAGCATTGAATAAACTTCTTAGCATATATAATTCGCTTCTCTTATCTTCAAGATAATGATGGTTTAGTCAGTGACAGATCTGGGAGCCAGGAGGGGTTCTTGCGCCCCATACATTATACGGCTTTTGGTAAAGAAAAAAAAAACTATCTTTTTTAGTTGTAAAATAGATCCCCCCCCCCCCCAAAAGCTGTAAGCCTGTAACACATTTAGGGGGCGTGGCCATGCGTGGGTTTAATAATATTGTCCTTCCTCGGATCCCAATATTCAAAACGTGACTATTATTATTAGACGAATTGGATGGCATGGGCCCATCATACTCACTCCACGATCTATTTAAAATAGCGATTGTTACTATAATTTTTTTATATATGGCTATATGATATTTACTACTATTAGACTTGATGATACCTGACATTGGACAATTAAATATATACATATATATATATATATATATAATATTATGTAAAAGTAGACCTATTGTAATTTTTGTTTTCGCCTTCATGCCCTTATTAATAAAATACATATTTTTCCACGCGGTCGTGCCCTTATGAAGTGCCGATTATTTTGAACATCGAATATATGGGAGGTAATTAAATAACTATTTTTTAAAATATTTGTGTACTTAAATGAAATTATTTTAAAGAGGAACGAGTAGCAAGGATTTAGAAATTCTATAAAATGAAATAAATTTTAAAATTCACGAAAAGGGCTTAATTACATTATGAGTTTCTCCTGTTAATAGATAGATCCTTCGAGTATATATAGCTGATAATCAAATTCCTAACCTCTACCATCCTCACAAACTTAATGGCTTGCTTGGATGGAAGGGAGAGGTTATAGTTAAAAAATAAGAAAAAATATTTCCATCTTTTTTGTTAAAACAAAATGGTATATTTAACTCTCTACCTTAAATTGGGAGACATTAAAATTCCTCAACTCCCCTCCCCTCTGTCAAATTCATTGAACGAAATGTTATGCGAGCATGCACATTTGAAAGCGTATCATTCTCCAGTGACAAATGAAGTCTGTTTCTTTATAGAATGATGGAATAATGGGAAAGTGTATGAGACTTATATTTCTATGCACTAATACTTATCTATTTTTTAAAAAATATTTTAATTTTTATATAATTTAAAAATTATATTTAGTCAAGGTAACTCCCAATCCTTCATGGAAAATTGGAAATTCAAAATAAAAATAAAATCTAAATTGGGCTTCTCCAGTTGTGAGACTACAAAATGGCCCTAATGAAGATCCAAGTTTGCATCCGCAAATAAAAAAATGATAAAAATAGTAGCAAGTACCGACCAATAAATATTCGACATACATGTCACTGGGTACGCAAAAATTGGATACGGCTAATTAATGTCGTTGATAACAGTAACAAGCACACACATTTGTGACGATCAGCATTTTGGCTCCAAAGTCACATAACTTCTCACATGGAGAAGTACTTGATTATTAACCTGTCCCGAAGTTCAAAGGAAGGTTTAAATTTCTAATTTTTCATACCTCATGTTAATTAGTCCTTCACTGTTCTTGTTTGGATCTTTTAGATAAATGCTTCCTTCTTTAAAAGTTTATCCTCAATAAAGAAGGAGCTTCGTCTTTTCTATTCTCATTTTCGTTGGTTGACCACTCTATATGATCGTATGTAAACCTCTTTTTGTTCTTTTCATTTATTTGAAAGGTGCCCCACGTGAAGGTTATAGCATTTACAGTAGCTCGTCTGGCCGTGCTTTTGTTATCATAGTGAAAACGACGGAGCATAAAACTACTGAAGTTATTTTGATCATCGGAGGATGTAATCGACCAAAGAGAGAAAGTACAGGTATTTGATTCAGAATGAAAATGGAGAGATAATGTTAATAATTGGAAATGCTTATGGTTTAAACACTTGATGTGATCATTGAATTTATATACTTAAGCTGAATATATATTATCTTGTAGTAAAATCGCATATTTATTTATTTATTTATTACCATGTTATACAAAGAAAGTTCTTTTGTTTTGTTGATTATTAGGCATCACCTTGTTTTCAGTCAAAGTTTCACTCATTTTTTATTCATTTGTTCACTGATTTTCGCTGTTTAACGGTTAGGTTAGTAATGGTTGTCCATATCTTGTGCGAGATCGCGTGCTTTTTATACATTGAACTTTTGGTTAATGATATACTTAAAGGTTTTGTTATTGAAACAGTATAATAACATCATGTAATTCACGCAATCCAACCTCACTTAATGTGATATGGTTTATTATATTAAATGTGTGTGTGATTAGAAATTAGAAATAATTAGGAAAGTACACCCTAAGCTTTTTCCGTTATTATTTGATATGAAATAGAAAGACGTATTGTATTTATTATTTTTAAATACCCAATCATAACATATTGAGCTGTAAAATATATTCAATTATCGTGATCTTTTTAAAGAACTTTAGAGAAAACATGTAAACATTAGAAATTGCATTTTTAACACAGTTAACTTTCTTGGGCTTTCAAGGGAATGCTGTGCAAATAAACTTCCGCTTTAAAAAACATAAGTGGAGTTCTTTTTTATATATAAATAGAGTTGTAAATCAAACTAAGGCCCAAAATGTTATTTTTGGAAATAAAATAAAACATAAGTATGTTGATTGTCTTCTTGCATCATATTTACTAGGCTGATATCTCTTCTCCTATAAAACAGCGCTTCTCCTATAAAGTACTGCTTCCCAATGATGTTTGCTTGGAGTTACTTATCTGTCATGGATCTTTCATGCATAGAAAGCATTATCTATGGGTTTTTGTCTATTTTTGCTTTACTTATTGTATGTTTGCTTCTACTCATTTTTTCCTTTGTCCTTGTAACGTTCAATAATACATTAATTATAGGTAATTTTGAGACATAGGAAATTATCAAGTATTTATTTGGGATTGAAAATTAAAAAAAGTTAAATGATTGACAAAATAATTTTTCAAAATAAGGTAAATTATAAGAATATAATTTCAAGCCAAAAAATATATGAGGGGGGAATGATTAAAAAAAGAGGTTGTGTGTGTGAGAAATATAATATAAATATTTCTCACACACAAAGGAAAAAATGATATAAAAATACCTTCCAAATATTTTAAGAAACTATTTTTATGAAAAAAAATCATTTATCTTTCTAAAAAATTTATTTCGAGTTTTCATGTTGTTTGCTAAAATTATTGAAAATAATCATAATATGAAAAAAATATATTTTTAATTATTTTAAGAATACTTTAAATATAAAAATAATTTGAGCAATAGAGGAGAGAAAATATATTTAAAATGTATGATATAAGAATATATCACAATAATTAAATAACAAATTATTTTTATAAAACAAGATATTATAAAATTTAAATTATCTAAAATAGATATTTTAAAAAAATTTAGACTGTTTAAATTTTACTTATTCCCTTCATTAAAAAATGTAAAATATTTTTTAAAGAGTTGGATGTTAAAAAATATAAAACATTTTTAATCTTTTAAGGTGTAATTATTATATTTTTTTTAAAAGTACTTCTATTGAATAAATTACTTTATATTTATTTTAGGATGAAACACCTTATTAAATAGAATAAAATATAGAAAGATAGAGTTAATTTGAAGACAAATAGCTACTTTAGTAAGAATGAAATTTAATTAAAAATACCTTATATTTTTTAAAGGGGAGTATTTTTTTTTCCTACTCTTAGATAAATGGGTCCATAGCTATTCTAAAACTGTTTTTTTACAAAATGACTATTTTAACCCTGTGCAAATGTTAACATTTAAATTTTTAATAATTTCAATTGGTTTCTTTTAACCTAAAAAAACCCCTTGGTCCATGATACTTCATTGAACTCCCAGCCCAATCGTTCTAAATTCTAATGCCGTCTCCGACCTCCTCCTGTCTTCGTAATCGTTGCTCAAGCATCTCCTTCTGCGACCTCTGCGCTACTCTGAGAAAAAGAAACAGGTAAGTCTCTTTCTCTTTCGTCATCGCGCTGAGATTGTTGATTTCTTTCCCTTCGTACGAAGTCTTGTGCGAAAATATATAGAGGGAAGAACTAATATAGGGGAATAGGGCATATGGGCTTTCATTATGCGGAATAACATGTTTTGGATTAGAAATTAAGTAGGACTGATCGATGAAGGGTAGATATAGAATGACGGAGTTTAGGGTGTTAGACCTTTCTTCTGGTATTGAAACGTTGTGGTTTCTCCTATGGTTGTGTTTGCGTGATTTTAGTCCGTCGTTTTGTAGAAGCTAAATGGTGGTATTGATTATCTTGTAATCAATGGAATCAATTGTCCGGAACCAAAAGTGAAGAATCAATTTCCATTCTCTCTATGATTTTGCTTTATTCTTCATATAATGGAGTCTGGAATGGAGGGATTGCATAAACGCAGAAGCCGCCACTAAATGAGTATGTGTCTCGGATTATGGATGATACTAGTTTTAGAGCGTTTGGTGCTTCTAAGTTTTAGCATGCTTGCGTCAATTTTCACACACGTACACTAATATATTGTTATTATATTTTTCTTTATATTAGGTATTGAATTTTGGGGTAAAATTTCTTAAAGGAGGAGACTCTTAACATTCTAAATTAATTACAAGCAATGTTAAGAGAATTTCGAGATACAGAAAATTGTTAAAATATTTACTAAGGACTATAAATTAAAATAAAATAAATTCTTTAAAAAATTCTCAAAATAGGATAAATTATAAAAATTTAATTTCAAACAAAAAAATAAGAGAGAGGGCGAATGATTGAAATTATATATATATATATATATATATATATAGATGAAATATGAAACTAAATAAATAAATATGCGATATAGATATACGAAAAAGATTAGGTGTGGGCCCACGGGCCACTCCCAAAATTTAATGTAACCTAGGCCCCAAACACAATCATTACACAGCTCCAGCTCCGCGGCGTCGGACGGCAAACAGATAGTGAGCGAGCGAGCGGATTTTAAGTAGGCTCCATAATCAGATTCGGGTGATTCGAGTCTTTGTATTTTAAAATTTTTATTCTATTTATCTTCTTAATTTTTAGATTGTGTAAAATTTAGGATGTGATATACTTTTAATTTTTTGGTCTTTTTGTTGATAGGGAGTTATTCTAATTACATAATTAGATTTATTTTAAAGTTTTAGGAAGTTTAATCTTTATTTTCAGATTCTTTTTAATCTATTATGATATGTATTACTTGTGATTGTGGTTTTGAATAATCGGTCAAATTTTTATAATTTTTGTAGCATTTTTGAATAGTTTAATCTTTTTCTATTGATGTTAATTTTTAAATAAATGTTTATTAGATGAACTTTTTTATAATTATGGTAGCTCTTAAAAATAAGTTTAACTATTTTTTACTATGATTACTGCTTAAATGAAGGGAGAATGATGTTAAAATCCCACACAAGGAATTTTATGAGAGAATTACAGCTAGATCCTACATAAGAGAATTAATTACTGCAAGGTCCATTAATAACTAGACTAAACTACATTGATAACACAAACTATTTTATATTATGATAATTATTTTATAAATTTTTATACTATGATAATTATTTTATGAGTTTAATTTTTTATTGTCATGGTTTTTGATTGTAAGGTTAGGTGGTTGCCATCCTCATTTCCCTTACTTCACACATTGCAATTATGTAATGGTAGTAATTCTAATAGTACCAGATATGATGAACAGTGCAATGAATGCGATTTTTCCCTGTGCCTCTTGACAACCAACCAGCTTAAATGCATATAGTTTCCTTCTATAATATCCAACTTTTTTTATTTAGTTTTTGTTTCTCTTGGTTTCATTGTCATGCATTGTTATTAGGAGGACAATGTAATTATGAATGACATCTTAAAATTCTTTAATGGTATATTTGAATTAATAAGAATTTAGATTTGGATTAAACCTCTTATCTGGATACATAAAAATTTATGAATTTAGATTTGATTTAAATCTAAATCTATTTTAAATTATAATTACTTTGTAACTTTAAATTTTCTTTAAACCCTAATCATTTAAAATTCTAATCACTTTAAGCATCTGGTTCTCTTTGCGTTTTCACTATTGATATATTTCTAACACTTGTATATTTTTTTATCTCTTATCGATTAAAAAATATAAATAAAATTTTTATTTTTAATTTTTCATTTTCACTTTGAATCTTAATTGATCTCTTGTTTTCATTTGAAATTTTTTTAAACTACCCAATTAAAGGATTTTAAATAGATGGATTTCAAATGTGAGATTTGAAATACAAAATTTCAAATTCAAATTCAAATCCATCAAACCAAACACTACCTACAATTTTATGGAGGATCACGCCATCTAGCCTCTTACAATGATCATTCCTTATCTTTCATGTTCTTTCTTTCAAACTCATTCAAAGTGCCTTACAGGAATTTCTACATCTCATAATTTTCATGGCCATTTTTGAATTCTATAATATTTGCTTTTGCTTTCACTCATTTCTTCAAGGGCCCTTTTTTTTTAAAAAAAAGTATAAAATAAATGTATTGAATCTTTCATAGTTGTTGAATTTTTTTAGATGTATACACGAAGAAGAATTAATAACTAGGGCATCTGAACTTTTAAAATATATATATATATATATATATATATAAAGATTTGGTAATCTTAACAAGGGGGAAATGCAGGTACAGCGAAGGGGTATATTTTCGTAACAAACGAGTGGTTCTTGTGTTAGTGTTGAATTAGGGGATAATTACTCATTGAAACTCTTATGGCTTCCCATGCAACTCCCAATTCAAGAGTTATCAAGGCCTTCAATGCTATGAAGGACTTGGGAATTTCTAGTGATGAAGTGAAACCAGTGCTGCAAAAGCTGTTAAGATTGTATGACAAGAACTGGGAATATATTGAAGAAGATAACTATCGAACACTTATAGATGCATACTTTGAGCTTAAGGAAGATAAGGTAACTCTTATAAACATCTTTTGTTTGCTGTACATTTAAATATCTCCTTGTTCATTCAGGTTTTTAAATATTCTATTTGCATGTTATCATTGCTTGTTTTATATTACATCTATTGAGCAAAGCGCAGATAAGAATTGACAATTAAACTAAAAGTTATAATTTAGTGACTATTTTTTTATTGCAATGAATCTTTAACTATACTTTTATGTGCATACTTTGTAGTTTATCTCTTATTCTCTTGTTTTAAAATAGGAAGCGGAAGGTAAGAGAAAAGCTCTCACTAGTGATCATGGTGGAGAAAAACAAATGCAACCATTGGCAAATAAAGATGACGTGCTTTTGTTAACTACGGACAACTCAAGACAAAAATTATCCACAAAAGATAATGAAATGCCTTTAAATACTTTTGGACAAGAAATTGTTGAAACATCTCAACCTTCGATGAGCAATACGAGACCTAAAATCATTCCTCAATTATTGAGAACAAGAATTAATGAGGTAGAAAGGATATCAAAGTTTCCTAGCATGTCTGTTACAAATAGAAGATCAAATTCAGAGAAAACATCTTCTACAAGGCATGGCGAAGGACTTGTTGATGAGCCAAGCTTTACTCTTATTCGAAGAGAAAATCTACCAAATGAACATAATAGGGGAGAGATAATGAAGCAAAAAACCAAACACAATAAGTTACATCTTGAATCCAGTTCAACAAGTTACAAAGGTAATGTTGCTTCTCTTCCTAATCAGGAATTTGTACTTAGGTTCTTTCATTATTTTCATATCATAAACTGTGGAATCTTAATCTGAATCTATTTGAATTAATCATCAATTGTCACCATTCTTTTAACATTTCCTTTACATCAAAGGGAGAAGGGTTGAAGAAATATTCTCAAAGTAGTTGGTTTGTCATATCTATGTTTCCTATTTTTATAGCAAAAGAAAATGTCTAGCTAAAATGGGCTTTTGAAGACAATCCCATTCCTACATATGCGGACTTAATCCAACTCTAATATCTTGTAATTACCTGATCTTTCTAACAAGTTGATACTATGCTAGCAAAATTAATACTATCATCTATGTTATTCACTAATTCATTAGTTAGTAAGACTGTATTCAAAACAATTTTGGATTAATCTTTTAGGAAAATAAAATGTGCAATTTGACTTGAGCAAAATCATTCTTCTGTGTCATTTTTTTTTTAAAAATACAAGCCTCTAAAGTTTAATCATAATGCATATATACGATTGGTTTAGTTAAGAAAATATTAGCATCTTTTTAGTTAATTTCTTTTTATACAGTCCATATCACTAAAATGATATAATTTTTTTTGTTGATTTTTCCTAGGTTCTTATGAGGTTTTGACTAGAAATCATCCTGTCAAGTTGGTGTCTTCTTTGTATATGGATCTAAACAGTGCCATTGATGATTCTGCACACAATAACAACCCTGCAAGTAGTAAGACTAATATTGAAATTGCCTCTTCAACTTTGGGAGAAGTGAAAATTTCTTTAAACTGTGACCACGCACTTGAACAACCAAATTTCTATATTCCAAACTTAAGTACTGTGATGAAGTTCATGGAAGAGAAGTACCTTCAACCTACAAATATTGTTGGACCCCAAATTTCTATGGTGAATTTATTAAATAGTTTGTGTGAGAATTTTCTTAAATTAGGAATGCATGTGAATCAAAAGCATTCACATCCTGAGTTTAACAATGCAAATATATTAACAAATGGGCCACAACAAGCTATTGCTCAAGATGAGAAAAAGCTATTTCATTTTCTTAGTGACATAACAAAAGGCTCAGAAAAGGTGAAGATATCATTGATAGATGAGTATGGTAATGGGGAATTTCCAAATTTTAATTACACACCAAATAATATAATATATCAGAGTGCTAATGTAAATATTTCGCTGGCTCGTATTGCGGATGAAGGTTGTTGCTCAAGTTGCTTGGGAAACTGTCTTTCCCAATCATTACCTTGTGCATGTGCTCAAGAAACTGGTGGAGAGTTTGCTTACACGCTTCAGGGGTTATTAAAAGATGAATTTTTAATATCTTGCATATCTATGAAAAAAGAACCTCAAGCTCATCAATTGGTATATTGTCAAGAGTGTCCACTAGAGAGGTCTAAGAATGAATACATGCCTGAGCAATGTAAGGGACATCTAATCAGGAAATTCATTAAAGAATGTTGGAAGAAGTGTGGATGTGACATGCAATGCGGAAATCGTATAGTGCAACGAGGTTTAAGATGTAAATTGCAGGCAAGTTGCTCTTTAATTTTCTTACATGCTTTTAGTGGCAATTTGGTTTACCTAGTTGGTTTGTTATTAATCTACCATGGTGGCAAGTATACAGAATTGTGACATTTATAAATAAAATATATGCTTAAGGAAGTCTTATTAGACAAGTTAAAATGGAAGTCTTGATTTTTAATTTTATTAATGTTATATAATTTTTTGAAGTTTAGTCTTGTTTTATCTCTTTAAAGGCATCTCACAGGGGTTTGAATTAACTTATTTAGTATTGTGGTTTATCATAGGTACTCACAATCAATTTTGTTATCTAGTTATAAGTGTGATAGTTTTTGTTCAAAAGAAATTATGTTTAAATTGCATTGTTATATGTATTTTTAATAATATCCTATGTTCATATGGTTATGGTATTTTAGTTTATTATAATGGTCACATTGTTGTCTTTAAATTCTCAGGTGTTCTTTACTAGTGAAAAAAAGGGTTGGGGCCTTAGAACACTGGAAGATTTGCCTAAAGGATCCTTTATATGTGAATATGCTGGAGAAATATTAACTAACATGGAGTTGTATGAAAGAATTGTGCACAAAAATGGAAATGACAGGCATACATATCCCGTAACACTTGATGCAGATTGGGGCTCAGAAGGGGCATTAAAAGATGAGGAGGCATTGTGTCTAGATGCCACATATAATGGAAATGTTGCTAGGTTTATCAATCATAGGTAATGTTTTTATGCCTAAACATTTACGTTTGGAAAACAATAATATTTTCTCTAACTTCTAGATGGAATAGCTTATTTGTCAAACCACACAGCTTCATTGGTGAATATCATGGTGTAAAACCTTGCGTATTTTAATATCGGTGAAAGTGGCAAGGATTGGAATGTGTTTTCAAAATTTTTTAGTAATCGACACAATCCTGTCATTGTTGTTTTTAATTTGTTGTAGTCCATGAACAAGTGTAGCTTTCTTTTTTATGCTCCCTCCCCCTTCTCTTTCTCTTTTCATCTAAATCTTCTAATACGATGTGTGCTTTTTACTTTCAGATGCTCAGATGCAACTCTAATAGACATTCCTGTTGAAGTAGAGACTCCTGATCGTCATTATTACCATGTAGATATTTGATTTTATTTTCACATTTTACCATTATGTTATGTATGAGCCTATAAGGGGATATTCTTTTAGATATTTGATGTTTGATTTACAAAATTTGGTGGGGGAAGAAGGAAATTATCTTTTAGAGATATTGAGAGATGATTTCCTGTTGTTGCTTGCAGCTTGCCTTCTTTACTAACAGGAAAGTGAATGCTTATGAGGAGTTGACATGGGTGGGTTGGCATGAGCCTGAATCAATATAACTTTATATTTGCATCTTTTCCAAATAGTTTTTTATTTGTATGCATGTTATCTTATTTCAAATTTCTTTGAGGTTGTCCATTTTCGCAGTAATAACAAAGGTGTAAAATTACTTGCAGGATTATGGTATTGACTTTGATGATCATGATCATCCTATCAAAGCATTCCAATGTTGCTGTGGAAGCCCATTCTGTCGTGACAAGAAGCGGAAAGGTCAGTTAAATAATTATAGTTAGTGGAGTCTATTTTTCACAATCTCAATTCATGGCTTGATAGTGTGTCATGAGATAATGTCATGGCAACAAAATTTGATTAAGAATAAGATGGAATTCTGCTTTTGATTGTTTCCTAAGTTTCCTCATAGCTATGGTGGAATTTTTAGGGAAGCGAAAATTAGCGAAATGTCTATGAAGCGAGAGGACCTTCTAAACTGATGAAAGTTGGGAAGCCATTGGAGCTAATGTTGGACTCAAACAATGTTCCTCAGGTACTGACGCTACTTGCTTATTTGGTACTCAAATTGTTTTTCCCTTGTTTTTACTTCTATTCTTGTTAGAGTCAAAGCCTTCTTAGTTCGTTCCTTTTGTTGCATGCAAGAGGATTCAAATTTTTTGAAGCCAAAAATTCCTAACGTTTCATAATATTTTGTTGTCATAGAATTGCTTGGAAAAAGCCATCTCCAGTCTAGATTTAATAATACTCAAATATGATATGATAGTATCAAATATCACATAATTGTATTAAAAACAAAATAAACACTAATAATTGAAAAAGTGAGAATTAAGCCGTGTGATTTTGAAAAACATAAACACTAATATGATAAGTCATGGGTATCATTTATATTTTGTCTCACATTTTTCTTTATTATTTTGAAGTGCTTGCTCAATCACCACTAAGATTTGAGAAGAAGAATAGATCATTGAATTGGATAAGGTATTGGTTCAAGGATCAATGATCTCATCATGATTTAATATATTTTTAATTTTAGATGTTAAATTTCACATTAAAAATAAAATGTTATATAATATTATAAGGTTCATTAAACAAATAAAATTGAAAAGCAAGAGAGCAGAGATTGGTTTCTTTTAGTTTAGTAAAGAAACTCATAGCCCAAAATTATTGTAAACTTGTTTTAGGAGCACACATTCATCGTATATAAAAAAAATTAACAAAGCATGAGGCTCTTTTAGGAGGCTTATTTAGACTAAATTAAAAAATATGAAGTTTTTAAAAATAAAAATACAATGTTTTTAAAAAATGATATAAATAAAAAATTTCAACTATAAAGATTAAATATATATATATATATATATATGATTTATATTAAAAAAACGTTGGCAAAAAAAGATTATATTAAAAAAATGCAAGATTTCACCAAAATAATTTAAGGAAGTTGAAAAAACTACTTCATTTATTTGAAAGCGTTGAGAGGAGGCTGTCATATATAAAAAAGTTAATGAACATTATGAATTTTACATTATTATATAAATAATATTTTAGATTTTAAATTTTTAAAATGTGTAAAAATTCTTTTTAATTTATAAATTTCGAACATATGAAATCTCGTCGTTAAATTTAATAAAATGATCATTATTTTTAAAGATTAAAATAAATGTCACATAAGCTTGTGACTGAATCCTATAACTTTAAAAGTAATGATCATTTTTTTTTAATTTAATTGTGAGGTTTCTAATGTTTACAATTTAAAAATTAAAATAAATTGTTATACATTTTAAAAGTTTAAAATTAAAAATATTATTTACATAATAGTTTAAAGTTTAAGTTATTTATTAATCTTATATAAAAAATAAAAATATAAATTTAATCAAAAATTATGTTTAAAAAAATATTTATAAAATAATGTAAAATAAATTATAAATTATTTAAAAGAGGGCTAGCACCTATCATAAATCTAACCAAGCGGACATAAATTTCCTCGTGGGACACTCGAACTTCACTGTACCTTCTCTCTCTCTCTACATCTCATCTTCTCTCCCTCTCTCATCTTCTCCAGATCTCATCTTTCGGTTGAAGTTTCCACTTTTTCCCATAGATCAGGCGCGGGTGGGACCCCTGTTTGGCGATGTAGATATCGGGAAGTTTGGACCCAAAGATGAATACCTTCTTGGGTTTGGAGGTCTCTGTGGTAGCCATGGGAATAATTGAACCAACCATTTTTGCAGAATCTGCTCTCTCTTCATTCTGTAGAGCCATCTCTGTTACAAGGTTTGTAAACAAAGACATAAATACACAATTTGAGCTACAAACTTGAAAAACAATGCAAGCTTTCACCAAAATAATTTAACAAACTTGAAAAAACCACATTGTTTATTTGAAAGCGCTGAGTGGAGGCCGTCATATATCTCCCTGAGCTGGTGAACCTCAATCAAGACGGTGGGCCCTCATGCAAGGGATTGGGTTGATTTTAAAGCAATTTACACCTGTTAACCCCGAGTCCCAAACAAATCCCAATCTTTCGTATATGTGTCTTTTTTTTTTTTTTTAAGTATTTTCATTGCATTTTTTATTTTTTATTTCAATTCGGCCGGTTCAGTTTTGGCTCGTTTCTTCAATTGTTGACCGATTTTCTTGGTGTCTAGTTTCTGGGTTATATTGGATTGGCCAGTAGAATTTGGTCTATTGTTTAAAATTTTGATCACTACGTCTTTCTTAGACTTGGAAAATGAAGGAGTGAGAGGATTGAGAAATAAGGAACTGATTGGCATCACTTCTGTAGAATTTATATGCGTAAAACAACGACCAATCACTCTCTTCCTTACAAGTGATTTGGATTAACTCACCCTTACACACTAATACAACATTGTCATTATTTTTTGCAGCAGGGAAAACCTTGTGTGATATAAAATTCAGGTGACTAGTTGCAAGAAGGTGCAGCTTATCTCTATTATGGTCAAATTTGTCAGTATCTATCCGCACTGGTTTGGCAATTTATGAGTTTTTTGAACTGTTCGTTATTCTTTTTATTCCTGTAAAATTGTATAGCAAACTCACATCACATATTTTCAAGACATTTATTAGAGACATGGATAATTGATTCATGTTGTATGATCTAACTTGTTATAATAAAATTCTTGGTAGCAGAGGACTGAACTAAAGAATGAAGTTTCACGAACTACTTAAATGCCTCGTTCACACAGGCAAACAAGCATAAACCAAGGCTCTTTTCTGGTTGAGGGGGGAAAAAAAACATAATTGTCTAGATGAAAAACGTGTGTGTGTACTTCCTCATTTTTATTTGTTAGATAAATTGTCCCTTTTGATTTGTTTTTTGTTTATAAACAAAATTACATATCTCAATAAGTATTTGTTACAAATTTTTTAAATTATCTCTCATAATTTATATTAATGAGAAACAATTAATATATATTTATATTGATTAATACAGAATATTTCAGTTCAATTTTTTTATTTTTAAACAAAATTAGCATAATTAATTAATTTTCTTAAATTGTGTAATATAGTTTTTTTCTTGTATATAAATATTCTTTCCCTTAAAATATATAAAACATATCTTGAGTAGTTAAATATTAAAAAATATAAAATATTTTTATTGTTTTCAGGTGTAATTAATGTGCATTTTTTTAAAAGTGTCTATGGTAAATAAATTACTTTATTTTTATTTTAAAGTGAAATATTTCTATTAGATATGGGTAAATATAAAAAGATAGTATTGATTTAAAAATAAGTAATTACTTTATTAGAAGATTGGGTGATAAGATTGAGTTAAAATATTTTTGTTCTTTTTTTCCAAAAATATCAAATAACATTTTTTTATAAATTTCAAAGTGTTTTTGATTTAAAAAGTTAATCTCATATATATATATATATATAATAGATCAAACTATAAGAGTTTAATTAAAATAAAATAAATTATAGAAATATAATTTAAAGTTAAAAAGAATTCTAAGGACCCACCCCCTCCATTTTTTATTGTTAGAGAAACTATCACTTTTAACTTATATTTTTTTATAGGCAAAATTACCCATTTTAATAAAAATTTATTTTATATTTTCTAAGTCACCCATCCTAATGTACATTAACAAGAAACAATTAATGCATGCTTGTGTTGATTAATATTGAGTATCTTAATTTAATTTTTTTATTTTTAAATATAATTATTATAGTTAATCAATTTTCTTAAATTATGTGATATAAATTTTTTTTCGTATATAAAAAAATGGAGGAAGTATGAATCAACTTTCCCATTTTTTTGTGTAAACTATAAGTAATTAATTATTTCCTTTGCATTCATTCAATTTCTAAATCTTAACAAGCACAGAGGTCAAATGCAGTAAAAAAAATTTATATAACTTTTCCATTATATATTACCCACCTTGGGTTAATTTCAATGTAGTTAAAAAATTAATTATTAAATCAGTTGAAGTACTAATTCATAATTCAATTATCATATTACTATTGAACCATGATAAGATTAATATGTCCTAAATATATGCTAACTTCTTTAAATAAGAACGACAAAAAATAACAACAAAAGTATATATAATTGATTCCAAATAAATATTATAATAAATAACAAAAAACATAAAGTGAGTAGAGATAAAAAAGTAAAAATATATTTTAAAATTTTAATAAATATTTTTATAATTTTAAAAATGAAATAATTATCTAGGACGTAAAATTTCTACGATAGTATATATACTCATTTTTCAACTTCTAATTTTATAATATGTATGCGAATTTTTTACACCTTCTCATTTATCTTTTTTTTTTTCATGATGCTTATAATGCAAAACAATGTATAAAATAAAGTTTGGAAACATTTTTCTTTTAAAAAAAAATTACAATATCCTATCGATACAACTACGACCCATTTGAACTGGTTGCTCATTGGCCATCGACCATCAATCCATTAATTTTCTGGTCGAATCAACCAGTGCAGTTTTATCGTCCTTTCGTCAATTCAAAATCAATACGTCCCTACTTGTGTCGGTTCATTAGCATTTATATGATTTATTTTGTCGAAATTTAACTAACTACCTCCTGCGCGGCAAAAAAAGCAGAATTTTTTTTCCCCTTCTTTTTATGCGATGTTATGAATCACAATTTATTTAACAATAACTAACTATGCAAGTAATGGTCTAAAACTTAAATCATTGCAGCGAGGCCATCCAGCCATGGTCCTTGCTTTAGGGGCTGAAGCAAGCCAGTGAGATAGTTGGCTAGATTTGGAATAATAACCAAGTTGCTGGTCTCCGAGCCACAATATTCACATCCGTGAAAATAACAACACTATGGTGATGTCAAAGCGTCTTTGCGGCGGCGGCTCCCTTGTGCATGCGAGCGCAATACTCGAATAAGCTGCCATCAAAACAGCGCCTCACGGCTTCTTTTGATAAGAACCCTTCTCCATCTCTGGCCAAAACATACAGAGCTCCCCACTCCAATTTACTCATTGCCCTGCAATACACATCCCAACTACTTTAAATTCCCCAGGCCAGATACAAAATCGTACTTGCAGAGATGGGACCCACCAGCCAAAGAAGTCATATGCAACACTGTTGGCCTGGGTCATGTGCCAGATCTCCCTCAGCGTCAATTTATCAGGCACCTTGCGTGCATACTTGCTGAACATGATCTCCAAATTTGCCGGGATGAACCTGCACTATTTTTTATGTTGCTAGACTCGAAATAGCAAGCCCATGTCATTCTCTAGTTCTTACTTCTTACCTTCCCTCGGTGTCATAACTCCCCGTGTCGCCTCCGTGTTTCCCCCTGTGTATGTTTCGCATGTAAATTGGGAAGAAAGGCGAAGGTAGCCATGTCTATGACAAAGCATGCTCAATTGAGGTTACATTATATAAACAATAATAACTGAATTGAAAATACATCATCACAGACTAAGATTCATGTGAAAACACTGATTCTCACCGGAAGAGTAGGATAACTCATAGCTGCGTGTATGAAAAACGTTAATAACAGGGAAGAAATCACATTAAACCCAACCGAGCCAAGTGCTGCACAAGGATGGAAAACCGTAATCAAATTCAAGGGACATCCGAATTTGCGATAAACAAGCATCGCAGAGACAGAAATCAAATCAATTAACCAATTCGATCGTCGGGCTGGATGAGGAGGACGAGAAGGTGATGCCTGCGTGATTACCTCGGAACGTCTCCCAGGGGTAGATGATGCCATCGTTGTCGAGGTCGAAGAAGGCGACGTGCTGCTGAAGCACGGACATGTTATTATGCCTGTGGCCCCAGGTGCCATTGACGTTCTCAGAATCAGGAGCAACCAAGGCCCGAGGCAAATCTGGAAGTACAGAGAGAAGCCAGCAGTAAATGGTTCAAAATCATCAAAATTTGTCGAGTCTGAAACCGAAATTGAAAGAGAAGAAGATTACAGGGTTTGGGGAGATGGATGTCTAAGAAGTCGACGCGGACATTCCTCTCAGCAGTGATCGGAGCTTTGTCGGCCACCGTTGCCAAGGATTCGCAGGCTGATTCTCCTGCAGCCATCAGTCTCTGTTGGATCAAGCAACTGGTTTCGCTTCGAGTCGGTGTATTGGAGATCCTTGATTATAGGGAACAAGGCACACACAGTAACGGTTTCCGAATGACTCGCCTACTCGGTCGATGAGCAATTGGGCACAGCCCATGCTCCAATGTCAACTGTCCCCATCCAAGCAGCTAGCTCGTTCCATCCTAAGATTTAGGCCCAAAACTCCATGGTCCATAGTGTATTGTTTGGTTTTAATTTAAGATCAATATTTTTAAGAATGCAACGACTGAAAAGATTAACAGTAATAATTTAATTAAGTTAAATTAAATTGATGATATAATAATTAAATTAAAAAAATATATATAATAATAATTTAAATATAATAAATAAATATAAAATTATTACTTAATTTAAAAATAAAACCAAACATTTTAATTTTATTATGATTTAATAAGCCAAATGATACAACATAATATTAAATGATTAAAAAAATTTAAAAAAAATAAAAAGAAAAAGAAAAAGGGCATTTTTTAAACAGTCCAACTTTTGAAAATCAAATTCAGTTTTGGGCTTGATCTCGATTCTCAATTCGACCATCGATCTAAAGCAAGCCAATCTAGCTCAACTCCCAATGGTTTCTTCAACTCAACCGAGCCATTAGCGTGACCTATTTGATTGTTCAATTCAGTCTGATTTTTTAATTATTGTTTAAGATGCACTTCATCACTTACATAAATACTCCCTTTGTTCTTATATATAAAGTGCTTTTAACTGAATCTGGCATACTAATAAAAGTTTCTTATTTAATTAAACTCACATAAAAATACAATAATTTTTTAGTTTTATCCCTAATAATATCATGATAGTTGTAGGAAAAATATATAATTAATTATCCATCTCATTTTTTAAAATAAGGATAAAATTATCTAATTACTTAAAAATATCATTGTCACTCTTTACATTTAAAAATAAAATAAACTTTTAGAAAATACTTTATATATAAGGACAGAGGCAGTGTCTTATATCTCCTTGCTTTTGCGTGATTGGCAAGTAAGGATTGAAATTCAAGAGAATGACAAAAAGGTTCGAAAAAGATCAATTAATTTAAGTTAGGTCCCGAGTGTCAAACTTTATAAATTTATAACTCAATCTCTTAATTTTATAATTGTGTATTGATGAATTTATAACTTATTTTTTAAATTTTAATATGGTTGAAAAATAAAAAATTTATTAAAATTTAAAATATAAGTTATAAATTTATCACAATAAATGTGTAAAATTAAAAAATTAAGGTACAAATTTTTAAAATTTAATATTTAAAATCTAACTTAAATTAATTAATTCTTTTGATATCTCCACATCGTCCTCCCTTGAAATTATAAGCAGCAAAACAAAAGCGCAAAAAGACCTGTTAAACTCATCAGATTGAAATTCCTTTCACTGTTGAAGTGTGATAGCCAGATGAAAAGATTCATCGACCCTGTAGGGGTTGAATGGCTCTTGGCAGAACTATTTTTTATTTCTGTTTTCTCATAGTTTCGTACACTTTTTTTTATTGGCTAAGAGTGATTCCAACACACAATTCCAAAAATGCTGCATTAATTGAGATTACTGCTACGTGTGTATTAGGTTTTTAATTTAATTTAGTAAAAACATATTTGGAGATTCAATTAGAGCCTATTTGAATTTCAATTAGATATAATTAATTAATATAATTAATTTTTATTATAATTAATTATATCATAACCCAATCTGTTTGGATATTATTTTTTTAAAATTGATTTTAATAAAATTAAAGATGTTCAGATAATTGAGTGAGAATCAATTTTAACTGTACAAATTACCATAAATAACATTACTTTTTAAAATTAAATTATTGATAAATTTATATAAAATATTATTAAATTTGTTAAAATTTATTTAAGAAGTAAAATATATTATTTAATTATATATTTGATTAATTACAAAAGTTTAAATTATATTAATATTAACAATTTAATTGAGAAATAGGTAGCACGCTAGCAATTAAGCAATATGAATTCATCATTTGGCCCTAAAAATTTTAATCCTTAATAGTTATGAAAATAATTAAAATGAGTATAATGTATAAGAAATAAAAGTAAATTTCATGTATATCATATTTTTTTCAAAATTTTTATATAAAATAATTATAATTATAATGTAATGTTGGAGAAGTCAAACTTAGCAACTAAACACTGTGTTCTAAACTTTGGCACCGACTGTACGTTGATGATGCAGTCAACTCGAAACACATATATTGGATGTGAAGGAATGAGAGGAGTATCTGGCGGAGAGAGATGTCGAGTGTCCATCGGTGTCAGCATCATCCACGGACCATCCCTTCTATTTGTCGATGAGCCCACTTCCAGTCTAGACTCCGCCAGCCCTCACAGCATCATTAAGAAGTCCATGACATCGCTCACAACGGCGGCACCATCATCCTTACCATCCACCTGCCTTCCTCCATAATCTAGCTCCTTCTCGACCACCTCATTATCCTTGACTTGGCCAGAGCTTGCCGTACTTTGGAGATGGTGAACGACGATTGACGATAGGCGGACAACGACTCAGGCGAAGAACAAGCACACACCAGATAGAGCACGTGGGAGAGAGCACACGGAGATTGTTGCCGCTGGCTATAGTCGGAGATGGAGGACGGTGACAACGACGGTAGATGTGATGAGGTTTCGTTTGAGATGGAGAGCACGGGATAGCAAGATAGGGGAGACGAAAAACATAAACTTGAGGTTGATCCAAAAAAGAGAATGAGAATATGAGACAGGGTATTATGGGTAAGTAAAATTTCTAACATATTGTTGTTGTTGTTGTTATAACGGTACAGCTGATTTTAGTAGCTCAATGAGGCAGCTTAGTGAAATAATTAATTTTTCTCTCGATAATCAATAACTACAAAAAATTGGTGTTTGAATAATTTTGTGAAAAAATTAATTTTTTTAACTCAAAAATTGATTATTTGTGGTAATCCAAACACACAGTTATTTGTTTTAGACTTGATAAAAAATATAGTTTAAATGTAATTTAAATGTTCTCTTAAGGAACATCCAACAAATATTACGTGGCTGAAACTTCACGTCCATCCGTTACTTGAAGAAATTGTTAAAAAAATGAGGAATAATGAGATAGCAGGGGGAATAGGCTCGGGGGCGGTTGGTAAAATTTTTTTAATTAAACGCTTTAATTAATGAGAGAAAAACAATAAAAAAAATCTTCAAAATATACAAATAATAAATAAATATCATAAAATTAAAAAATTATTTTTTAATCCTTAAAAACCTCGCTGTCAATTAATTTTATGGTAAAAAAAATATTTACCCTTATCAAATTATCTGAAATTGTGCCGGTGGAACTGTTCATCTATCGCGAAGAATGGCTGCTTTTTTCATGAGGTCGACGGTGAGCGACTCTGATGAATGGAGAGAAACGAACGGCGAGCAGCAGAACTGCACCCAACACGAATGATGCGAACGGTGAGTAGATCGACGAGGCGAGCAGATCAATGGGCACGAACGATGAGAAGAACGACAGCAGTGAGAAAGGAACGGCGATGGTGATGGGCTTCAATGGCAACGGAGAAGATGCAATGCGACAGACTTCGGCAACGATAGTTTCTTTCGATCGGAAGAGGGGTAGAGGAATGTGTTTGAATTTGTTGGTTGGATCTATTGATTTTTTTTGTTGACGCGTGTGGTTGGTTTTGGATTTTTCTGATGATTTTTTGTTGATATGGAAAACAGACGATTTCTCTTTGTACTTGTCTTTCTTATGCTTCTATAATTCTTTTGGCCGTTGCGCCTATTTCGTATTCTACCTCCTTCATCAGTTTGGCACTGCTTGTTACCAAACTAGAAATTAAATTCAGAGATATATATGTTGCAGCTTTTATTTACAATTTAACTATCACCTATTTGGGTTATTACTCATTACCATCTTGCAATCGTGGTGATCGTCGTTGGGAAAGCGAGGTATTGGGGATAGGAGCGTTGGGGGGTTTGGGAGGGGTTGGGTCTGGAATTAATGTTGGCATAAAAATCATATTTTAATAAATAATTATTTATTAATTAATAAATATAGACCCTCCCTCCTCCCTCCCTCCCTTAAATATACTTACATGTTATCACAGATTTATTTAATTTTAAATTAGATGTTTGTAATTTATTTTATTTTAATCAAGCTCTTATAACTTCATTAAGGTAGGAAAGGTTGGGACTCAATCTCTAGAAAAGTTTCAAAAGATCTATTTGATGGGTTGAGAAATAACCCATGTACTGCAATGGAAAAGTTGCACGTGGGCTTGTGAGGGGACACATGCCAACACCACATTTGCCAGCATAAGGGACTAGGGGCTATGCTGTTACATAAAAGGTGCCTTTTATGTAACAATCCTTACCCCACCCTCCCGAGGGTCTTTCAAATTAGGCCCACCCACATCACTACAACCTTTTACGTAACAGCCTTTACTCCACCATCCCGAGAGTTATTTAGACTAGGCCCACCCACATCACTATAGCGGAGGTTGGCTTTCTCCAAGGTGATACTCGGGTTATTTTTCACCCCACCCTCACGAAAGTCATTTGAAACCTCCCCAAACTCAAACCTCAAACCTTTACCACCTTAAGGAAGTTGATGCTAAGTCCGATACTATTGAGTCAACAATAGTACTAGATATCATTGAGTCAACAATGGTACCAGACTTAACCTTAATTTTTTTAAGATGATAGAGGTTGGAAGTTCAAATTTGGGGAAGTTCCAAAAGACCCCAGTGAGAATGGGGTGAGAAATAACTCCAAGTACTACCTTGGGGAAAGTTGGGCCCATTGCGCGAGTAGTTAAGGCTCCAGTCCAAAAGACCTCCAGGAGGGTGGGGTGAGAACTGTTACATAAAAAGCGCCTTTTTATGCCTTTTTATGTAACAGTCCTCACCCTACCCCACCGGAGGTTTTTTGAATTGAGCCCACCCACATCATTGTAACGGATGCTAGCTTTTCTCAAGGTGATACTTGAGTTATTTCTCGCCCTACTAAAGAGGTCTTTTGAAACTTTTCCAAACTCGAACCTCCAATCTCTACCACCTTAAGAAAGTTGAGGCTAAGTTTGGCACTTGATCCAATGGTATTAGACTTAGCTTCAACTTCCTTAAAGTTATAAAGGTTGGAGGTTCAAGTTTGGGAAAGTTTCAAAAGACCTCTTTGGTGGGATGAAGAATAACTCAAGCACCACTTTAAAGAAAGTTGGCCTCCGCTGCAGTGATATGGGTGGATCCAGTCTAAAAGACCCTCGGTGGGGTAGGCTAAAGACTGTTACAAAATAAGTACCCTAAAAAAAATAGAACTTCAGTAATATCTCAAGAAAAAAAGCAATAGGTTGTAAATGGGTTATTAGATTTTTTTTCAAGAGATATTTTAAAAACACATTTACAAATGATCTTTAAGGTGTTCATTTGAAGTCACAAAAATATGGGAGAATAAAAAAAAAAGCCCCAAAGCTGATTAGAACGGGAAAAAAAAAGTATCAAAATTCAAAATAAATCTTTAAGGTGTTCATTCATGAATGATCTTTAAGGTGTTTAATTATAAATTTTTTTAAAAAAATAAATTATAAATATTAATTCAAATAATTACAAACAAGAATTTCAACTACAAACGGAACATTATATTTTAAATTTAAAAGTCTTATTTTCTGTTTAAAATTCTAAATTTATAATTATTTAAATTAATATTTACAATTAATTTTTCAAAAAATTTAGTCAGGAATTTAACTGTTGTAAATCTTGAGTTTTGGGATTTTAATGTTATTCTTCCACGAAAATATAGTCTTTTACAATTGATAATTTAAATGAATTATGTGCATTCATAATTTAAATTATATAGAAGATTTGAAATAATTTCAATGAATAAATAAAACAATTTAACTATTGTGCATGGAAGATAACTAATTAAGATGGATATAACATTTTGCATGAACAAATATGAATATATTGTTGGAGATATATGAATAAATTTTGATAATGAGTCATTTTCAATGAGGGAGAGATGATAATCACACTGATAACTTATAAAGTTACAGCCAGTCTAACCTAAACCTCCAATACTACTCATAGCATAATAAAATTATACAGCTGGACTTAATCTCGTGCATTACATGGATTTGTAATTAAAACAAATTAAGCTAACGATTTAACAACTTGTTGAAGAGTGATATTTAATTCAAAAGTTCTGATGGTAATCGGAATGATTTACTGTATTGATAAAACTATGACTTAAATATTTTGCCAAAAAGTAAACAAAATTGTTTTTTTTAATTTCATTAATGTATTTTAAAAACAATTCAATTATAAGAATTTAACATTGTTGTTGAAGACAAAATAACTTCTGTTCATGCCTAACTTTTTTTATATCTGAACATTTGCTTCAGAATTTGTTATGGGAAGAATGATATAATGTTAGTCTGGCTATAAATATTTTGAAGCTATAAATTCAATAAAATCGTAAGCATTTCATATTTTACTCATTTATAACTTAACATCTGACAAGTTATGAAGGAAGTTTCTTTAGTTTAATATTAAATGTTAACATATTTTAGAAAGATTTTAATAATAAAAGGATAAAAAAAAGCGCTACATAAAAAAATAGACGCTTCAGTTTTCCTTGTTTTTTAGTATTTTTTTTTTCTTCAATGAATTCCATTAGGAATATCAATTCGCTTCGTATGATGGTCTCATGTGCAAAAAGCGAATATAGATTGCATCATCTTTTAAATTATATTTAAACCAATGACATTGAAAATGTTCAATGATTGAAAGTGAAAAATTCCGACGAGGGGATGAATTACAGTCAGTGTAATTATATAAATTTGAAAAAAAAATTGTTTACCTCTTTTTTGATTGGACACTAAATTCCAAATAACTTACAATTAAGAGATGTTGAGTCTGCTACTCAAATGGTTGATGAATGTCTGAATCTGAAAATTGTTGGGAAGCAAAAGAAACAGGGAAGTGAAGATGGGTAGGTTTTCAGGAAGCCGCATTGGGTCAAACCTATGGCTGGGGAAATAAAAATTAATATTGCTGGTTCTTTTAATAGTTCCTTGAATTTTGCAGGTATTGGCATTGTCTGCAGGAATGAATTTGGTCACTTCTTGGGTGGACTTGGCAAGAATGTGATTGCAGATTCTCCCCTCAAAACTGAATGCTTAGCAGCCTTGGAAGGACTAGCGGTGGCTTGTAAGTTTGATTGTAGTCAGATTTTAGTTGTGATGGATTGTGAAATTTTATTTCATATGTCGACTGGCAAGTTGAATGTGGATTATGACTGGAAGTGTTTTGAAGTAGTGCAAGATATTTTATTTGCCTTTGAATCTAGCTAGCAAGTGTGTTCAATTCTCTTTGGTGGCTACTAGCTAGTCAAGAAAATGAAGCTGTTAACTTTTTTATAGTGATGAGTTCTAAAAAGATGTATTATCTCAAATGGCCTTCTTAAGCTACATCTTCTTTGCTTTTTTTGTTGCTTGGTTATTTGTTGACAAATAGTAATATTCCTATTGTTTTTTATTATTGTTCTCATAGGACAAAAAAGAAATTGGTTGATGTTGCTTTCTTTGTTTTAGACTGTTGTTTGGTTTCTTTTTCTTGATTGTTTTTTTTTTGTTTTTCTTTTTTGTGTGAGCTATATATTATGTTGTATTTAGATTTTTTAGTGTTTTTTTGGCTTCAACTATTGATGTTTGTAATTTTTTAAAAGAAAATTAATCATTTGGTCTTTATAATTTTAACTTAGTTGGAACTCAGTCCTTAAATTTTGACTCGTTATAACTCAGTCTTTAAAGTTTTGACTCAATTGTAAATCAATCCCTACACTTTGCCTTTTGTAATTTAGTTTCTGAAGTTTTAGCCTCTTAAATATTGGTACCTATATTTTAAAAAAATAAAATTATAAAAATTAAAAATATTTTGAGCCCTAAAATTTTGACTCAATTGTAAATTAGTCCTTGAACTTTACCTCTTATAATTTAATCCCTAAAATTTTAACTTCTTAAATATTGGTCCCTGTATTTTAAAAAATAAATTATAAAAATTAAAAATATTGTGAACTAAATATTTTTAATTTTTAAGAGGTTGAAATTTTAGGGACCAAATTGCAAGAGGCATAGTTTAAAGACTGATTTACAATTGAGTCAAAACCTTAAGGATTGAATTATAACTGGGTCAAAACCACAGGAACTAAATGATTAATTTTTTTATTTTTTTAATGACTATTGAAAGTGGTTATTTTTGGGCCAAAAAACTTACAATTAAGAGAAGGCAATTACATAATATAATTCATAAAATTTAGTTCAAAATAATTTCAAACTAGGTGATGAATTAAATATATGATAAAATTTGGAAAAAATTATATATAGGTTCTGTGGAGTAGACTTATTTATAAATAAGTCTTATAAAATTTAAAAACCACTGTTAGATTCCTTTGGAGACCTAAATATAATTTAAAATTAGAGTGCAGAAATAATAATGCTTATATTAAACAAATATTACATCAATAAAATAATTTATAACTATTACTTTAATTTTTTACAATTGTAATTTCAACTTTTAACATTAGATATTAATTTTTTTTAATTATTGAATATGTGAAGTTATAGTTGTAAAAATTTAAAGTGATGGTTGTAAATTAGTGATAAAGTATAATAATTTTACCAAAACTTCCAATGTTACTCTTAGCATAATAAAATTATACAGCTATATATAACTTAAACTAAATATAATAGTTTCACCAAAACTTTCAATGTTACTGTTAGCATAATCAAGTTATATAGCTAGATATAACTTAAACTAAATATAATAGAAGATAGAAATTTACATGGCCTATAAACCTATAATAGATTATATGTTGATCTTATTGATATTGCAACCAAGATTTAAAGAATTTAGTTCTTTAAGGAACTTTCAACTTACAAAAGGAGTCAAGTAAAGTCAAAAGACAACTTAGTAGTCTCCCTATCATCAAGGCTCTTGATGAAGTGAAAATAAGTCAATAAAGGACTCGAGAAGGAAAAGGATGAAAAGTCGAGCAACATTGAAATGTACAAAGCCATTCTTGATTACCCACAATGAATTGTGATATGAAATTCTGTGAGCAGCAAGAGGAAGTTCCTGTCCATGAAAAAATAGCTTGACCCCCTAAGAACCTCGAGTCATATAAGATAATTAAAGCGCCCAATTTTCTATAACACAAAGTCTCTACTAAACAATAAGAAGTTTCCATCAATCCAACTAACACAATAGGATCAAAACAAACACAAGGAAAAAAAAGGCAATTTTGAGTAAAATCAAGTAACAACCCAAAGCAGAGGAAACAGTACCCATTCGCACAACATGACAACTCTTGCATTCTTGACGGCACTTTTTAGGCTTGGACTTGTCACCTCCCGTTGAGATTCCTTGTTATAGAGGCTTACCACAAGAAATCATAAAACAATAAATTCCATAGACAAAGTAGGCTATTAACGCTCCCGTTTTATAATTTATTGCTCTCGTGGAAAGAAAAGAGTAGATTAAAATAAATGAAAAATGGAAAAATAAATTGATTCCCAATACATTAATCAAATAAATTGCAAAATACATATACCTTGTTCTTTCATCAAGAGGTGGAAGGAGTGAAATCCCATCGTTGGTAGGGATGAAGCACCGCTGATCTAGGGTTATAGAAAATGTCACATCAATCAAGCTTGTGGCTCTGTTTTTCCAATTGATGAAGACAACTAATGGGCCTAATTCAAATGTTGGATTTCCCTACAATTTCAAACCTTTTTTGGGTCTAGATGCAGAGTAGAAAGCATTGCAAAGACGACAGTTTCAGAAAGAAAAACAAAGATGAAAAGAGAGGAAGCAGAGATGAATGTGAGGATAAGAGTTTCAATTTTAAGGTCCATAAGTAAAATAACAACGAGATAAGAAAGCAAGGAAGAATTAACTGAGTTCAGGAATGGAGGGAATCTAGCAATGTTGAGATGTACAAAGTGATGCTTTTTTTTTAGATGAGCCATTTGTTTTTCCCTTACTGATATCATACACACTGCAAGCAATGAAGAGATCATGGAAAGATGAAAGATAATTGACGGAGGAAGAAGGAAAAAAATATAAATTCTAGCAAGAAGAAACACAAGAAAGAATGAATCAAACCTGTTGCAAGATATGGAACACCAAAATGAGAATTGCACCCATGACAAATGGAAGAGATCGAATAAATGAAAGAAGAATAGGCAAAAACCGAACAGACGACAGAGTGTTTGAGTTTTTTTTTTTAATAGAGAGTTGCAAAGGAGGGCAACGGTTGAACAATATTAAAAGGGAGAGAGAAATAAAAAGAGAGAGAAATTATACATTATGTTGAAGATAGACCATGTAATAAATGAATCCATCCAATAAGGAGAGGAAAATTCTAGCTTGTCTAATGAGGGATCACAAACAATTGACCATATAATAAGGTTGATTTATATATTTTGAAGATATTTTGTTGTCATTCTTTTCTAATTAATTATACTGTCTGGTATCTATTTTAATTTTTAGAACTAGTTTATGCGATATTTGGAAGGTGTTTTGAAGCAAGATAAAAAAAATTTATGAGGCTGTATTTAATTGGGAACATATGAATACGAACAAAAGAAGCAGGGACAGGGAACAGAGGAACCTTCGCGAGGGAGGGAGGGAGGAGCGGAATTTCCATTGATTTTCTTGGTGAGTTCCGGAAGCCAAACTTTGACACGTTAAACAAGGAAATGGCACAATAAGCTTCCCAAATAGAAATGAGGATAATGACAGTCATTAAGGCATATTGGAGGTCGATGTTTTCACTGAACATTTACGATTTAGCTAGTAGCCTTTAACAATCACAATAAAGCCAACATGCGCCTCACTTTTTTATATACTACTTGTTTTCTTTTCAATTCCTCAACTTGCAATGGTATTCCAAATACCATCGCACAACATCCATCCAAATCTGACGGCTCTAATTCATCCTTCACTTCTCTTCGCTAGTGTGGTGCCTGGTATTTTCCCTGTTGTCCATACAGAATTTCGCTTCCAATTTGCCTTAAAAGAGTCAAATGCTAAAAGCCTTGTATGCCCTCTCGGCCTTACCATGGGACAGACGGTGTTGGCTTCTAAGATTGCATTCTGGAGATACGACCAACTCGAAACGTGCGCGTTAAAATTATCGTTCCCAGTCCTCTCCCTGCACTCCTATAGGCTCCACCTGTCTGCCTTTGGGTCAGATTCTAAGTTTTTTTAGATTCAATTGCTAGTTATTCTCAATTATAAGTAACGTTTCTGTGCTCTTACTTCGAGAGCTTTTTGGATGACACTGCATGTTATCTATCTAGAATATTTTTAAACTATATTACTGTTCATTATACTATTATTGAGGGACATGTCATTATTGAAAAATATTATTTGATAAAATAATGTTATAAATGGTTATTATTTTTCTTTGTATATATTGCAGTCATGATAATAATAATAATAATAGATATGATATTTTTTTAATTTTTTTTTTGTGCTCTCCCTTATTTATGATAGCTTTTCATTGCATCAACTGAGATACTTGAGATTTCGACGCGTCGTGAACATATTCACATCTTATTTTACTCCCTTATCAGTTTTGATTCGTTCTGCTGTACTTTCTTGAATCACTTCAATAATTGACAATAGTGCTCGGTAAAGTGGGCATCTTTCTAGTGAGTTCCTTCAGCCTGATGATTGAAGAGTTTGGCCTGCTGGTACTGACTTGTCATGTGTTTGAACCACAACGAAGCTGTAAATGATTTTCTTCTTTTGTTTCTAAGTGGGGTTTACGGGGTTGACTGCGTCCGTTCAATGTTCTTCCTTCAACGTTGGCGGTGGTCTGGAAGATGTTAAGCCAATTTATTGATAACTGAATTCTAATTTCCCTAGTAATGGCACTCATCATGAAATTGGCCAGCGGCGTTTCCCTCACGCCCCTTCTCTCCAGTCTTTCACACTTAATTTCTACTTGCACTGACTCCACGTCCAGACCATAAATCTATAGGGAAGAACATGTGATCAGATAGTAGCCCTGGGAGTTCAGCTAATTGATATTCTTGAACCGAGATCTACTTCCGTAGCAACTCATAGTTTGGGCATATGCTTTGTTTGTTCCTTAGCGAATGGCCTTCGAAACGTAGCAGGTCTTGTTTAGCCGTTCTTTCTTTCGACTAGATCCACTCGTCAGTTTATGGTTTGTTTATATTTTGATAGCAAATGGTAAGTGGTTACTCCACACACACACACTCTCTCTCTCTCTCTCTACTTTTATTAAAAAATATGAGACATATTTAATCGAATTATATCTCTAAATAAATAAATTAATATTATTTTTTATATTTGTTTTTATTTAATATGTCTCTTTTGAATGTAAATGGTTGAGTGATTTATTTAATTAAAAGTATTTTTGAAAAAAACTTATTAATTACACATTAAAAATTAAATTTTTTTATATTTTTTAAGGTAAGACTTATATATTTACCCTTATATACTTAATAATTTTAACCAATCAAGTCAAGACATATGAATTTTAATATGTTAATAATATTAATAACAAGAATTTATTAAAGAATAAATAATTTATAATAGATACATGTGTATTAATTTAATTAAAAACAAGTACATTAAGTATATAATGTTAAGTATATAAGTTTTTCCCTATTTTTTAACATCTAACCTAAAAAATGTCTTATGCTTTTAAATAAAAAGAATATGTACATGTGTAAATTGTTAATGAAGGATAAAAAAAAAATTATGATAAAAATTTTAATAACATAACTTATAAATAGAACAAAAACTATTTTTTCTCTATCTTATGAGTAGAATAGGAAAGAATATTACATAAGTATATGTATATATTGCATCTAGGTATATTAAGCTTTTTTTTTTATCTTTTTTAAAGCCTTTTTAATTTGGAGATCCATATAAACATATGGAAATATGGGAAGAGGTAGAGAGTTGGGCGAGGGGCGTAGCCTCCCTCACCATATAGGTAAAGTCAAAAATAAGGGCTGGACCTAAAAAGTCGCCCGTCTAAGTTCATTTTTATAAGGGTTCAAACTTAAAAAAATAATATTTTTTAAGAAAATTGGGCTTTTAAACTCGGTATCAATAGGCCCTGAAAAAACGGGCTCAGGCTCGAACAGCCCCTTTAGGTCCTTTTTTATTTTTTTCTTAAAAATAAAATATTTTTAATTTTAAAATTGAATTTAAACTTTAGAATATATTTTTATACTTTAAAATCAAAATTTTTATTATTTATTTTAAATTTTTAAACATTATAATTTGTATTTTTAAAAAATATATAAAATATTATAATTAAAAATTTTAATTTTTAAAAATTCTAAAAGATAATAATAAGGGCTTATAGGCCTAGCCCTAAGCCCTTTATATAAGGGCCGGACTTTGAAAAATTAAGTGTTTTAAGGAAATCGGGCTTGAGCCCTTAAGAGCTGCGCTCATAAGGGCCGAGTCCATATGAACCAAGCTCGCTTATTTCTCAACTCTATATATATAGGTAGTTTTGCCCTGTTGTTACGTTGTACATCTATTATTGTTTCGTGTCTCTCTCTGTTTTTTTTAAAAAGCAATTTGTTCGCAGTTCATATTTTCTTTCTGGTATGTTAAGTGGATGTTCTTGTCAAGTTATCAGAATTGTTACGCTTATATTCAACTTGCTAGCGATATTTTTATCTGCTTTCTGGCATTTCAATGGCCAACTTAGCCATTTTCTCCTTAAAGGAGCACAGGCTTATGCTAATGAATAGAGGTAATGGAATTAGACAGCATTGGCTTAGTAAATGTGCATTTTGTTCGGTTCTGTTGGTAAGAGAGAAAATTTGCATGAGCGGATGAGCTGCTAACACACATCATACTTTTCATGTTAATTCATCAGGTCTGACCTAGCTCAGTCAGTTAAAGCTTCCTCATAGCCATGCTTTCATCTTTTCACGTTCTTCATATTCTCCTGAAGACAAGTATATGACACCCCCAGCTTCTTTTCAGCAACCCACCATCCAAGATCTGACTGCAAATCCTGCCTTAATGCAAGCTGCTCCATCAAATCCCAATATCAGAAGTGTTGGATACATGTTCTCAACTCCTGCTAAATGACCTGAAGACATCTCTTTTTTCCTTAGTTTCACAACATGATAAACAGTATCATGATTCTCCCATCACTGCTTATAAATTAACTGACAACGGGTCCTTTCCATCCATCAACACTTTTTTCCCGTTCGGAAATGCATTCTACAGCATTCATTCCACATTCCCGGGAAAGTAATGAAATTTCCTGGAGACCAGATTCACTTCAGGATATTCTTAATTTTCCTAAAATTGTTTCTATCCAGAATGATCAGGTGGAAGTAGTTCTTGTTACATACCAAATGACAATACTGAAAAAACTGATCTTGGGGAATGGGTTGACCAGTTATATCAGTCGATGATTCTCTGCACCCGAATTGGAGTCAGCTTCTTGGTGGTGATGATGTAACTGATTCAAAACCAAAGGTTTGTTTCTCAAAGTGATTGAGATCTGCAAGATCTTATAGGGCTTAAGCTTACCTCCAATGTCCTTTTTTGCCAATAACTACACACTCACAAATAGGCTGGGACTTCAGTGGAAGGGAGAGAAAACAGATATGGATATGATATGTGAGGTGCATTGGGTGCTTGATTGTTGATTCCTTTTATGGTTTGTTTCATCACCATAGGCATTTGGTTTTGGGTATTGTACGTAGTTCATCGTTTCTTGCCTTTTCCCTTGTACATGTAATTCTTGTTTGAATCCCTTGTTTTCTCGTAATTAACTTTTAGTCTCCGGTTTCTTTTATTATGCGTTAAAAAAATTGTATAAAGTAAGGAAACATATCGTATTCTCTCAATGTAGGAGACCCAGGTTTTGCAGCAGCAGCATGTACCATCTGGAGAAGTTAATGCTGTGTCAACTGCACCACAAGCTAAGCCAAGAATGCGTTGGACTCCAGAACTTCATGAGGCCTTTGTGGAAGCAGTCAATCAGCTTGGGGGTAGAGGGAGAATGTTTTCTTCTTCGTACTCTTGTACTTCCTGACCTTCACACCGGCAGTGATACTTCAGGTTTGCACTTCATTTCATCATGTTAATGCAGGGGCTGCTCCTAAGGGTGTCTTGAACCTGATGAAAGTCAAGGGCCTTACCATCTATCATGTGAAAAGCCACCTACAAGTATATATATGGTTTTCCTTCTTCAATAGGTTTTAATTGGTATAAATGGATACATTAAATGAATCACTTTTTTGTTCAGTCAATTTAAGGTTCTCAATGAATTTTATATTCCTTCAATTTCAGAAAGTATGGAACCGCCAGATCCAAACCTGTGTCATGCGAAGGTAAGTGAAAGCTTAAATAGCAGCTCTAATGTTCATATAACAAACAACATTTACATGTCTGTCATATTTCTATTAAGGTGAGGAAATGCAATTTTTGCCATAACTATTGATCCCTTTCTTGTTATACATTTCCATTAAGTTATTTCTAATAATTATACAGACATGCTTTTCGTCTCGACATGAGAATTATCATGTGAATGATGAGTTGCTCTTCCTTGTCTACAGGAACTTCGGAGAAAAAAGTTGGCATCAATTGAAGAAATGGCGTCTCTGACTTGAAAAAGTTGGTATACTTATTGTTATAAATTTTTTATCAATAACGTTGATACATTTATGACTAGCTTTTTTTCTTTTTATAATCTAGTGTCAATCATTTGATTTGTTGCATGCATTGCGTAGAGTGTCATCCTAATTGCGTTGAATTGACTCATCCACGCTAAGAAGCATTATACTTTGGTTACAGGAGTATGAAGATCACTAAAGCACTGCGGTTGCAAATGGAATTACAAAAAGAGCTCCATGAACAACTTGAGGTGCTTAATACTTAAAACTTACTTTTATATACTTCTGCAAGAACATTCGATATACAAGTTAATAGAGAATCAGTGTCTTCCCAGAGGTTTTAGGAGTAAGATCACTGTGTCTTAAAAATATGTAATAAAGCTATTACTTCTATTGTAAATGGACTTTTTCCCAGACTCCTCAATTTTTATGCATGTGAGCAGCATTTCATATGTGTGCAAGGGCTTTAGCACGTTGGCTTGGTCTGATGTCATATCTGTGATGCAAATTCAAAGAAAATTGCATATTCAAATAGAAAACCAAGGATAGTGTCTTCAGATGGTGTTTAAGAGACGGAAAGAAAGGGAGGATGGCAAGCTCAAGGGCTCCTCTTGCTTAGATGAGCCTTCTGCTCCTTTATCAAATAAGGTTGAGAATTCAAAAATCTCAAATAAGGAACATGACAAATCAGGAACTGCAAAAACCATGCCCGAAGGAAGTTCCTAGAATGGAAGCACCAGGGTAAAACCAGATGACAATATGGTTGAACAGGAGGTGGGAGAAGATCGGTTTGAGGAACCACCTAGAAAACGTGCTAAGAGTTGATGCAGCAGCAGAATCATTGTCTAAGCATTATTGATGCTTCTAGATTTAATGTGCTGGAATTGCTTGTCAGGATGATTTACTCGAAATTTGCGCAGCATCCACGACTATGGCTTCACTGATTAGAGCTGATCGTTTAATTATTTGTTGACTTTGATTTGGGGCACGACAAATTTTACTCCGAGACACTCGTATATTCTTGGACTTGTCTAGAACACACATAGAAAATGTGGGACTCGTGGACACAGTTTGATTGGATGCGGCCTGCGGGGATGTTCTAACCGTGTCTATATATATACATATATAACTGTAACGCAATCCACATGAAGTTTAGATAACATTTTCATGCTTGGATCTCAGCAGGGCCGTGTGTGCCCTCAGACAAATAAGGTGGTTTTGCCTTATGCCTCAAAAAATATTACATCCTTTATAATTGGTCATTATATTTTTCATTAAACATTAATGTTAATTATATATTTTTATTCATAATTTATTACTCGTTTATATCCTATGTAACTAGTCATTAAAAAAAGTGATATGAAGAAAAATATAAAAAATACTTCTTTTGACCCTATTATAAGATGTTTTTAATAATTTTGCCTGAACAACTAAGAAATGATAGTTGACTTGTTTAATATCTTAAAATAAAAAAAATTAACTTTACCCTTATTAAAAATAAAAAGAAATAAATACATAATATACGATGAGCCATAAAATTAAATTTACAGTAAGGATAAAATTAAAAAATAATAATAAATGACCTTCTTCCATGTACTTTATATTAAGGACTGGATAACTTTTTTACAAAATGTCGTATAATAGAAATTGGAGGAAATAATGCACGAGGTCTCTTAAATAATTTTATTTTAAGCCTCAAAATCCCTTCACACGGCCTTGGATCTTAGGACTTATTTGGAATGAGAGAATTGTTGATCATGATTTGCAAATTGTTGATATTTAGTTGCCTATTGAAAATATATCTAAATTGATGAATTTAGGTGGAGAGTTATGGGGATTTTGGACACCCTTGGTATTCAAGAAATTATGTGTGTCAAAGAAAATCAACGCAATTCATGATAAGTAATTTGTTATAAATTTTGGAAAGAATATCATGCTGAAATGACTTAATATTACATAAAAACTTGGACAAATCGAATACATATTAAAACTTAAACTTTACTCGTTAATTGTTAATATTTATTTGTTAGAAGTCCTTTTTTGATAGGAAATCATTTTAGAGATCCATTATTGATATTCTTCTTAAATTTTATTTTTGATGATCATTATACATTAATTATTGGATTGGGAAAATTATTGAGAAATCTCACACAAGAATTTTAATTATTTTAAAGTCTCATAAAATGTACAAATTACTATTAAGTCTCAAATTTCATGTGATTGTAACTTGGCAAAAGAAAATAATCATTTTTCTTTACTAAATTATAATTACGTAAAATTTGAAATTTGAAAATATTTTATATATATTTCATGAAATCTCTCAGTAATTAAAATCTTTATAAGGGAATTAGAGTGATTTTCCCTATTAGATTTAGATGTATAATGTTAGTCTCAGAGATTTTAATTGGATTATTTATCTTTTTTTTTTGCATAACCAAAAAATAGTAATTGAAATAAGATGAAGATTTAATTTTAATTAAATTAAAATTATAGCTAAAATTCACTTGAGGGATTGATTTTTTTTTTTTACTTTTAAATTAAATGACAGCACATTAAGAAAGCACGTAAGCTAAACCACACAAATTATAGTTAATATACAATTTAACATGCTCATATATAAAAATTATTTTTATTTGTAAAAATTTAACTCCCTCTGTTTAAAAATGTAAATCATTTTTTGAAGAGTTAGATATTAAAAAGTGTAAAGTAATTTTAATCTTTTAAAATATAATAATTATTATTTTTTTAAAAGTATATTTATTAATGAATAAATTCATATTTATTATGAGATATTTAATAAGTATAAATATAAAAAGATAAAATTAATTTAAAAATAAATAATTTTTTTAATTGAAGGGTGAGATTTAACTGGGACGTGATATATTTTTTAACCAAGGGATTGCATGCATTGAGGCTCGAGAACTTTTGGCCCAAGAAAAATAAAGGGTGTGAGAACTTGAAAGAAACAACTGCTCGGTGTTTTATTTTTATTTTTAAAGGAATGAGGGACATCCATAAAGTTTTCACTCTCACTAGCTTGATCCAAAAAATTCCGATATCGGATTGTGGTATTGATATTTCGACGACCCTTTTTGCTTACAGACGGAGAAATCGGACGATGTACAAGAGCCGGCGAGTTTGAAGAGTTCAGGTTTAGTATGTGCTAGGGATTGAGCACTTTTGGCTTGGCGATTGGGAATTTTTACGGGAAAGGAACGAGCGAGGAAGTGAAAAAGAAAGAAATGTTGTTTCAGGTGGGAGGTCAAGGGACTCGTCCCACATTCTTCGAGATGGCGGCGGCTCAACAGCTTCCTGTCAGTCTCCGTGCTGCTCTTACCTACTCAATTGGTGTATGCAATTGCTCTTCTCTTTCCTTTTTTCTCTATCTTCTCGATTTACACTTTGAAAATTCATTTGGTTTTTAGTGTACGGCTGTGACTTTCTGCAGGTATTGGCCTTAAGAAGGCCATTCCTTCACAGAGTCTTGGACTATGAAGATGAATTTTTCGCCTTGCTCATGCTGGTTCTTGAAACTCACAGCATACGAACAACAGGTTCCTCATTCTCATATTCCTTCCACTCTTGTCTCTGTTTTCTGACTGGGCGTCATCGAAGTTTATGGATGCAGCACCTTTGGGTTGTTAAATTCTCGCGAGTCTCCTTCATTAATTAAAAAAGTCCAAAGCATACACCTGCTTCTTTCTTTTGTTTTTTCCGCCTATATTATACCTTATAAGTTGGATGTTTTCCCATGTAATATGTAAAGCAGATAATGTGTAAATTTATCCCTGTGATTGAATACGAGTTATTTGTATATAGTGATTTCAAGTGTTTGTTCCTTTGCATACTCGCTAGCTTTGTCTTCCTTGCTTCTTCTTGATTAGTTGATTTCACACAAAGTTGTGCACTTTGAATCAAAGTAAACAAAAAGCAACGGGAAAATGAATGTTCCAATTTAAACGTATATATCTTGAAAGCTGCGTCTCCAAATTTCTAACTGTATTTCTGATTTTGTTTGCCATTTTCAATAGATGCTTCTTTTTCTGAATCTCTATATGGCCTTCGAAGAAGAGCAGTTAATATCAGGGCAAAGAACGATGATACTAGCTCAAAATCAGCTGATGCCACTAATCATTCTGGATTAGAGAAGCGACAAAAAGTTCTATCAGTAGTTTTCTTGGTACTCTGTTATGCTTACTTTACTATGCGGTACCATTGTATGATTACTAGATAATGTATAACCAAGTTTGGTAATGTTTTCAGGTTGTGCTTCCATATTTAAAACATAAATTACATTCAATGTACAATAAAGAAAGGGAAGCTAGGCTTCAAGCTAGTCTATGGGGAGATGAAAGTGAAGGATTGGATGTCAGCCAGAGCTTTGCTGAAGAAGATTTTCAAGTGTCGAGAGGAACTTTGAATGCTGAAGCCTCTGTTGGATTGCGGGTGAGAAAGAGAGTTCACAAAATTATAGGATTTTGCTACCCTTGGTTACATGCCACTACCGAGGGTAAGTAACACTCTTCAATTGTACATCTTTATTTGGAGAAGGATTTGGACTTGAGAATCAGGATTGTATAGGCAATTCATTGACATAGAATCTGCATTCACTCTGTGATTTTTATCGCGAGTCTTGCTCAGGTTAGCATAAATCATAACTTTAATGAGAATGAACCACTTGGCATCTCAAGGGAAACTTGTTTTGCTGGTCCATTTGCTTTGAGATGATTTAGGATATCTGCCATAATTCCTCTCTGCAGTCTGAATAACCATAAGCTTCTTACTTAGAATATTAACAATGCAGGCGTGTCATTTGCTTATCAGTTGCTATACCTGCTGGATGCCACTGGATACTACTCACTGGCACTGCATGTTCTTGGCATTCATGTCTGTCGTGCTACAGGACAAGAGCTGGTAGATATTTAACATATTGCATTTAGTAATCTCTTTAATACAATGCATATATTAATTGAGAGAGATAACAAACATGTATCGTGGAATTCATGTGAGCTGATGTATGCAGTATGAACTACGATATTTGTCCGTCAATTTCATTTCATGTTATCAATCAGAAATATTGATATTTGCTCACATTGTATCGTATTCTGCTTTTACTATATATGAAAGGAGCCCAATTAACCTTTAATACAATTCTAGCAACACCTTTGGTTTTAAGCAAGCTATTATTAGAAATAAATAGTTCTTTTTCTTCTGTATCAAGCAATCAACCACTAGCAGACCTAGCTTAAAATTACTCTCACTATCCTTGTTGTGGCTGGTTGACAGCTTTTCTATGATGTGTGCATTAGAGAGCCAATCTATTCATTTGCATGTCCATTTTGTAAATGCTGTTTGCTAAAGTGGTCAATGATTGTGTTAGAGAATAATTTACCTTTTTTTTGTGTGGAAAATCTACATTAATTGTGAATATTTGGTGAGAGAAAATTGTTTGGTAATTAATCCTAGAGCATCTTGATGTATATAAATGGGTATTCATATGTGAATGGAAGATAAGCAACTTCGTCATTACCCTCTACAGAGTGGATGACTGAATATACAAAAGAGGGGAGGGGAAATCATATTTTAGATGCTGTAAGATACTTTGTAGATTTATATTTTTTTTATGATAATCCACTATGAATGACTTGCATCAGATTTTTTAACAATTATGTCAAATGATACCTGGAAACTATCACCATGTAGCTGACCTCATTTAGTGAGATAAAACTTCTTATTGTTGTTGTTGTACTTGAAAACTATCAAATATATGTAGTGATAATTTCCAAAAAGATCCATTGTGTTATTTTCCTTGAACTTGTGAAATTCAAATAGCTAATCAAAACAACATGAAAGCTTTTCAAAATAATGATTATGCAGTAGTTTTATTATTTTATTTTACTTTCTCAGCAAATATCTCAAAACTGAGTTACTGTTTCTTCTTATGAGATTGACTCTGCAATCCTTATTGTCAAGATAGATGGATACATCTTCCAGAATTTCCAAGATTCGAAGCCGTGAACGTGAGAGACTTCGTGGCCCTCAATGGTTGAAGGTAAGCAGTGAGTTTATAAATTAGCATGATGATAATATCTTCTTTTTCTAACTTTCATTTTCAAATTAAGAAACTCAGGGGGTTAGTTCATTACCTGCTGATTTTATTTATATTTGTATACTGTCACATAGTGCAATTTGCAGGTATGGTTACTGCATGACAATGTTGGCTGTGTTAATAACTGTGCTTTTGCTCTATTTTTAACAAATTGCTGACCTGTGATATGTCTTATACAGACATTACAAGGAGCGCTGCTTAGCTGTACATACACGATACTTGACTATGCACAGACTGGTTTGATTGCTTCGGTGTTCTTTTTCAAAGTGAGTAAAATGTGACTTATTGATAAATTTTCATCCATTCTCAAGTGCTAACAATATGCCAAAAATAGTGCAACATTTTCCCTCGACCTTCAAGTAGATGATAGGATGATATGTAGCTTGATATCGAAATTATGGAGTAGCATAATCATTAACACTCGACTTCTTTGAATGATATGTAGATGATGGAATGGTGGTACCAATCTGCTGAGGAGAGAATGTCAGCACCAACAGTATATCCCCCTCCCCCTCCCCCTCCTCCCCCAAAGGTGAAAAAACCATTTTGCAAGCTTTCCTCTCATCTCTCTTTTCCTGTTATCTCTTGATTTGCCCTAGTTCAGAACATGAACATAAAAGATATCTGAAGTTTGAAAACAGTATGATAAAATAAGTGAAAGATGTGGGACACAGAGAATCAACAAGGGGAGAAGCTGCGTGTTTGCTCCAAGTATCGCTCAATTTGCACCCTCTATAATTGTCACCCTAGCGGTGGTCAAAAGTTATATTGCTTCATTGCCTAAGGGATTCTGGAATTTTATTATTGAAATAAACAGGTAGCAAGAGAGGGGATACCGCTGCCGCCAGACAGAACAATTTGTCCATTGTGCTCGCAGAAGCGTGCAAATCCATCTGTCATTACAGTTTCGGGGTTTGTTTTCTGCTATGCCTGCATCTTTAAGTATGTTACCCAGGTAAGACGACTGACCTCCCAAACAATAATCTTTGGCATGTTTTAAGAGGAGATAGCATGGTCTTAAAAGTATAATATGAGTTTCCGTGGTCACGCATCTGGGCCGATGCTTATAATAAGCTGTTGGGATTAAACTCTCACATCTGTGTTAGCAGTCGCAGAGCAAACCTATTGGAATATCAAGGATCTATTGACAACTTTTATAAATATTATTTTATGCATGCGGTGTCTTTTTCATTTTTTGTTGGTGGATCTAGCCTTGGCCTTATATGCTAGGTAATTCTCCTAACATGTGCCTTGCTCAATTTGACCACCATTGGAGTGTTGCACAAGTTTTAGTTTTCTAAATCTCGCTGATGTTCATGAGTCAAGTCAGCCAGTATCTTCCACGTTAATATTTTCTCCCTTGTTCTGTGCTGCCTTGCTGCAGTATAAGCGCTGCCCAATCACGTTGATGCCTGCGACGGTTGACCAGATACGGAGGCTCTTTCATGATGTTTAGGGTTCTCCGGCAATGAGAAGGGGCTTGGTTAGTAAGGCATTTCGTATCAGCAGAGACGCCAGCCACTTGTCAATGTATATCCTGTTGATATATATGTATGTATGTATGTATGTATGCATGCATGCACACACAACCCCCTTTCCTTTTGCTAGTGTTAGGGGCTCGGCAATAGGCGCCATTATACATCGTTGTAATTAAGTGAAGGTTTCTACCCATTCACTGTAATGAACTAATAATTTTAAGTTATGCAACACGGGAAGCAAAATTGACTTTTTACCCATCGCTGCAGGAGTATGAATATGGTAATGCATTAAGCGTGAAGCTTCGAGGTTACCGACATGTGGTGATTTCGAGTCCACTTCTTTTTCTGTGACGTCTACTTGGGACCATTTCAGTTCAGCTGTACCGATTTATGGCCATGTTTCATCAAGTACACTGGCGAAACATAATTTCTGTTTAGAGTGTTTTTTTCCCCCAACCCAGTATTAAAAAAAAAAAAGAGGATTATTTAAGTCAACCTGATCCACATTTTTTTTTTCCAGTCAATATTAACGTACGATAAAATCGCATCTCGGAGACTCGGATAACGCTCGAGGTTTGCTGTCAACTTCTACGAAGAACTAAGTCTATAGTTCTATACCCTAAAAATTAAAACCTAAAAAAAATCATAATCAATTTCAAGAGTCAATTAAAGTTATTACTGAATTCTATAACATTTTATGAAGGAAAGAATTAATATACTTAAAGTTGTTGCAAGATTTTAAACAGTTATTATTCGTATTTAGTTTGTTTTAATAAATATATGATCAAAATTTTAGTCTTTGGAAATAATGATTGTTATAATTTTAAATCTGTATGCTTACTACTTAGGCATAATCAATATTCAACATACACAATTGAATTTATATTATTGATACTTTGCAATGTACAGTTATTATTCATCAAGTTGTCTTAGAAGGAGCGAAAATATTGTTTGGTTGAAAAGGGGTCTGGATCTAACTCTATGAAGTAAAAGTTATCCCTAAAAATTGCAGTATATGAACTATGGAACGGGGGAAAACAACGAGCTGACCTCAGCACTTCCAGCTGTAAATCTGCTATGAATGAATCTGCTTCGGCTTCAACGAGGCTGTTCATCTGCTGCTTCAACTCAGAAATGCTATTTCAGCGTCTCTTAATTTTCAGTTTATATATGACAAAAATGTATTTAAAGAATTCAATTATTTATTAAATTTGATTAAAGCATATATCAAATATGATTTAAACGTATTTTTGACAGTCAACCCCGTAAATCCTTAGTGTCAACAACCTTTACTTTTGGCCGGTATGCTTTATGTACTGTCTCTGTCATTTTCTCTTTCATCACCCATGAGCTCCCTAGCAACTTTTGTCTGAGTCTAAACCATAATATAAAAATTTGAGTCCATTTGTTTGAATCAATAAATTAATATTTAATCAGTTTAATAAAATATTTTATTTATAATAAATTTAATGATTAACCTTCAAACCAATCTCTTAAATGGTTTATAATATGCTGAATTGAACTCATCAAACAAGTTTAATTTGTCATATCCAACCCAGTTAAAATTGTTGAACTCCTTTGAGTTCAACCTATTTTTCATGTTGAATCTGTTAAAATTTAGAGTAAAATATTCTGACTATCCTTCTATTATGCCTTAATTATAGAGATTTCTCTCTCTTTTAAAAACACATAATGTAGTTCAATCTGTTAACTCTATTAGAAGTATTCCAAAAAGATTCTAAAAAAATATTTTTAAATTAAAATGTGTATTAAAACATATTTTATTTACTGAATTGACCCCTTATTCCAATAAATTTTAAATTATATTATTTTGATAGTTACGTCATTTTATGATTAAAAACATGTTTACAAATTTTAAATTTTAATCATTTATAAAATCTATCTCAAACTTATATTATTTTATGTTATGCGATGAACAAAAATATGTGTTTGAAATATGTTTTTAGCAATTTAAAAAAATGAATAAATAAGTTTCAAATTTTGATAAAAATTAAAATTATAATATGATAAAAGCTAATAAATTTTATACTATAATAAAAATTAAAAAATGTAGTTATTATATTTTTTTATCTGTATACAAAAAATATATGTTTTGGCAAATATAAATTTTTAAATAATTTTTATGTTAAAGAGGATCATTTTGATCAAATTGAAAGTTTAAAAATAAAACTTAACAATCAATTAAAGGTTGGATGGATGAAAGTAAAATTTTAAATATACAGAAAAAGTTTATGCAACATATGTTTAAATTTTTAAAAAGGTTTATATGTGTTTTCAAAATAGAGGGGTGACTTGTTTAATTAGAGTATAATATAGGAATAGTCAATATATTTTACTCTAATATATAGAAGGAAAAACTGCAATAAACATTCATTATAAAAGTAACCATTTTTTAATTTATTTCATTTTATTTGAAAATTTTAAGACAATCATTTTACTTCAATTCAAACATTAAAATAAACCGATTTTCTAAACTCAAATTATATCAAATATCAAATAATCAAAATAAAGTGAGACCCATCATCATCATGTATAAAAAAGCGTACATGATTACTGTTTATTTAAATTAGGTTCTCTAGTAAAAAATATAACATATTTAGATCTAGATTTAGATTAGATGGTCTATGAATTCCTGGATATTATTATCTATAGTGTGGAAAAATCTCTTAAAACATATTTTTATTCAAATAATTCTTTTTGTTTTTTTAAGAAAGCAGACGCCTTCTCCCAACTAACTGAAGGGAGGTTGATACGGAGATTATTTGGGGGGAAAAGAACCAAAAAGGTTGACAATCTGGACACTAGCGGCCCCCTAACCTATATGATGATGATGATGTTAACCAAGGCACCAAAAATTAGATCTTGAATTAATCTGAGCAATCGTTCGAGATTTAGTGATTTAATTGAGGCTCAAATCAAAATCAAATTAATATTTATTAAAATAATCAAATTTAATTAAAATGTACAAAATATTTTTTTGACTAAAATATCAATGCCATATCAAAAAAAAAAGTTTTCTTTGTCACCTTTTTTTTCATTTATTACAAAATTTATGCACAGACTACATCTTCACATCTTATTGGAAGTCTAGAAGGCCTTTTTTTGCACTCATGTTTCTTAATGTCTGCCAAATTTTTTTTCCTTCCAATTTCAAATCAAGGACATCTCTTCTCTCTTCTCAAAACTAGGAGCAACTTCTCTCTCAACCATATTCAATCTTTAACTTCATCCTTCCTCTATTTTTACACTCGCAGACTTCCCAAACTCGCCTCGCGTGCTCTCCTTCCTTTCTGGTTTCATGTTCTCTCTTCCAGTTTTCTATTTCATCTTGCGTTAGATTTCATTTTTCCAGTGCTGCAATGCTCTTTTACTGGTTAGTATATTCTTCTTTCTTCCTATTCATCCTTCTTTTTCTTTTCTTATTTTTTATATGCTCCTCTCTTCTTCCTCTACTCTCTTTGATGGATGCTGAAGACTTCCAGGAGCAAAATAACATGAGCTATGAAGTTGAAGAAACGACAATATTCTGCATTTGATTTTTTTTTTTCAAAGTAACTAGTTTTGAATTTTACGGATTAATTTGAGTTTGTTCCGGGTCACTTGAGTTGATCCAAGTTAACTTTCATCCGGTTTAAATGAAAAATATGACCGGACAATTAGATAGTTCATCAGGTCGCTGGCCTGACCGGCCGTTCTAGTTCCGTTTTCCACACCATACCGTTAACTATACAAGTTAATTAATGGTAATTAGGTTTTGATAAAATTAAAAAAAAAAAGGTTTCGAATATTAATTTAAATAATTATAAAATTCAGGATTTTTTTTTATCACTCATCATTAATTTTCCTCTGTACTGTTGAGCATGTGACGTAATACTGTCACCTTGACCGTTCAGCTTCTCTTTCTTGTTTCTTGTTTTTATGGCGCATGGGAGGGTGGTTCTTGTGGTTCAAGCAACTGAAACTGATCCAAAAATCAAACGGTTTGCGCGAGTCAGAGGCCTGTGCGAGTGCCAGAAGACATGACTAACACGGGAAAGAGAAAGCTTTGCGAAGCCGATGAACCAGAAGATTGGTGTTTTGAATGCAAGGATGGTGGAGATCTTCTTGTTTGTGATCATGAGTGAGTTTTCTCCGCCTCTTGTCCGCGTTTTCTTAAAAAAAAATTTCCCTCCTTATTTAGCACAACACTGCAAATTACCTCCCCCACGTTAAACAAATTGCTTTTTTATAAACAGGAATTGTGGGAAGGTTTACCACGTCAAATGTGTACAGGAGGAAGAATCCTCTTTTACAAGTCGAGAATCTTGGATTTGTGGTGAGCAATTTAGGGCATGCTTGAAATTTCCTTTATTCTTTTGTTTTTAAAATTGATATTTTATAAGATATGTTTTAAAATTAAAAAAATAATAAAAATTAATATTTTTCTCATTCACTCTTATTTTTTAAAATAATAATTTTAAAGCATTTAAAAAAATTTTATTTTTTATTCTTTAAAATAATATTTTATTTTTTATTTTTAAAATATTTTTTAAAAATACATTATTAAATAGATTTTTTTTATTTTGAAGGATGGAAATCTGTGCCCAATTGCCAAACAGGCATTTAAATTTTTGCTCATATTACTCGTTACATGCCAAGTATCACTCGCACCCGCGTACGTCTCCCATCATTGCAACAAATTTGGCCTATCACTAACCATAATACGTGTTTTCATTAATTTTTGCCGTTGCGCAACCCAGGGATGAGATCCCAGCGGAGGCTCCCACATGTTTTGTAGCGTGATATAATCTTGTCTAATGTTTTCTGCAGTATTCTTTTTCTCTTCTTCTATCTTTTCTGGAAGTTGTCAGGCTCTGAAGTCATTTACATAAATAAACCGCCGAGTTGCAAGACCAAAGAGAGAAGTTTCAAAATATGATACCATGTTTTAATTTTCAGGTCGGCATTATTGCTTCCACTGCCAAAACCCCGCAAGGTTTTATTGCCTTGGCTGTCCGCGTGCTGTATGCAATAAGTGCTATGCTGTTTCAGAATTTGCTACTTTTGGAGGCGGCAAAGTATTATGCAGCGAGTGTTTGGAGCTAGTTTTCATCATAGAAAAAAATTTGGATCGCGACTCTGAGGGGGTAGGTGCAAATAAAAATGTAGACTGTATGATATCTACCAATTTTCCTCTAGATGCTGTTGAGTATACGCGGATCGATGGATTGGAAAGTTGGGTAAGGTTATTATGACAAGTATAATTTTTCTCTATTCGGAGGTAGCCGAAAAAAGTTTCTTTGGCAACAAGATGACAGTGATAGAGTTTGCTCAGCAGATAATATTGTGCAACATACAATTATTTGCATGTGAATGCCAAATTGTAAACTTTATTCTGGTTTATAGTTTCTTACAATTGCACATACAATTATTTGCATGTGAATGCCAAATTGTAAACTTTATTCTGGTTTATAGTTTTTTACAATTAAATTGATGCAATCGGCTTGCTACTAGTGGTCAAGTAAATTTATAGGGCGGCGTTAGTTTCTTTTCAATTTATTTAAGGGTAGGATGGTGAGATATTGACATGTAATACGTTGATTATATATTGCTTATCCTTTGCAGAATAAAATTAGCTTGGTTGACAGAGAGACATATGAAGCTCTATTCAAGGAATATTGGGAAATCATTAAGGTAAAGGAAGGTTTGACTAGTGATGATGTTTGTGATGCTTTAACCAACTATAAAATGGATCAGAATTCTGTTCATCATAGTGAAACTGAAGAGGAGGGGGAGGGGGAAGATGAGGATGAGGAGGAGGGCTGGATACCATACGATAGAGATAACGGTAAGCTTGGGGCCAAAAGGAACAAGTCCAAACTAAAGGAGTTCATAGGATGGGAGTCAAAATCTCCTCAGACCAAGTATAAAAAGGATAAGAATTCTCTTCATCAAAGAAGATTTGGTGATAGTGAAGAAGATTTGACATCATATAGTAGTGATGTAGATCATACCTGGAAACATAAGGCAGGGACCAAAAGAAAGGGGTCCGAATCACAGAAATTCATAGGATGGGGATCAAAATCTGTCATTGATTTTCTTGCATCTATTGGAAAAGATATAATTAAACCATTCACACGATGGGAAGTAACTTATCTCATCCATGAATATGTTTCCGTAAAAGACCTTGGTCACCCCAAATTCAAAGAGAAGTTCATTCCTGATGAAAAGTTGATTCCCCTATTAGGAAAGAAAGTTGTATCAGTAAGCAAAATATATTCTCTGCTGAAGCCCCACTTTGTTGAAAACTCACAGCAAATAACGGAGGAGGAAAATGATGATGAAAACAAAGACAATTTTTCCTACAAGCTTCTTAGTGGTCTGCCATGCTTCGAAAACAATCTTTCAAGCTTGTTGCGAAAATCTCTGTTGAAGAAAGGGGATTATATAACCCGAACAAGCTGTTTTGCATCCATTAATGCTGAAAATATTAAACTAATATACTTGAAACAAAGCCTGGTGCTAGAGTTATCAAAACAGCCTGAAAGTTTTAAAGATAAGGTTATTGGAACCTTTGTCAAAATTCGAGCGGATCCCACTGATCATAGGCAAGGAAATCATTATCATCTTGCAAGAGTCCTAGGTAAGAAATTTCAAATATCAGGTTTTCTGCCCCTTCTGCCCCAACCCTCTTTTGTTTGCTAGTTCTCGCATGTCATTGTGTAATTCTCAAGGCTGTTGAAAGTGTCTTAGATTGATTTATTATTTCTCTTGGTTTAATTTTAGGTGTGAATAATGAATTTCTCTTGCAAGTTTCCTTCATGCCAAAAGCTATTGCTATTTCTGAGCTTTCTGATGATGACTTTACTGAGGTAACCAAATTGTTTTGAAGTTTTCATATATTTGATAGCATGTGTGTTTTTATTGAGGGATTGATTTGCAACGAACCTATCATTTCCTGGAACCAACTATGTATCTCTAGTTAGAAAGACTTAATCCTTTTAATTTATTTATTTATTTATTTATTTTTGTTTGGATTGACTACAGGAGAAATTATATGATTGTGGAGTTCAATTACATTTTAATTAACTCTATTCTCCAATTACAAGATTTCTTATTTGTTTTATTTCTTTCTTCCAGCAAGAATGTGAGACCTTGCAGCAAAAAGTGAAAGATAACTTGCTCCCAAAGATGACTGTTGTAAGTTAAAATTTTGCTTTTAAAACGGATAAGAAGATTTGTGTTATCATTTGAAGGATGGCCATCATCAAGAGAGAACTTAAAGAAGCAGTGCTAACTAGCGTTAGGAAATTGTATCTTTTACTGTTCAGCCATTTAAATGAACTGGGTGTAGTTTACTAGCACTCATTTTCTACTCTTTGATGTAGCGTATAAAATGTGAATCAATTTTGCTTAAATGTGACTAAATATTCTTTGCGTTCTTGTTTTTCCCATTGACACTTTAACATGAGCATCATCTAGCTAGTACTGTGATTTGACAGAAGGAGCTTGAAGCGAAGGCCAGATACCTGCATGAAGATATAACAAAGCATGTAAGGATCCTTGACTCAATGCTACTTAAAAATCTTAGGAAATACTTCTCTTATTTGCTTATCTACTTGTTCAAAGATTTCAAAATTATGACTTAATTTGGCTATGCTCTGGTTTCTATCAAATATTTCAATTTTGTTGCATGAAAGAGAGACATTTGTCCATTAGTCTAATGAAAGAGTTCAGAGCTCGCAGAGGAACAAAGAGAAACGTGAACTCTCTTCGCGATTGGCAGATTTGTTGTCAAACTGAGTTTAGGAGTATCTTGGTCATGGTGATCCTCTGCAATTTTGTCCTCTAAGCTCTATTGCAAACGAAAAGGAGGGAGAAACATAAGAAGAATGGTTATAGAATTGAATTTGCGAATGTCTTACAATCTTGTCGTTTTATTGTTTTTCTGCCATAATCTCAATTATCAGATCAAATCCATGGAATAACCCTCTCATAGTGTCTTTTATTTTGGTATTTTTCACATTTATCAGACAATTTGTACGCTTATTTTTATTTTGCTGAACCTTGTTTGTTGCATGGAATTGTTGTTGCAGTGGATTGCAGTGCGCCTGGTGTATCTGGAAAAGCGAATAGAATATGCAAATGACAAGGGGAGACAGAGAGAATATCCTTTGCTTTATATATATTGCAAATCTTATAAATTAGTAGCTCATCACTTTCTGACTACTGACTAGGACTTGTTGGTGCTTTTGTTGCTTTTAAATGATGATGATGTCATTATCCTTGACCAGTTGTGGCATACGAAAGATGCATTGATAGATGAGAAGTTAGATCTTGAGCGGCCTTTGAGAAGAGACGAACTGTTACGACAGGTGCCAGTAGTTTCCCCAGAACTTATCCAGGAAAAATACGATCCTGATGACACCCGGGAACCAGATGAACAGGGTCTATGATGAAGAACCTCGTTATTTCTTTTTCATGTTGCAAGCAACCATTGACGACTATTGTTTCTTGGTAGGTGTATCAAACTTGTCCAGCTAAATTTGCTGCTTCTGCTTAGTCGTGACTAATCCAGAATCATGACTGTTGAAACCAATGGTTAGATTGAGCTATCCCAATTATTATTTGTTAAATGAATTGGCTGTAAGGTAAAGCAGATTGTATTACGAAATTCAGAAATGTACCAAAATTGAGACTCACAATTTCGTATTTTTACTTGCGTTTAAGCATTCTGAAATGAAACGATATGTATTTTTCAATTCATTAATTCATGAAACCCCAGTGCATTAGGTAACTTCTTAAAGCGGGAGGGAAAACTTAAGTTAAAAAATAAAGGAAAAATATCAGTTGAGGACCACTGGAACTACTTTATATCAAAGGAGAACTGTAAGATTCTGAAATTGCATTACAACCTGTTGGTTCTTAACTGAATAATTTTTTATAAAAAAATATGACAATACCTTTAAGGTTTAAAATAATAATAAAAAAAATCACCCCCATTGTCATCAATACTAGTCATAGTCATCAAAGCAGAGATTGCCGGAGCTTCGGTGCTGGTGATAATTTTATTAATGAATAATTAGTAAAGGTGGGCCCTCCATTTAATCGTATGTGGCAGTATATATATATATATATATATATATAGCAGCCGAAGCTTTTAAATCATTTTTATGCTATGACTATATATTGTTAATTTTTGAATGGCGCTCTTTATTTTATTAATGTTGCTTATTAATTTAATATGATCAATTACAAATTAAAAGGTTTAAAAATTCATACATTTTACAAGTTTTCATTTATAAATTAACATTTAAATATCATTAAAATAATATATTTATATAAGTAATAAATTTAGTTCCAAACTACTTGTTAAAACCTAAATGGGTGGTTGCCAATTTACAATGAGTTATTATTAAAATTTGAATAACTTGTTGTCTATAATAGGTGAACATTTATTCCATCAAACTTATACTATTAGTTATCAACAACAGGTATCCATTTGAGTTTTAACAATAACTCATCTAAAATTAATAATCCTTTCAAAATTTAACAAGTTAGAAAAATTAATAAGATGAACTTAATTATACTTGTGTTGGTATTTCATCAATAAATATTTATTTGAGTTTTGATAATAATTCATTCATGATTAACGACAATATATTTAGATTTTAATAGAATAAAAAATTGACAGCACAGGTCTAATAGAACAAGTATTTACCATACATTAACAATAAGTCATTTCGGTTTTGATAACAATCTATTTGTAATTAATAAGTAACATAAGTAAAATAATAAGTATTGTTCAGAAATTAACAACATATCGTTATCTTATAAAAAAACAAGTGGTTTGAAATTAAATTTATTACCTATATGAACATGTTATTTTAATAACATTTAAATTTCAATTTACAAATGAAAACTTGTAAAATATATGAATTTTTAAAGTTTTAAATTTGTAATTAATCAAGTCAAACTAACAAGTAACGTTAGTAAAATAATAAGTACCATTTAAAAATTAACAATACACTATTATATTATAACATATGAGTGATTTAGAAACTTGAATTATTACATATATATTTTTTTGCCATATTTAATTAAATGGACTTGGTAGTTTAGTGACTACTAGGCTTTCTAGATAGTCAAAAGGTAATAGAATCAAACCTCTCTTACCTACTTTTACCAATAATTTTATCATTATTTTAAATTTTAGGAGTATTGTATCATTTTTCACGAAAACTTATTTTTAGCTAAATATTAAAGGATTACAATGTAATTTTACAATCTTACCATCTTTTTTGATGTAAAGTAGCTTTAATGGTCAGCTAATATTTTTTTTAAAATTTAAATTGAAATATGCTCTAGCTTGAGCAAAATAAATAAATAAAAGAATGATGATATGCTTATAAACTGCTAAACACTCAATTAAAATTATGAATGAGTCTATGGTAAAATAATAATATATATGAATGGGTTTTCACAGAAGGCCAAGCCTAAAAGTAGGCTTGACCTCCAACCAAAATCACATTTGTGGAAGGAAAATATTGAGGGTGTGTTGAGTTGGGGGGTTTTGGAGGGGAGGGGAGTCAAAATAACCCCTCTCCTTTCATCATATTGCTCCCCTCCAAATTGAGGTTTTCTGGAGGAGAATTAATTTTTTTTGACTATTTTGCCTTTAGCTGTTTTTAATATTTTAAGTATACTCATAGTTAAAAAAGCTCTTCTTCATATTAGATTATGCTTTACTCCTAGACCTTGACTAACCTCATTGAATTTTTTTAAAAAATTACAATTCATCATATTCTATAATATATTTAGGGGACTTATTTATTTTTTATAAAAGATTGTTATTATTATAATCATTGATTTAAATTTTTTATTCACATATTGACAATATGACAGGATGAGAGTAAATTTAAAAAAAATCATGCAATTCAAATTAAAGTGTAAAATTATTTTCTATGAGAAACAATTAAATTTTTTTTAAACTAATTTATAAAAAATATTATAATAAATTAGTTATTACCTCTTGTACCTATCTCTTTTAAACTAAACAAAGAATTATTAAAAATTCTTTCTCTTTAATAAAACTAAATAAAATAATATTAAAACTTTTTCTCTTCTCTAATCAAACCAGCTTTAAAATGCAAAATCCGATCCATGTGGGATAGTGTCAGCGGTGATGTCAGCAATGATACAAGGAAACGGATTCAGGTTCACAGTAGCCATGAGATTGATCTTATGGTTGAGAAAGGGTCTGGTGTAAAATTTATTTTCCACCTCTCAAGTACCGAAAAACAAAAAAGGGGATTTCAAAGCTTTTGGCTTTCCATTCGATTGCAATGAGTTCCTTCTTCAAACACTGCCGTCGCCCATTGAATCTCTCCCCTTCTCTATCTACATGATTTTCTTCAGCCTCACAAAGAAAGCAAGCTTCACAACCTTTGGGGCTGAGATAGAAGCCAAAGCATTTGACGTCTGCTGAAGGAAACACCGGAGTCCAGAGGTTGTAAGGAAAGAATTACTCGACGCAGAGGGAAAAGGATAGACCTCCTGGTACCGAATCGCGCCGATTAGCGAGAGAAGAATTCATAATCGGAAGGAAAAATTGTCTTGTATTTGTGTCGTGAGCTTCATTTTTGCTTGAACTTCGAGAACCCTACAATTTAAGCTTGAAGCGAGTAGGAGCGATCAAAAAGCGGTCAAGATGAGGATTATGATAAAGGGTGGTGTTTGGAAAAACACTGAGGATGAAATCCTCAAAGCGGCTGTTATGAAATATGGTAAAAACCAGTGGGCTCGAATATCTTCGCTTCTGGTTCGCAAATCCGCCAAGCAATGTAAGGCTCGATGGTACGAGTGGCTTGATCCTTCCATTAAAAAGGTGCCCTTTTTCCCGATTATATTTTAAGCATTGTGTCCGTTTCCTTTAACCCTTTGGCTATTAGTAAGTCCGGGCAAGTGTGATCACAGTAATTGTAACTGATGGGTGTTTGGCTAACGTTGAACCACTCAATGTCGCTGGTGTTCTGCATCCCTACAATTACATATGCAATTATTGGCGACGTTCGGTGGTTTCTTGATTTTTCTTGTTCCGGAAGCTAAAGGTTGCTCTTGTACATGATTTAAGCCTTCAATCATTTTTCTGTTTAGTTATTATTTGGATTTTAAAATTAATATCTATTAATATAATGTCTCACTCATGAGAATTAATATAAATAAGCGGGTACCTTAGCTATAATGATGCTTTGAACTGTGAATGAAACTAATTCTGGAAGAGTATAAATTTTGATTGAATTTTATGCCGTGGAGTGGCTGGGTTCCAAATGGATAATGCTGAACCTAACCCATATTATTAGTTGTTTCCTTTCGGCCTTGTGCTTTGTGGTTTTCTTTGTAAGTAGTGGAAGTGGAGTATATAATTTTCATCTTATCATGTGATTAGGTTATAAAAGCTGGAAATAGAAGGTCGAGGACAAATGGGCATTATTAGGCTATTTCATTTGTGCTTTTTGCCCCTGTTGGTTATGGATGTCAGTGATTTGTTTATTTGGGCTAGAACAAATAATGATTGGTTTTGTTATACGTGAAAATCATGTTATAATTTGACACCTCTTTTTAAATTTGTTATTCCTTAAGAAAAACAATTCTTCTGCCATGCTTGAGCAATCTATTTGATGTTATCTTTTCCCTTCTATTTTTTCTTTTTTCAACTGATTCTTTTACACTATGCTCTCTGTCATGTTGATCCAAGCCTTTTGTTTATGAAATTGCCTTTTCATTTTGTGCTCATGGTAGACTGAATGGACAAGAGAAGAGGATGAAAAGCTTCTTCATCTTGCTAAGCTTATGCCCACACAATGGAGAACAATTGCTCCAATTGTAGGCCGTACCCCTTCCCAGTGCCTTGAACGGTATGAGAAACTCCTTGATGCAGCCTGTGTTAAGGATGAGAACTATGAACCTGGTGATGACCCACGGAAATTGCGACCTGGTGAGATTGACCCAAACCCTGAGTCAAAGCCTGCACGGCCAGATCCTGTTGATATGGATGAGGATGAGAAGGAAATGTTGTCTGAAGCACGAGCTAGGTTAGCCAACACCAAGGGTAAGAAGGCAAAACGGAAAGCCAGGGAGAAACAACTAGAAGAAGCCAGGAGACTTGCATCTTTGCAAAAGAAGAGAGAGTTGAAGGCTGCTGGAATTGATATCAGGCAGCGGAGGAGGAAAAGGAAAGGAATAGACTACAATGCAGAAATCCCATTCGAGAAAAGGCCTCCTCCAGGATTTTTTGATGTTACTGATGAAGATAGACCAGTGGAACAGCCCAAGTTCCCTACCACAATTGAAGAACTTGAGGGAAAAAGAAGGGTTGATGTGGAAGCTCAGTTAAGAAAGCAAGACATTGCAAAGAATAAAATTGCTCAAAGGCAAGATGCCCCCTCTGCTATACTGCATGCCAACAAGCTCAATGACCCAGAAACAGTTAGAAAAAGGTCAAAACTGATGCTTCCACCACCCCAAATTTCTGACCATGAATTAGAAGAAATTGCAAAGATGGGTTATGCTAGTGACCTTGTGGGGAGTGATGAAATTACTGAAGGTAGTGGTGCAACACGTGCTCTTCTGGCTAATTATGCTCAGACCCCTAGCCAGGGAATGACTCCCTTGCGAACTCCTCAGAGAACACCAGCTGGTAAAGGAGATGCTATCATGATGGAAGCTGAGAATTTGGCAAGGTTGAGGGAGTCTCAAACGCCATTGTTGGGAGGAGATAACCCGGAGTTGCATCCTTCAGACTTTTCTGGGGTCACTCCTAAGAAAAAAGAAATTCAGACTCCAAATCCTATGTTGACTCCCTCTGCAACCCCTGGAGGTGCAGGCCTCACCCCTAGAAGTGGTATGACACCAGCAAGGGATGGCTTTTCTTTTGGCATGACCCCTAAGGGAACTCCTCTTAGGGATGAGCTTCATATCAATGAAGACATGGATATGCATGAGAGCACAAAACTTGAGCTGCGAAGACAAGCTGATCTCAAAAGAAGCTTGCGCTCTGGTTTAAGCAGTCTTCCACAGCCAAAGAATGAGTACCAGATAGTTATGCAACCAGCTCCAGAAGATGTTGAAGAACCTGAGGAAAAGATTGAAGAGGATATGTCTGACAGAATTGCTCGAGAAAAAGCTGAAGAAGAAGCTCGTCAACAAGCATTACTTAGAAAGCGATCAAAGGTTCTTCAAAGGGAGCTTCCTAGGCCTCCTGCTGCATCATTGGAACTGATAAGAAATTCTTTGATTATTGCTGATGGGGATAAGAGTTCCTTTGTTCCTCCTACTTCTATTGAGCAAGCTGATGAGATGATAAGAAAGGAGCTTCTAAGCTTACTGGAACATGATAATGCCAAGTACCCACTTGAGGAGAAAGTAAATAAGGAGAGGAAAAAAGGGGTCAAGCATGCTGCAAATGGGTCTGCTTTTGTCCCTCTGATTGAAGATTTTGAGGAAGATGAAATGAAAGATGTATGTATTTACATAGTTTATTGCTGCATGTTTAAATTGTTTAATAGAAGATGCTAAACTTTGATCTTTCATGTTTTGGAGCAAAACCAACTTTGCTCAGCCTTTCTCATCAATGCATTAGATTTTCAATTTTTTTTTTCATTCTGTCTGCCCCCTTCTCCAGAAAAACTAAAAGGCATCTTTACATGATAATAAGATAGATAGATATATGTTAATATTGCCATTTTTTTTAAGAGGATTTTTTATCCTTGTGTTCTGTATTTCCTTCCTTTTTTGATGAAAGCTACCATCTTTCATTTTGGTTATTAAAAGGAATTTTGACCCATTTTAAGTAGGCAAGGGTTTTATTGATTTTTTAAAATGGGGGGTCCTATAAAATCTTGATTTGTATGTGTAGTTATTGGAGATAACATTTTATGTTGGGGAAACTATGCTTGAATCGCCTTCTATTTATCTGGGTGTCAAATGTGGCAGGCTGATCAGTTGATAAAGGAGGAGGCTTGGTATCTTAGTGTAGCAATGGGACATGAAAGTGAACCCCTCAATGAATTTGTTGAAGCACATAGAACTTGCCTTAATGATCTTATGTACTTCCCTACCCGTAATGCCTATGGGCTCTCAAGTGTTGCTGGAAACATGGAGAAGCTTGCAGCTTTGCAGAATGAATATGAGAATGTGAGAAAGAAGTTGGATGATGGCAAGGATAAGGTGGTACGCCTTGAGAAGAAGGTGATAGTTCTTACACAAGGCTATGAGGTATGTAATTGTTGTCCTTTACGCTAGCAATATTTCTATTTGCTTAATTCTAAAAGCTTAGTTGATGATAGAGCACAATGGCCCCGTGCAATTCATGTAGCTGATCTTACCTAATAGGATAAAGCTTGTTGCTGCTGTTTGCCACTAGCAATATTTCTGTGTCTTGCAGTGTTGCTTTTATTGTAGATAATGGCACTACTTACTCCTGTATAGTTCCTCGGATGGCAATGATCTCTTGCGTTAAAGAGTTGACCTGCATTAGTTTTATTCAAATTTGTGGTTCATTCTGTTTGAGTGTCTTCTTTGAAGTTGATTTTTGTAAGTGTTAGGCTTGATCCCATAAAAGAATTGAAATAAAAAATTGTTTTGAGTACATACAAACTCACTCAGTTTGTACTGAATGATTGTTATCTAGAAAATTGTTCTTCCAAAGGTATAAGGGTCTTTAAATCTACCAATCTCCTTTTCGGGGGGACTAAAATGTTTTTGTGGCATAGTGGTAATTTTGTATGATAGATGTGCAGCTGTGATTAATTTGTTTTATGGTCCTGTTACTTGGTCCATCTAATGAGATTATTGTCTTTGGCTAACACATTTTTCAAAGTAGGCTCGTGGATCTTAACTTGTTTATATAATCTGTGATTATATTGATCTTTTATAACCATCCTTGGCTATTGGAATTTTCAGATGAGGGCAAAGAGAAGTCTTTGGCCGCAAATTGAAGCCACATTCAAGCAGATGGACACTGCTGCAACAGAACTAGAGTGCTTCCAAGTTTTGCAAAAGCAGGAGCAGCTAGCTGCATCGCACAGAATAAACAATGTATGGGCTGAAGTAGAGAAGCAAAAGGAACTTGAGAAAATCTTACAAAAGAGATACGGGGATCGTCTGGCAGAACTGGAAAGGATTCAAAACATTATGGACCAATACAGGGCAGATTCTAACCGGGAAGAAGAAATTGCTGCTAGGAAGCATTCTCTTGAGTCAGCGGAGATTGCATCTGATGAAACGAGCATGCAGGGTATAGAGAATCATGAAAGTATATCCCACTCAGATGAGCATGGAAGCTCTATGGTAGTTAAGTCAACACATGATGAAACCTTAGGACAGCAAGTAGACTTGATACCAGCAGAGGCCACATCAGGCCCTGGAAATGATGTGGATGTGGATGTGGATGCTGAGAAAGAGCAAGCGATACTCAACACTGATGTCAAGCTAGATGCGCCAGCCGTGGCAGAGGAGTGGGTCAATGCAACAGTGGTACCAGGTAGGGGCATCGACAGTTGTATTGCCCACAGGGAGACCACTCTAGAAACTGGCGCTCCAAAGGATAGTGTTGAGAGATGTGGGGATGATCGAGATTTAAAGAATCCTGATAACACGGCCATAACTTCACATGATGACTAAATACCAGAAACCGCTGATCTGGATTAGGGTGACAAGAAGCAAAGTTGCCGAGGCAAAGGAGAAGGGGGAGGTCAGATGGCCCCTGCTATGGAAGTCTCTGATGTTGAAGTTGCTTGATGCTACCTCCTATGAGTGATTCGTTGAGCAATTTGCAAGGATTGTTAGGCCCCGTCCATTGGGAGGGTATCTCTACTAAATATAGCTCGATGCCAAGATTTTTTAAATATTAAGCTTGTAACATCAGCTATCGAACATGAACCGTGTGAGCATTTCGAGACGGTAACCTGTGATTTCTCTCAATTTCGAGAGACCCGCGTGTTTCTGCCAAGAGAACTAGATTTTAGTCCTCAATGCACTTAAAATTTTCAATATCGGGTAATCGTTTTTTTAAGTGCAGTCTGATGGCGAGCAAGTGAGCAAGATAGCCGAGATTTTCTTTTCAAAGTTCATGTTGAAAACGAACAGGAGGATCCACTTCTCTTTTTTAAAAAAAAAAAAATGGAGTCTGAGTGAGTCAGATTAATCTCGTTATACATAGTGGTGGTTTTTTTTTTTTTTTCGCTTCAGACTCGGGTTTATGCGACTTGGTAAAAATTATTGGAGCGCCATGTTATTGTAATAAAATCCCTCATGATTTCTGGAGGAAATTGTGACTAGTGTTATTTGCCAGGGGGACAAACATAGATAACTAGGTAAGTTTTGACAAGTATAATCTGTTAATTCGTGTGTGTTTCTGGAGGAAATTGTGACTAGTGTTATTTGCGCCCCCCCCCCCCCCCCAAAATAACTAAGTAGGTTTTGACAAGTATAATCTGTTAATTCGTGTGTGGGGTGGTGTTCCGTACTGCACATAGCCGGCATTTGTGAGGAGGTTAAATTGCTGTCCTGGAAATAATTTTTTCGGAAGAATCGGAATGATGCATCTACGTCACTGGAATCTGGAGGAAGGATTCAAAGATTGTTATTATTAGTACCCATTCACCGTATTCGAGTATTTTTCGGGGGACTTCACGAGATTGTGAAACGCAAAAGAACAAATGTTCCACGCATATCCTTCACCTTCCCCGCGTATCTTATAGATCAGCTTGTCTTTATGCGGAACAGATCAACAATAACAACAAGCATTATTTCATTAATTAAGTAAGATTAGCTATATAAATTATACCATATCATTATATTTTATTATTTATTAAAATTTTAAAAATATTATTAATTAAAAAGTTTCGATGAATAATTTTTATGAGTACTTTTTTTGGCCTTCCACTATTCTTATAACCAATTTTAAAACTATTTATTTCACTCTTCTCACCACGGTAACTGGTATAAATCACCTGCATAAATAAGGGTCACTGATATTTTAATTTAAGTTAGAGTTTAAGAGTTTAATGTACAAGGAATTTATTTTAATCTCAAATGTCCCCGCTTAGGAACGTTTTCATCCTCTATTTCTTGGCATTTCGGATTCAGCCTCGGTGAACCCATTAACAACAACAACAACAACAACAAGCCTTTATCCCACTAGGTGGGGTCGGCTACATGGATTGCAAGACGCCATTGTGCTCTATCATTTATTAAGCTTTTAGAAATATTATTAATTAAGAGATCACGTTCAACAACTTCCAAGAGTGTTCTCTTAGGCTTTCCTCTACCTCTCTTAATCGGACTCAAAGTTATATGTTCCACTCTTCTCACTGGTGCCTCCCTTGATCTTCTTTGTATATGCCCAAACCATCTCAACCGATTTTCTACCATTTTTTCCTCAATAGGTGCCACCCTCACTTTTTCACGTATGTGCTCATTTCGAATTTTATCTTTACGTGTATGTCCGCACATCCATCGTAACATTCTCATCTCTGCTACTCCAACTTTATGCTCTTGCTGTCCCGTTAGAGCCCAGCATTCACTACTATATAACATTGCCGGTCTGATAGCAGTACGATAAAACTTTCCTTTAAGTTTATTAGGCACCTTACGGTCACAAATAACTCCTTTAGCTTTTCTCCAATTAAACCACCCAGCTTGAATTCTATGTGAAATATCTCCACTGATTTCGCCATCATTTTGAATAATGGCTCCCAAATATCTAAACTTTTCCACTTGAGGTATGATTTGATCTCCCAATTTCACTTCCAAATTATTTTCGAATAGTCTTTTACCAAATTTACAATATAAATATTCCGTCTTACTTCTACTCAGACGAAAACCTTTCGACTCCAATGTCCTCCTCCATAACTCAAGTTTGCAATTAACCTCTTCTCTTGTCTCTGCTATAAGAACTATATCATCCGCGAAGAGCATACATTTCGGGATTTCCTCTTGAATATGTTCCGTCAAAACATTTAAAATCAAGTTGAACAAACAAGGACTCAGAGATGATCCCTGATGTAGTCCAATCTTTATAGGAAAATCCTTTGTTTGACCACAAGGCGTTCTTATACTAGTTTTTACCCCCTCATACATATCTTGTATGGCTTTAATATAAGCAATCCGTACTCCCTTTTTTTCCAACGCTTTCCAAAGCACTTCTCTTGGTATACGGTCATAAGCTTTTTCCAAATCAATAAAAACCATGTGTAGATCTTTATCTTTACAACGATACTTTTCCATTAATCCCCTTAGTAGATAAATTGCCTCTGTAGTTGATCTACCTGGCATAAAACCAAATTGATTCTCAAAAATACTTGTCTCCAATCTCAACCTGTGCTCTATTACTTTCTCCCACAATTTCATTGTGTGGCTCATGAGTTTAATCCCTCTATAGTTAGTACAATTCTGAATATCTCCTTTATTTTTATAAATAGGAATTAATGTACTTCTCCTCCACTCATCAGGCATTTTCTTGGACCGTAAAATTACATTAAATAATTTAGTTAACCATCTCACCCCTTCTTCACCTAAACATTTCCACGCTTCGATAGATATGCAATCAGGTCCGTTAGCTCTACCATTTGCCATTTTCTTAAGAGCTTCCTTTACCTCCTTATCACGTATTTTTCGATAGAATGACAAATTTTGTTCTCCTTCACTAGTTACTAAATCCTCCAAGTTACTAGATGAATCCTCTCCATCATTGAAAAGTTTAGAAAAATAAGTCTCCCATCTATTTTTAATTTCATCATCTGTAACTAAAATTCTTCCCTCTTCATCTTTAATACACCTTACCTGTTCTAGATCTCTTGATTTTCTTTCCCTACTCTTGGCAATCTTATAAATATTTTGCTCTCCTTCCTTCGTCTCAAGGTTCTTATAAAATTCTTCAAAAGCTTTGGAACGAGCTTCACCCACAGCTCTCTTAGTTTCCTTCTTAGCCATACGATACCTCTCCCAATTTTCCTCATTGTTACACAAATGTATGGCTTTAAAACAGTTCTTCTTATACTTGATTTTGTCCTGTACACTATTATTCCACCACCAAGACTCCTTATCTCTCGGACCAGAACCTTTCGATTCTCCCAAAACTACTTTTGCAACCTCCCGTATCTTTTTAGCCATATCCTCCCATATGATGTTAGCACTTCCCTGAGAATCTCAAATTCCTTTATCCAAAAGATTTCGCTTGAAAATATCTTGCTTCTCACCTTTTAATTGCCACCACCTAATCTTTGGTGTTACTACTTGTCGACGTTTTTGGATTTTACTCATAATACACACATCAAGGACTAGGACCCTATGTTGTGTCGTTACAGCATCTCCAGGGATCACCTTACAATTTTTACAAAGTTTTCTATCTGTGTTCCTAACCAAAAGAAAATCAATCTGCGACCTTGAGGCTCCACTTTTGTAAGTGATGAGATGCTCATCTCTCTTCTTGAAACAAGTGTTGGCAATCTTAAAATCATACGCCAATGAGAAATCAAGAAGAGTTTGCCCTTCATTGTTTAGCTCTCCAAAACCAAAACCACCATGCACCCTCGCATACTGACCAGCTTCCCTCCCGACATGTCCATTAAAGTCTCCTCCAATAAAAATCTTTTCACTCTGTGGTATGTGTCGAATCAACCCCTCCAGATCCTCCCAAAATAATTCCTTAAGACTGGCTTCTGTCCTGACTTGCGGCGCATAAGCGCTAACAATATTAACAGTCTCACGTCCAATTATCATTTTTAAAGAAATAATTCTGTCTCCAATTCTGCTAACTTCTACAACGTTCTTCTTCCACTCCTTATCTATAATGATGCCTACTCCATTGCGTGCACTTACTTTTCCTGTATACCAAAGTTTGAAACCTTGAATATCCTTAGCTCCTTCTCCACGCCATTTTGTTTCTTGCAAGCAAATGATATTGATTTTCCTTTGAATCATAACCCCTACAACCTCTACAGATTTACAATTTAATGTCCCAACATTCCAAGTACCAAATCTAATTTTGCTCTTATGAACTAACTTCTTTAGCCGCGTGCGTCCAGAATGACGCGGTAGCCCTTGCTCATTTAACACTACATCCGGGTGCCGATGCAGCGGCTCTAACTCACTTATCACTGTACTCGAGCCATGCAGCGCGTTACTTACGGGCAACGACCTAGCATTAACATTATAACGTCTATTGTCCATGTTCATGATAGATTCAACAAATTTTTACATTGGCTGTTGATGGCCTAACACAACCCTCCTCCTTTACCCGGGCTTGGGACCGGCTATAAACATAGGCGGAGTTCGGTGAACCCATTAAAAAGGAAAAAAAAAAATCATTCTCGTTATTATAAGCTCTCCTTGTAAATTATTGAAAATATTGATTAATAATTAAACGCTTTGTTTCACTGTTGTTGTGAATGTTTCAGCTAGCTGTAAAGGATGTACAGGATGAGTAATAAGTAACGGTAGCAACTTGGAGAACATTGACTAAGGCACTTGGAGACATCTTTGATGTTGTGATTTACGATTATCTCCTGTAAGGATACAAAAATCTTAATAGTTTCTAATACGACTTGACTAAGGCACTGGTTTTTTTTGCATGATTTATCTATGGTCTTGTATTTAAAAAAGAAAAAAAAAACTTGGAGAAGATTGAGAAAGTGGTGTCACGTTGCTATTAAATTCGCTTTTCTGCTGCTGGTGCCGCAAACACGCGCATATCCAGTAAACTGCTTACGAACCCTGCAAATGCAGAGGCAGAAGATGGGGAATTTGCTTTGTTTGTTTCTTGGGTGAATAAGCAAATCACACAAACGAGTTCAGGTTCTATAAAAATACTACTAGGCTTAAATTTCAGAGGATAATTTACTCGATTATTTTAATTTGATGAAAATGAGATTTTATTAAATATATTTTTATAATACTATCCTTCTATCTTTATCATATTTTTCTCTATTATAGGGTTATTGAATGACAGATATTGTTAAAAATTTATATTTATATTTTAAAAAAAAATTAAAATTATAAATTATATTTAATGAATTTATTTAATAGATGTGATTTTATTTAAAATTGTCTTACAAACTGGGATGGGAGGGTAACTTTAGTTATTAAGTACTTTCTTTGAAAAATGTTTAATCGCACCATCAAGCATTATGAATAGTAACTTGTTAGAAGAGCAAGAATGAATAAGGAAAGGCACGCCTTTATTTGACCAGCTTTTATGAGGCCATTGGGAAATTGGAAGCGGAAGATTTTGTGGCCAATCAATGCAGAGTCAATGGTCATCTTTTTCCCTCTTATTGGGGTTATATGAGCCATCCAACCACAGTTCAAGATTAAAGCAAACAAGGGATCTAGCTGGGGTCAATACTATTAATTAAAACGTGTTTAAAAGAATTATTTTAAATATACGTGATCGAAATTTTGTTAAATTAATATATTCGGAAATCCGATATTTAATAGTATTGTTTAGTTATATTCAAGCATTATCACATTGAATTGATGCAGTTTTTTCAGCTAGTTTTTTAATTAACAAAACTTGAATGCAAAACCTTTTAATGCCTTACTATTTAAGATGAAAACTTAATTACCGTTGGCTACCTTCTAATTTAGTAATCATATTCAATGACTAATATCCATAATTTCTAGGAAGTTTGCCCTTATTGTTTTGAAAATGGGAAGAAGTATTATTCGCATGTTTTACTTATTAATATGATATTGATTGTAACGTTATTATTAAGATTAAAATAAGGAAATTCGTGTGATTTTATATACTTTTAACCAAGTAATAAATTATTTTTATTGATACATGAGACTTTACTGAAAATATCTAATGGAGGGATGGATAGAGTACAGCCTTGGAAGGAATCAACAGCTCAGGAAAAAAAAAAAAATTGCACTTATGGATTTGGGGTTTCGTTGTTTTCTGATAAAATGCTGGCTGCTTAGGGTGTTGAGAATCAACGACTCTCTCTGTGACACGGCTTATTTTGATAACTACGCATATCGGTGCTATCATTTCAAGTTGAAATATTTTTGTCTTTGCCTAAGAAGGCGTGCATGCTTGCTCATATTATATGTAAGTGTGGGCGGATAACGCGTGAGGCCAAGAGGGTAACGAGTACCACCGCTTTTAACCAAATTTCAGGAATTAGGTTGAAGCCATTTCCCGGGAAAGCACTGATGTAACAACCTGCAAGACTCACGCTTGGCTTTCTGATATTCTTTCTGTGGTTATATATTTCTAAAGTGAGCCATGATTCCATCTTTGCTGCTTGGCTTACAAAGCATGAACAAATCGAATTATGAAGTCATTGTGTAATGCATGCACGCATCAACAAACATGCATGCGGCCAAAGAAGGAAGGCTTGGGCAGGGCAGGGCAGGGGGTGGGGGGGGGTGTTCCACCTAATTAGCGGCATTTGATAAATTCGGAGATGGACAAAGCGTGTGAACGAAAGCAGGGCAGTGGGAGGCATTCATTAATTTAAGATTAATAAATAAAAAAAAAAAGGGAATAATTAAGCATATGGGTCGGAATTTGGGAGTCCTCCTGGTCCGGTCCTCCCCGCACCCCCACGCGCTGCGTGCCCACGTATCCCACATTGCTTTCCTAAGCAAAGCATGTCTGGAAATGCGAACGGAACAGGGAGGGACCAGCGGAGTGGTCTTCGATTCATGATAGGGCTTCTCTCTTTCCATTTTTGGCAACCCCCGACCTTGCCTTCATTGGCTCCTAATACTCACAGTTTAATTAATTACGCACAGACACATGTATGCCATATTTGGGGAGGCAGGGCTGTCCCTATTCGTGGGGGGTTTAATTCACATTCCGAAGGCACTCTCTCTGCTTACTGCCATCTGCCATCTCATGTCCTCTCGGATTGCTCTTCCTTTCCTTCCCTCCCTTTTCAATCAATTTCCCTTGCCGCCGCCGCTCGCTCTCTATCGCTACAAACACCACAACACTTCCTGCCTGCCAACGTTATTCATGCAACTACCCTCATCAGTGTAAGTGAAACCCTGCCATTTTCACCTTGGCATATATGCTCCCATTGTTTGCTTCCCCTGCATGCCTTCTTCTCTCCCCTGTATTTCATTCCCACTTCTCCATCCCCCCCCCAAAAAAAAAAAAACACCTGTTTAGCTTCCCATCTCGTCTGTTCTACCAAATACGCGCGCCCCACAATATATATATATATATATATATATATTCTCTTGAATATGATCCATATTTTAACTCTTTGAAAATTATTACTATAATCGCGTGTCATGTTTTCTAAATCTAAAAAATATGTATATATATCAAACATTCCTGGAGGTAATAATTATTGTCTTGAAAATGCTGTATATTTATAAGCAACCAGACACGGGCAGTCTATTTTAAGTCACGCTTCATGTTTACCAGACGCGTTGGTTCACTACGGTTGAGTTGATCAAAGCATGCCTGACGCTTGTGTGACTAGTTTATAATCCTCTGGTTTAATCATATAATCATGAATAGTTTATGGCGCGAAAGTTATGCGCACACTACGCACGGTTTCAACTTTAATTAGTGTCAGTTCGAACCAGAAGGTAAAAGAATTTTCTATGTATTTCTGTCCGCCGCCATGGTGATTTTCCCTTTGTTTTAATTTCAATTAACTAAACTGAATAAATAACGCCAATAGAATACTAAAAAGGCTGCAGTGGTTCATTTGCAAAGAATCTTCTTCGACTTAGATTGAGGATATTCAATTGATTGATCATGAGCCCTCAAAAAAAAAAATAATAATAATAACTCGACGCAACATAACGTGCATGATTCATCATTCTTTTCTAATTCTAAAACCCAAACGACGTCGCTCTAGCATATTTTGAAGAAGAAAAAAAATAGAAAAAGGTTGAATTGGCGAAGGCATGCATGTCTCTGACACTTTGTCATCCCCAAGTGGCAAACAATATTCCTAAGTTTTTTCACAGCTAAAAAACTCCTCTCTCGTTATTTTGAAAAGTGATTTCTAATTTCTACTTCCAATGATTACTGGTGTGTGTTTCCATTCCTGAGAGCATGTAAATCACGCGCTGAAAAGCGGGGCGAGGAAGCCCCATATCAGCATTTGCCTTTGGTCACCATCATGAATGCAGACTGCCAAACTTTGTCCTGTTATAGCATAATGCTTCTCTTCGTTTAAACTATTTTCGTTCCTAGCGCAGTCCGCTCCTCAAGCTGTAAACAAAACCTGCCCTCCCTCTCTAACCAGAAAATGCGCTGTCTCTCTTCCTTCTCTCTCTTTCTTCTTCCCCCTCCTAACTCAGAGTTTCGCCTTCTTCTCTGCAATTGCTCTCTCTCTCAAACTTCACCTTAATTCAATCCCAACATAACCCATCACTTTCCTTCTCTTTCTTCTTCGGTCCCATTTACACTTTTGCCTACTTCTTCGTCTCTAGCTCCCCGATACCTAGAAATTAATTATCAGCAATACTATCTAGCCAGGGGAAATTTAACCATGCACCATTTCTGCTCTCATCTCTCCTGCTCTTCTTAGTATAGCGCCTTTCCTTCTCCAAGCCTTGCAGATTCACGTGTCCTTGTGGATCATTTTCAGCTTTTCGTTTGTTACATAGTTACGAGGGAAACCCTAGCTAGCATCACAAATCTCAGCCTCCGCGAGGTCTGAATCTAATCCCGAAAAGCTCAAGATCTGCTTCGTTTCCCGCATGGATTTGGTTTCGGAAACCACGGAGGCAGTGATCAGCAACCCCAACACTCCATCGTCGGCGTCAACAACTCCAAGCCGTTACGAGAACCAAAAGCGTCGCGACTGGAACACTTTCTGCCAGTACCTCAGAAATCACCGTCCTCCACTGTCCCTGTCCATGTGTAGCGGGGCTCATGTGCTGGAATTCCTTCGCTATCTGGATCAGTTTGGGAAGACCAAGGTTCATTACCCAAGCTGCCCCTTCTTCGGCATCCCCAATCCTCCGGCTCCTTGCCCTTGCCCTCTACGGCAGGCCTGGGGTAGCCTCGACGCCCTCATCGGCCGCCTCCGTGCCGCTTACGAGGAGCACGGTGGTGCTCCGGAGTCCAACCCCTTCGGTGCTCGTGCCGTCCGACTCTACTTGCGCGAAGTTCGTGACTTCCAGGCCAAGGCCAGGGGAGTTAGCTACGAGAAGAAGAGGAAGAGACCTAAGCCGAAGATGCTGCCTTCCCCAAGTAACATTGATTCCACTACGGCTACTCCGTTTTAGTGGAGATCGATGGAGAATCAGGAATAAATATCCTTGATTATATCCACAATATATATATATATGGTCCCCCCCCCCCCCCCAAAACACAAATTTCTTTCTTCGTGATCTTTCCAAGTCGCTGAAGTAACTAGCAAGAGCCCAAGTAATTAGGTACTTTTCGTTTTCCGAAGACGTGTCTTTGTTTTAGATCGTCGAGAATTCAGAGGCCCGTGTCCCTCGAAATTGTCATGAGTTGGCGAAATAGGAATAGAGGTCGAATTACCACAGGAGCTCTCTTCCGAATAATCAATTGTTGTGCAGAAGAGGCGACTACTGTTTGTGCTGAAATATCATGATACATAGTGTATCTGTGAGCCGTGTATACTTAATCTGTACTTTATCTAATATAAATTGCTGTTCTTATTGTAAATGATTATATTTCGCAATGGATGATATTTTACTTGCATCGGTACTCTACCGGTGTATTTGCATATATAGCTGCTGGTTGCTGGATGTGTTTTCGACATATGGCTTCCGTGTTCGAGTGGTGTACCGTAGCTCGGCCCTATTATAATTTCTTTGATCAATTAATTTTTGTCTAAATAAATTGACTCGCGGCTGTTTCACTTCATGATTGTTCACGCAGATGCAGAGAGATCTTCAGCAGGAAACATCTCTTGAGAACGTTATACTGAAGAGGTGCATTTAGATTGGCTTGAAATATACACGATGCTCGCAGGAAAAACTGCCGATGAAGAAGGGCGTTTGGCAGTGTTGTATCGACTGGAAGAACTCCCATCATTTGATTGAATATTCCTCCTGAAAATGCATGCTAAAATGTCCTGCGAGGTAATGGAGCGAGAAAAATCACCTCGATTCGGCTCGTTCTAGTCGGATTTTGATGACTTCCGAGGAAACTTGGTGAGAAATTGCTTCAGCATAGTGATGAGTAGCTAAAATCTATACAAGCTTGAACCCCTGAAGAATTAATCTAACCCTTGGGACAAAAGCGGGATTAGAAACCCTAAATCATAGAACAAATTTAATAATTAATTAGAAAAAAAGATCTGTGGCCAAAACAAATTTCTTTACAAAGATCAATATGATATTTAATATATTTCAAAGATAGGTCCACTCCCTTGTGGAACGGATCCACCTTCTGCAACTCCACGGCCATGTCATCTTTCACGGCAGCAACGAGAAGATCGCCCACAGCGTTGTTGATATCTTTCACCAAACTTGGGCTGGGGATTGCATCTTCCATTATTCAACAGAGATGGTGACGATCACAGAAGTTGGAGACGGTAACGGTGATGGATGACGGAGATGGTGACGACGATGCATGCCGGAAATGGTGACGGAGAAAGAGATGTAGAGGGCGACGGGTGAAAGACATTGCAGGTTGCATTGATGAAAAATCAAAGCTCTAAAGCTAGGTGCTCTAACAATGAATGAAAAATAACTTAAAATGCATCGTAAACCACAATCTTGCACTCTCTCTCTGTCAATGAAACCTGGCGATGCCAGCGCCAGTTATCGCAGCAAGGCAATGCTTGACGGAGCCGCTCGTGGCTTTGGACTTCCAGAAGCTTGATTGCCACTTGGGGTGACAGGTGAATAATTTTTAGAGGTTAAAAATTTTCCATCAGTCAACGTTAGTTGAAGAATGACATTGCTTTATTTTTTACGCTTTTAAGGCAATATTATCCTTCTAAAAAGTAAGGATATTGAGTACTTCTTGATTAATTCTCAGCAAACTTCCTCGGAAGTCATCAAAATCCAACTCAAATGAGCCAAATTGTGGCAATTCTTCTCATTCCAGTCCATCGCTGGACATTTTAGCATGCATTATTTTGGAGGAATAATCGATCAAACGGTGGAATTTCTTCCAGTCGATACAACACTGCCAAATGCACTTATTCATCAACAGTTTTTCCGGCGAGAATCATGTCTGGAATCGAGTGTCGGTAGTTCTTATGCAATTGTCCTCACTTCCATCTTCCTTTCCCGAGTGTCGGTATCTCTCTGTTAGTCAACCGTTAGTAAAATGTTGGTCAAAGATTAAAAAATAATGACATTATTGTACTGTTAACAGTTCCTAATAAATATTACTTATTTTAAAACGTAAAAGTGTGACATTTTTTTATCGGGAAAATAACATCAAATTTTTTTCCACTTATCTAAATGATATTTTAATCTTTTTATCTTTTAAAATAATATAATTTTTTTGAGGTCTTTAAAAATTTTTTTATCATTAAAGAATTAATGTAAAAAAACTGAATTATTTTTAAAATCTCAAGCTTCAAAGCAGATACTTGCAAATTTATAAATTGTTATTGAATTCTTGCATTTTTTTAAAAAAAGTTATGAGTATTAAAACAAAATTTATAAATAATAATTGATATTTACAACATTTAAAAAATATTAGAATTTTAAATGTAAATTTATGAATTACTATTGAATTCTTACAAATGTAAAAAGAAAAATTATAAATCTTAAAAAAAACTTATTAATAGCAAGTGATATTTGCAACACTTAAAAAATATTAAGATTTTAAATATAAACTTACGAATTACTATTGAATTCTTCTAAATTTAAAAAGAAAATTTACAAATTTTAGAATAAAATTTGTGAATAGCAATTGATATTTACAACATTTAAAGAATATCATAATTTTGAATGCAAACTTGCGAATTGTTATTAAATTTTTGTGATTTTTTAAAAAAATTATGAATATTAGAACAAAACTTGTGAATTACGAGTGCAAAGTATCTATTTTGAGGCTTGAGATTTTTATTTTAATCAAGGACAATTTAATCTTTTATATTAATTCTTTAATGATATAAAAGTTTCTAGAAGTTTCAGAAAAATTATGACATTTTGAGAGATTAAAAAGTCATTTACATAATTTAAAAAAATTTTATCATCATTTTTTTATTTTTATGATTAACCTAAGAATTAAAATAAGGGGCTAGGTATATACTCCCTCCATTTCTATTTGTAGGAAAAATTACTACTTTTTACTTATTTTTTATATAAGTAAATTCACATATTTCAATAAATATTTATTACACATTTTTTAAATTATCTCTCATAATTTATATTAATAAAAAATAATTAATGCATACTTATATTAATGAATATAAAGAATTTATTTTAATTTTTTATTTTTAAATATAATTATTATGATTAATTAATTTTCTTAAATTATGTGATATATATATATATATATGTATGTATGTATGTATGTGTGTATGTATAAATATACATATATATAAACGGAGGGAGCAGTAGTTGAAACTTGAAAGGAGATGCAGCGAAACCTGCGGTGTGGGACAGCAAGACGAAACATGGATAGATACTACCCAGGCGGATAACGAGTCAGCTTAAAAGACCGGACCTGTCTTTGAAGGATCCCCGATCAAAGGGCAAGGAAGCTATTTGCCCAACACCAAAAACATGATGAAAAGTGGCTCCTCATGGTATACAGCTGGGTTAGCTGACGATGGACTGTCTCCTCTCGTGGATTATCTGGGTCAGGTCATTTCAGTTAAAAGAGACTCTTTATGTTCAATTTCTCGAAAGCTTTTTCTAATTTATAATATCATATTCAATTCTCTCGAGAGCTGGGCTTTCCTGCCTGCCTTGTATATAGGAAAACTCGAATCTTGAAATTAAGCTTTACGTACTATGGAAAGGGACTGGCCAATCATTATGCTTATTCAAAGATTAAGGTTTTTAATTTCCTCAAGTGGCTCAGTATCATGATTTTCATGATCCTAAACAACCAAATTTACTTTTATACGGTTGACGCTGGCGTTTACTGGAAGTTGATGTTGTTCTGCATAGTAGATTAGTAGATGTGTTAATCAATGGAGAAATTAAGCTGATATTGAAGAAAAAGTGGAAGCGAAAGGACATGCAGTGACGCTAACACGTACGCGATTGAATAAACACCTACTTGTCCAGGAGATTTCTCAATAATTGCTTCGTTGTGACTAAATGTGCATGCTGTGTCTATTTGAAACAAAATAGGGTTTTCGAGATGCCAATTGATCGAATGAGGGAGAAAAAAGTGGTGCCATCGGCGCATGGGAAGGAAGCATTGATCGTTTCGGATACAGGATCCAATGCCCTGGCCCCGGGATGATACAAGGCTGCATTGGCCATCTCACTCTAAGCTAGCTAGCATGAATATTAATTTGATCTGGGAAAAAAAGGGTTTGGGGAGGGGGGGGGGAGCAAGCAATTACAGACAACTAATGGCAATCCTCGTGAAACTGACGCGAATATAAGATACACAGGGATAGGGCAGGGAATCCTTAAATTTATATATTGATGCACTAGCCGTTCCAGCAACTAGATTTGTAAATTCAGCCAATCTAGCTCGGAAATTCTTTATATCATTTGTACTATCTGTCATTCCTGTTTGCGATAGTACAATTATATGGAAATGCTATTCTTTAATGTATTGCCTTCTGTTGCTGCTCGTTTTAGTGGAAACCTGAAAGGATTATTGCCATCAATTTATTCAAATGCTATCTAAAAAAGATAATGAATTCATGAATGGCGTGGATTCAGAGAAATTTTCTCGTGGGACCAGCACACATACAATTGTAAAGCATTAACATATATTACTACATTGAGTACATTTTGCATAGTGCACTATCTTAATTGTCGTCTACGATTTTTCATACATTAGAAACATTGATTTTTTAATATTATCACAAATTTGCCTCTTTCCATATACAGCTCTAGCCAAAATATCATTCAAACATCCATCTCTTGTGTGATTTTGCATTTAATTATCAATAACGAGGAAAGCAATTTCAACTATGATTTTTTTTTCATTGACAATATCTGATGTCAAATTATATAGCGCCGGGGTTTTTTTGGGGGGGGGGGGGGTTGTAACGGCAAGTGAAAATTCAGACACGGGGGGCATTATTTATTGTTACAAATACTATAGATATATGCTACTGCTGATTGAGTTGAGGAAAAATCCGCCGCCCATGATGATGACGAGGATTTGATTGTAACTCTATCAATTCAGATATAACAAAAATGATTGCGTGAACTATTCTTGCCCAAAGCAGTACAACGTCTGTAATCATGTTAATGCGGATGCGAGAAGTTAACACAAATTCAAAATTTCAACAGTGTCATGTACAGATGTCAATGATGATTTGCGCGCTCTTTCAGAGCTCTCACACAAATTACGCAATGATATTTTGAATCCCATTTCAATATCAATAATTAGTCAAATATTGTTGCCAATTATACTTTGCTTTTTACAAGCTTGTCAGCATTTTCTACGATTGTATTCTTAACCCTTTTGTATCCCATACCTTGTGTTCTCTCCTTTTTCTCCCGGTTTCCAATAATCGATGTTTCTCTATCTATCATTAACAACTAGTTTGCACGGTCACTTCTGTTTTTAATTCCGTTTAAATTTCAGTTAGGTATAATAAATTATAAAAATAATTAATTAAATAGTAAATTTTAATTATAATTAATTATGTTATGACGCAATCTATTTAGATATTATATTTTTAAAATTAATTTTAACAGAATAAAAATGTTTGGATAATTTAATCAGAATTAATTTTAATTATATAAATTATTATATAATTTAATTTTTAAATATAAACAATTAATTTTTTGATGATATAAAATTTGAATTTTATTAAGGAAAAAAAAAAGAGAGAAGAGAAAAGAGTTTAATTTTATTTTTATTAAATTATGTGTTTTATTTATAATTTTCTTGTGGGCTTTCTTTTGTAATTTTTTTAATATTTTTTGATTAACTTTTGATAAAAGCTGATTTCATTAACTTATGAAAAAAACGCGCGTAACATGCGAGAATCGATTTGTATCATATTTTGACTGTTTGGACAATTTGTTGAAAAAATTAATTTTGGAGGGAAAAAATCGATTTTTCCCTTATTCGAAAGACACTGTTCGTTTTGTTTGGGCGTGGGGATAAACGTCCTTGCGCGACTTCATTTAATAGATAAGTAACGGCTTTGAAGTGAAACCGGAGGCAGGATAATCATTTCAACGAGCGGCCTCCTACAGTAGAAGAGGGAATTCCCGAGAGAGAGAGAGAGAGAGAAGCAGCATCCAAATATCACACAGTTAAAGGATGGGCTTGGAAGAAGGAATCCCTCTTTACTTGCCGACGCTGCTCCCTGCCGCACTCTCTGACTCTATCACACTGGTGCTCCACACCCACCTCTCCCCCAAACCCCCCCCCCCCCAAAAAAAAAAGATTTTACTACACAAACAAACCCTACTAAAATGCACTCCCTTTCCTTCAGTAGTTAAATAACTAATTTACAAAAATGAGAAACGTTAATTATTTATAAAAAAATGTGTGTTCATTTTTTAAAAAAATATTTCATTTTGATATGTATCGAATCAATAAAAATAAATTGGGAAAAATATAAATTTTAAAAAAAAGTAAATGGAAATCTTATATTTAAGATTAAAAATAAACCCATCAATTAACCCCATATTTAGAACTAAAGTAAACGTACGTTGGGATTTATGGTGCTATAGATGTGAAAAAAAAAAACTATTTTCAACAAATGAGGAGGTGGGGGATAAACAAAATCTATATATTATTTAAAGGGTGCAGAATGATATGGAGTTGCTAAGATCATCATCCAACATGTATCATGGTGCTAGAAGAGAGGATATGAAGCGATATAAACCGGAAGATATTCACGTGAGGAATTGGGATTGATATCGATGGCTCGTGCAGAGAAAGCATTTCTACATCTGGTGGCGTGGTGGGCAACAATGAAATTCATTGGCTTATTGGTTTCAATTCAAATGTGAAAAACTTTCCCCTACTCTTACCAAAACTGTTGCAATTATTCAGGGTCTGGAACTTTGCTCTGGAGTTCCAACGTATTAGTGTGTTTACCGGTTGTACAAAGGCAATCAATCTTCTCACACGCTCTATCGGATTTAGTAACACATCATTTTAGATACAATTGACTATGCTAGACTTCTTTTGTTCGGGACCAGTTGTGTTTCTTTTTCCTTTATATTTAGGGAGGTAGAGCTGTCAACTAGAGCCGGCTCTTGAAGGATCAGGGCCTAAACGAGTTGGCCCTAATAAGCCCGATTGCATGTCAGGGTTTCATTTTCTAAAGCCCGGCCCTAACCCTCAGGGCTAAAGGGCCGGCCCTCAGGGCCTCGGCCCTATTTTTTTAAAATTATTTTTTAATTAAAAATTATAAAATATATATTTATAATTATAAAAAAAGTTATTATTCATAAAATTAAGTTTAAGAAAGTAAATTTAAATCAATTTACACCACAACAATAAAAAAAACTAAAATATTTAGGTCTAATATCAAATAGCAACATCAAAGTGAATACTAATAAAAATTAAACTTAACTAATATTATCAGCTAAATCTTAATAAATAAATGAGGGATGAATGAATGCATTTAATATGTTTATTTCTTTAAATTATGTATTTAATCTTTTATTTTTTTTATATTATATTTTTTAAAAAAATTATAAACGGGCCTAAAAGGGCCGGCCCTTTTATTTTCGGACCTAAAAGGGCAGGTCCGATTTATTTTTTACAGGTAAAATAGAAGTCCGATCCTTAATTTTTTCAAGTCTAAAAGGGTCAGCCTTACGAGTTTGATTCTAATTGACGGCTCTATAGGGGCAACTGTTAATTTGTATCCATTTATTAGCCACCAATGATCCTGATTTACCAGGGTCTTTTACTTCCTCTGAACAACCTTCACTTTATTGTTGGAAGTGATGAATGATAATTAAAGGCGATGTACTCCTTTGTACTGTTCTAAACTTTGATAGATTATTGTTATCACTTTGATGTGTTTTTTTTTTTAATAAAAAAAGTAGACCTATCAATTAACTATGCCTGAGACAGGAAGGATTATCCTCTCCGTTGCAATCAACCTACTCGTTAAATTTTCTCCTGGATCAAATTTCTTTTGGTTGTGCATCTCAATTATAGTAATTAAATTTTATTAATGCTCTGCAAATTAGTAAGATGTATTTCTCTTCAAAAATTTAAAGCAACCATTACAAGTAGAACACTCTTTACATATATATTGCTCATATATATATAAAAATTGGGAGTGAGTATATATTTTTTAATTATTATATGACAATATCCTTGACAACTGTTTAATTAAATGTATAGTTGAGGCATTCATTGGATCACTGTATCCATATTTTCTCCTGTGAGTCACTCCTCGAGGCTTCGCCCATTGATCCTCGCTGTGCTCATTCATCCTCGCAAAGTTGTATTCAATTGAATATTCATTCCTGTGAATAACTGTCTCTATTGAAAACAAGTAATTAATTAATTAGCCATAAAAATGTGATTAAAAAAAAGCCTCGGGCAACTGGACTAGGATATATTGTAATGTAATCGTAAATTAGCAAATACTAGTATTGTACAATTTGTAAGGGCATGGCAAGGAACGACATGAATAATTTCCCCGGAAAAAAGAGAGCAAGAGGGAGGAATTCCGCTTAATTAGAATCATAAGCATTAGTAGTTGTGCTAATACTAATACTAATAATAAAATGATGAAAGTCGGGCGCCCTAGGAGAAGACCGTACAAAGATCCTGCAATCCACGGTCCACCTAGGCAGATGATTCTCAGTTGCAATTTCTGTGGTCCCCACCAACCGCGTGCTCCCACGTGTGCATCTGTACTGCCTGTCGGCCTTGCATCCATTTCCCCTCGATTCTCGAGCCCTATGCCACGTGTTCCAATTTCCGTCGTCGATCCCTCCCCCTAGATCCCAAAATACATTGAACTGGGCTTTGATTTGACATCCCTCCGCTCTTTCTTTTTTTTTTTTTGGGGGGGGCATTTAGGGGATCCGCACGTTACATTTGGTCTCCTTGTGGGGACCACTTTCTACTTCGTCATTTAAAATGACAGCTCCTTGTTTTGTTAGCGTTGGTGCCACAGGCTACTAAACGGCTGAACCCATTATTGCTCTGGTTTCGTTCACTTGGATATGTAATTTTTCTCCCGTAGATTTTAAACCAGTAGATCAGGTGTGTGTTTAAATTTCAGTTGAATATAATAAATTATAAAAATAATTAATTAAATAATAAATCTTGATTATAATTAATTGTACTATAACACAATTTATTTAAATATTATTTTTTAAAAATTAATTTTAATAAAATTAAAGACATTTAAATAATTTATTTAAAATTAATTTTAATTGTATAAATTATAATAAAAGTTATTAATTTTTAAAATTAAATTATTAATAAATTTATATCTAATATTATTAAATTTTTTTTTGAAATGAATTTTTTATTAAATTTTGTGTTTTTTTATAATTTTTTCTTGAGTCTTTATTTATAATTTCTCCAATATTTTTGATCAGCTTTTCCCTAGACGCTTAGACGCTTGCAAATACAGCTTTCAAAAAAAAATTAATTTTAATACTAATAATCGATTAATGATAAAAGATTGTGTTTGGATATATTTTTAGTTAAGCGATTTTTTTCAACTAAAAAATTGATTATTTGCCTAACCAAACAAGCACTAACTTTTCAAAATAAATCAATTATGGATATTCTATTTTGCATGAACGTATGATCTACTCACATTTAAAAAATTCTTGATTCATTTATGCTATTTTGAATATGTATAGATTTAAATTTAAATTTTAATTTGAGTCAAATCCATTGTTTGGATAACTGAAAATATATGAATTTAGATTTGATCCAAATTCAAGTTCTCCCTTAATTTCTTTATAATTTGAAATCCTTTCTAATTAAACTTCTATTATTTCAAATCCTAACTTAAGCTCTTTTGTATTTTGACCCAAATGTATGCAAGCTTGATTCAATTTGCCAACGATAGTTGTACTGAACCACTAAAGTTGATGGAAATAAGTTTCCACCATTGACCAAGATTGGACTGACAGGGACAAGATGGTTAAGTTCCACTGGAATCAAATCGACAGTGACAACAAGGATAGGATGGCTGACTTCCATCGGACCAGACCAACGCCAACGATGGGAACCAAACAATTAACTTCCAACGAGATTGGACCAATAGTGACTGCAGGGATCGAACGGCAGACTTCCACTAGGACTAGACCAACAAGGACTGAACGATAGCCTTCCATTAAGGACTAGACTGACGACAACAATGAGGACCAAATTGTCAACTTTTACTTGGGCCAAATCGACGACCATGACAGGGATCGGACGGTTGACTTCTACTGGGACCGAACCGATGACCATAACGGGGACCAAACGATCAACTTCCACTAGATTGATGGCAACAACGAGGGCATGATGGACGACTTTCACGGGCGCCGGACTAATGATGACGACAAGAACTAGACGACCAACTTCCATCGGTAAAGGATCGATGATAACAACGAGAATCGAACAACTGACTTCCACTGGCACCAAACTGATGATGATGACGGGAATTGGACGGTTGATTTCCACCAAAATCGAACCTATGGCGATGATGAAGACTGAAAGCTCAACTTCCACCGGGCAAGGACTAGACAGTTGCCTTCCATCACCGTCACCGTCAGTTCAGTCCCTATCGTTGGCATCGGTCTAATCTTGGTGGAAGTTGACCGTGCTATCCTTGTCATCGTTGTCGGTTCGACCTTGGTGGAAGTCAACCACCGGTCCTAGTGAAAGTCGGCTGTCTGGTCCTTGTTGTTGTGGTCTGTCTTCATTGGTGTCGGGCCAGTCTTGATAGATGTCAACTCGTTTGATGCCTGTCGTCATCTTCATTCTGGTCTTGACGGAAGTCTTCCATCTGGTTCTAGTTGTAGCCATTGGTTCGATCCCAATGAAAGTCAGCCATCCGGTGCTAGTTGTAACCGTCGGTCCAATCTTAATGAAAGTCAACCATTCGGTCTCCATTATCGTAGGTCTAGCCCTTGTGGAAGCTGGCTGTCCGGTCCTCGCTGTCACTGTCATTTCAGTCCCAGTGCAAGTCTATTGTCTAGTCCCCATTATCATTATCGGTCATGTCCCGATGGAAGTCGGCCTTTCAGTCCTTATTGTCCTCGTCAATCCGATCTCAGTGGAAGTTAGCTGTTTGGTCCCCATCGTCCCCTTTTATCTGGTCTTGATGGAAGTCGACTGTTCGATCCCTATCATCGCTGTCGGTCTGATCCTAGTGAAAGTTGGTCGTCCCTTCCCCCCATCGCCGTTGGCCCTATCTCGATGGAAATCAATCGTTCCATCCTTGCTGTCATGATGATTCAGTCTCAGTGGAAGTCGAAGGTCCCATCACGGTCATCATTGGTGCCACAATCTCAATCGGCTTTGTTTGTCTAATCCCGTTAAAAGTTGGCCATTCGAATCATTGAGTTTGACTATTTTTTTAATTTTTTTAAATTTAAATATAAAATATAAAATTTAAAATTATACTTTAAATCCAAATAAAAGATTTTAATATTTTAATTTAAAATTTTTTATATTATCCAAATAAAAAATTTAAAATTTATAAATTTTAAATAAAAAAATTTATATCTAAATTTTTAACTTAAATTTATCCATCCAAACATAACCTTCAGTTTTTTTAGAAGTTAAAAATCTTGTTTATCAATTTTCTATCTAAACTTTAGAAAACCATTTACAGTACTGATCATCCTTTAGTTCCCATGTGGTGTTTACACTGTCATTTGATTCCTTCGTGCCTTGTAGTGGGGTTTCGTGCAAGGAAATTGTTTGCACTTTGTAGTGACCCCAGTGTTGCCTCGCCTTGTAAATGCAAGTGTGGCATCTTGTGCTCTAAGTTTTCTCATATCAATTTTTGGGCTCCAAGTTTCTCTTTGCAATTTCCACCGTTTTTCCCATAACCTACGCCACTGTGAAGTTTTCCTCTTGCGTTTTCCATTTATGCTGAATATCATCCTCAACCCTCATTTACTTCCCCTACTCATTGGAACACTAAATTTGCTGCCATCACTAAAGACCAAAGATGACCAAACCCTATTGGCTATCGCGAAGACGTAAACCCCAAACAGTCTCTTTCCCTCAAACTCGCAGTGCAGATAGCGGTTTGTAGACAGAAGTACCTCTAATCCTCCCTTTGCATTAAGCCATTGACTTACTTCTTCCTTTATTTGTCTTCAACTTCAAAACTCGACACGAAAGCACCTCCATCGTTAGAGCCAGAAAGGAGATGATTCCTTTACAGTTACTTATTTTGTGAACTTTTAGGGCTTGTCCATCAAAGATGCTACTAAGGTATCAAAAAAGGTTAAATTCAAGTGAGTATATATATTTTGAGTATATATATTTTGTGGTCTTGGTGTTTGGTAAATGTGTGCTTATCGTTAGAAAACTATTAAGGGACATTTGTGTATGTTTATAGAATTAAGGCATAATTTTGAGAGAAGTCACGTTCGTGTTTTCATTTAATTCATGAGTAGGTATTGATTAAAAAAAATTCACAAGTGGAGTATTGGAACCTGCTTCTTCCTACATTTTTCTTAGTTCTTAGCCAAAAGTCTAATGTTGTATCATGTGTCAGCTATTTCTTCTTCCTTATTGCATTGTCTAGATTTCATTAGAATACAACAAATTGCCCTCTTTTTTTGTTAAATTCTATTTTATCTGAATCATGTTTCATCTCTTCCTTGCATTATTGTCAAGCAAACTAAAGGACGCCTAAGGAAGACTTTATTTTGAGATCATAGTCAAAAGTCTCTGGTTTGAATCCGTTCGTTGAAAGCAATTGGAAATTTCGCCCTTCTCCCCCTTTCATGGTTTTAACTTTTAATGTAGTTATTGTTGAGATTAGTTATTAGAAGTTTGTCCAAGCACTATGAGTAAATATTTGATTAATGTTTTATTTATTCCTTGATTAACATACGTATATGTAGAAATCAATTGGTAAAAAGCATGTGCACAAGAGCCTCAAGGTAGTTAACTGGGCTAATGGATGTACTTATTTAACTGTTGTTCTACGTGCAGTAAACCATTGTGTGCATTCTTTTTTGTCCGCACACGCTACAAGATAATGGCCAATGATCTTCAAATCAAAGGAGATCAAAGCATTACCCCTGTTTAGATGCTAGAGATGGGATGATGATGATAGGGTAAATGGTGAGTAGTATATTCAATCATCTATCACCCTTCCTTTTGTATAGAATTAGCATCTTATCTCAGCATGAAGGAAATAACCTTAACTGAGTTTTTTGGAAGACTTTGTTGCATTCATGTGCTAAAGAATGCACTATTGTTTCATTAGATAATCATATCTGAATGGTGATTGGTCATAATTAAATAGTGACTTGTAAATGGATTTTTATAATCAATTATGTATATTATCTTATTTTTAGTTTTTTTTCAGCTCATCTTTGATATTGAAGTTAGTAATTGACAACACTAAGATAAGTTCGATGTTTGTCTTAAGTTGCTTTGAAGTTTGATTCCACAATTAATCTGTCTTGGAGTTCAAATATGTTCACAGCAATTTATTGGATAAGAAATAGACATTTATGATGAACATGCTTCGGTCCTTTCTACTGCTAATTATATGCCATCTTTTGACATGATTGAGATTGTTAAATCAGGTTTTTGTCTCACGTTCAAATGGTGAAAAATATTCAAGTTTATTGTATCCAGGAAAGCCAAATAATTTGAATTAAGCCTTTGCCATCTCCCTTTTGATCTTGCAATTTATATTTCTTAATAACCGTGTTGATTTAATGAGTTGGATCTTTTATGAATGTCTTGAAATGAATTTAAAAAGAGACACAACCAACGGGACAAATTGACTAAATTTTATGTGCCTAAGTAGAGAAAATCCAGTTTTAGGAACTGGATTGTGGGATTAGAATCTGAATAGACAGGATTCTATATATCATGCGTTGTATCCAAGAGCTTGGACAATATATGAGGGTAACCTAGAAAACATAGCACACTTCTAAGTCAATCATGTTATTTTCATGAAAGATAATGAGTCTGACACTAATCATTCATGCTTTCAAACATACAACAAGACCCATCACTAAAAATAGTTTGTCATCATATTTAATCTATCACGCCCCATATTTATAAGGAGAGTAGCTATTCTTTATCAGTTTTTACTTTCATGGTTAGCTATTATCTCCTTAAAATTTTCTTTTGCATTCAGATTTAATTATAAGCAGTTGATTGTGTTCCGTTCAGCTGAATAAATTGGGCAAAACATCAGCAGATGTCACCTTACTTTTCACATGGGTTGTAAGTGATGTTTTTTGTTTGCTGTTATGGTTATTAGAATTTTTGTTAAAGGTAAACCATGTAATGATGAAAGAAAGTGAAGCAAGTAGATATTTTCAATAGCTTATAAATGCTATTAATTATTGCCACAGCAGGGATGTCTACTATCGAGACCTAAAGGTAAGACTTATTCTCCTGTCTTATCAGCAAAATTTCACTTTGATATCAAAAGAAACAAACTCTTATATGGTTTTCATTTTTTATTTAATAAAAATTTTACAGCTAGAAAAGTTGCTATTAGATGCTTCTGAAATTTCTAAAGTTTCTGATTTTAGGTTAAGTGCTCTGTCCCAACAAGTCAAGGTAGTTGTGTTTCATTGCCTTCTAAGATTTACTTTTCTTTGTTATTTATCTTTATTCAATATATTGATAATCCTATTGTCAAGTTTGCTGCTAATCATCCTTTGAGAAAAAGAAAATGAAAGAAAGCAAAACAATTGTTTTTTTAATTTATTTTAACATATCTGTAAATTGGCTAAATGCTTGCTTTTAACACACCTTACATGTGCTTATTTATATGCATGAATCTTGTATTGGCTTTTCAGGATGGGTAATATAGGATTTGAAAAAAGAGAGGGGATATACTAGCTCGCATCACAAGCCTTGTGATTGTTAAACTAGCGCCTACAGTTGAGAATAGAATAAGTAAATGGTGGTATTAAATTGATTAATATTTTTAATAGTATACTTTTAAAGGTCCCATTTTGTTGCTTTGTTCTTTGATTTTTTTTTTAATTGAAAGGCATTAACTATCAATGACTCCATATGATGTTGCAATTAGTATTTTTGGAGAAGATAGCATAATGTCACGGGGCTAGTCTTTCGACCCGTGCGGCACTTAGACAACCTTCACTGGAAGTTGCTAAGTAAGCCTAACTCGTATGAAAGGAGGATGCTTGGCTAAGAAGAGGAAAGGGAAAGCTTGAAGGCAAAGGAGAGTAGAGAGAGTTTGGAGAATGTGAGAGTTCTATAGCTTTGGGAACTCAAGGATGATTTACAAATGAGGAGGGGTGAGGTATTTATAGACCTCCCCTTGGATCTAGAATGTTCCCACCTCCTTAATGGACGGTGGAGATTAAATCTATCCTACGGTTACAATTGATTCTCTAGAATTCTCTTAACAAATATCTAGATATTTTAATGGAAGAATCTAGAGACAATATTAAAATATTGAGGTTAGAGTTGTGTAGGCTTCTCTAGAATGTTCTTGCACTATCTAGCACTCTTAAGGTTAGCTGGGAGGCTTCTGGAGGGTTCTGGAGCATTCCGGACCTCTTTAACCTTGTGAAAAATGACGAAACGTGACATTCTCCCCCACTTGATTTCGCGACACCCTCGTCGCGCCTTCCTCCTTGTAGCGTTGGATTTGGTCAGTGAACTGCCACAGGAGGTCTTCACGTTCCCAACTAGCTTCAAAGTCTGGTTGACCCTTCCACTTGATTAAGTACTCAGTATAGTTGGGAACTCTTCTCTTTCTGATCACCCTGTCGGCAAGGATTTCTTCTATCTCTTTGTTGTACTCAGTGATGACCGCTGTCGGTGCTCTCTTAGAGATACCTCGAGATGGATCTTCTTCATCTCCATAGTATTTCTTCAAGAGACTAACATGGACGACAGGATGAATCTTAAGCCTGGGAGGGAGTTGTACCTGGTACGCAACCTTTCCCACACGTTTAATGATAGGGAAAGGGCCTTCATATCTCCTGACCAAGCCTTTGTGGACTTTGCGTAGTGACTTGAATTGATTCGGTAATAACTTAACCATGACCAAGTCACCTACTTGAAATTCAATGGGGCGCCGCTTCTTGTCTGCCCACTTCTTCATTTTTCGAGAAGCTTTATCCAGGCATGCACGAGTAATGTCGGCTTCTTCTTGCCATTCCTTGGTAAACTTATAGGCAGCTGGATTGTCTCCCTTGTATGGAGTGGCAAGTGCGTTGGGGGTTAGAGGTTGTTGTCCGGTAACTATCTCAAAAGGGCTCTTACCTGTCGACTCACTTCGCTGCAAGTTGTAAGAGAATTGGGCCACATCGAGCAACTTAGCCCAATCTCGTTGATGAGCGCTCACATAGTGGCGAAGGTAGAGCTCTAACAAAGCGTTGATTCGCTCCGTTTGTCCATCGCTCTGAGGGTGAAAGCTTGTTGAGAAGTTCAAGTCTGTCCCCAAGAGCTTGAAAAGTTCTCTCCAGAATTTCCCGGTGAATCGGGGATCTCGATCACTGACGATGTTGCGAGGGATCCCCCATAGCTTCACGACATGCTTGAAAAACAAGCGTGCTGCTTCATCAACCTTGCAATCTACTGGGGCTGGTATAAAGGTGGCATATTTGCTGAATCTATCAACCACCACTATGATACTCCCACATCCTTCAGACTTAGGGAGAGCAACTATGAAGTCCATGGAGACACTCTCCCATGGTCTCTCAGCCACCGGTAAAGGTTCGAGTAGACCAGCAGGATGTTGTTGTTCAACCTTATCTTGCTGGCATACTAAGCAAGTTCTCACATATGCTTCGACATCGTCTTGCATATGTGGCCAATAGAAATGATTTTGCACGAGAGCAAGTGTTCTGGTCATACCTGGATGTCCGGCCCACATGGAATCATGGCACTCTTTTAAGACATCCCTTCGAAGGTTGCCCTATTTGGCACATAGACTCGGTTCCCAATGGTGTAAAGTATTCCATCATTCACCTAAAATCTTCGAGTCTTGCCTTCAGTAGCAAGCTTTACTAAGTTGCTTGCAGATGAGTCCTGAGACATACCTTCCTTGATTCGTTCAAGGAAGTCATTCTGGGGCATGCTTGCTGAGAGAGTGGCTAACTCGGCTTTCCTGCTTAAGGCATCCGCCACCACATTTGCTTTGCCTGGTTTGTACTCCAATCGATAATCAAACTCAGCAAGAAAATCTTGCCAGCGAGCTTGTTTCGGGCTGAGCTTCTTTTGTGTTTGGAAGTAGCTCGTAGCAACATTATCTGTCATAATAGTGAACTTACTCCCAAGTAAGTAATGACGCCAGGTTCGTAGACAATGCATAATGGCAGACATCTCTTTTTCTTGTACCGTGTAGCGCCTCTCTGTGTCATTGAGTTTGCGGCTCTCGTACGCAATAGGGTGCCTTTCTTGTATTAACACGCCCCCTATTGCAAAGTCTGAGGCATCAGTGTGTACCTCAAACGGCTTGGAGTAGTCGGGCAAGGACATAACAGGCTCTTGCGCGACCATCTGCTTGAGCTTTTCAAAAGCATCTTGGCAATCTTGTGACCATTGCCAAGACTTATTCTTCTTGAGCAAATCTGTTAATGGAGCAGTGATAGTTGAATACCCCTTGATGAATCGCCGATAGTAGTTCACCAGACCAAGGAATGATCTTAACTCTGGGACCTTGGTAGGAGGCTGCCATTCTTGGATGGCTCGAACCTTAGTTGGGTCCATTATGAGCTTTCCATCCTTGATCTTGTGCCCCAAGAAGTCCACCTCTTATTTACCAAAAGAACATTTTTCCAGCTTAATGTAAAGTTCATGATCAGAGAGTACCTGGAAGACTTTCTTTAAGTGTTGAGCATGCTCTTCAAGAGTGTTGCTATATACTACGATGTCATCCAAGTATACCACCACGAACTAGTCCAAGTAAGGGTGGAACAACTTGTTCATGAGTGTGCAGAACGTTGCCGGGGCATTTGTCAGTCTAAAGGGCATGACAAGAAACTCGAATGCTCCATATCTCGTCACGCAGGTTGTCTTCGGCTCATCACCTGCGGCGATACGTACTTGGTAGTACCCAGATCGAAGATCAAGCTTAGAGAAGTACCTGGCTTTTCCAAGTTGATCGAACAAGTCGGCGATCAAAGGTATCGGGTACTTATTCTTGATAGTAATCTTGTTCAAGGCCCTGTAGTCGATGCACATTCGCAACGATCCATCCTTCTTCTTCTGAAAGAGGACTGGAGCACCATATGGGGCCTTAGATGGTTGAATATATCCTGAATCAAGGAGATCTTGCAGTTGTCTCCTTAACTCTTCAAGTTCTGGAGGTGACATGCGGTAAGGTGCCAAGGCAGGTGGTTTGGCACCAGGCTCTAACTCGATCTGATGGTCTACCTCTTTTCTAGGGGGTAGTTTCTTAGGCAACTCATCGGGCATAACGTGCTTGTACTCCTGTAGCACCTCTTGGATGCAAGGTGGCAAGGTTTCCCGAGGCTTGGTTGGGCCATCCTCTTCCTCGGCCAATGAACGTACAGTGGCAATATACCCTTCTGAATTCTTGAGACCCCTCTTGAATTGCAAGGCAGAGATCATAGGGTTGGATTTCTCCAAGCGTTTCAAGGGGATTACCCAGATCATATTAGAGTCAATAACCACCATAGACTTAGCTTCGGGAATAGGGAAGGCATGTGCTTTGCAAAAGAAAGCAAGTCCCAATACAACTTTGAAATCATCCATAGGGACAACAGTAAAGTCCAGCGTACCTTGCCAGTCCCCGATCTTCACCTTCACATCCTTGGCAATCCCAAGGACTTGTTTGGCTGGGGAGTTCACTGCCTTGATGGTGCCTTCTCCCTTGTTGAGTTGGATACCCAACCTCTTAGCTTCTTCAGCCTCCATGAAGTTGTGGGATGCTCTTGTGTCGAGCATGGCAGAGGCGGACTTGCCTTGAATGGCAAGATCAGCATAAAGTAGACCCTTCTCTTCCTTCTTAGATGGGGAAAAGAGTCCAGTCAAGGAATTCAAGTGTTGGAGGGAACCAAGGTCGATCTGTTGCTCCTTGTCCCGGCTTTCTTTCATCTCAGCAACCAAGGCATTCATAGCCTTGCGGTTGGGGCAGTCACGAGTCCAGTGTGGACCATCGCACATAAAGCATGGCCTCGGTGGCTTTGAGGCATCACGCCTGATTGAGGGTGGTTTATCCTGTCTAGAACTCCCACCAAAGATTCTACCACCATCCTTACGATCGAAATTCTTCTTTTGTCCTCCTTTGTCTCCTCCACTGCTACCAGGATTAGGCTTTTTGGACTTGGTGGAGTAGTTGATTATAGACTCGGCAGCAGCAATTGCCTCATCTAGAGTTTGCACTTTGCGTCTATCCAGTTCTACTCTCGCCCAGTCTTTAAGTCCGTCCATGAAGTAGAAAAGAGCCTCCTTGTCGGACAGGTCCTCGATCTCGAGCATGATGGTAGTAAACTCTTTGATGTAGTCAGGAATACTACTAGTTTGTCTTAATCTACGAAGCTTACCTTGAGCCTCAGTCTCTGCATTGTGGGGAACAAAGTGCTTGCGGAGTTCTGACTTGAACAGCTCCCATGTGTTGAGAGTGCAGATGCCCTTCTCTCGCTTGGCATGCTTTCTGCGCCACCATAGTTGGGCTGCATCCCGAAGAAAAGTTGAAGCATTGTTGATTCTGATCGAATCATTAGAGACTCCTATGGCCTCAAAGTACTGTTCTAGGCCAAAGAGAAAGTTCTCCACAATTGTAGCACTACGAGCCCCATTGTACATGGCCGGCTTGGGCACTTTCAGACCCTGAGAAGTGGCGTTTGAAGTACTACCACTAATAGGGCTACTCACACAGTGATGAGAATCCCATTCATGACGAATCTCATCCATTTGAGAGCGTAAACCTCGTACCTCATCCCTCACATATTTGCGGAGATCGGCGAGATCACGTCTGAGGGAACGAATGTCTTCCCCTAAATCATCGTTAAGGTCTGCAATCATCAACTTGGCAGCCCGCGTTATCTCAGCATTCTCTTGGAGGAGATTGTTGAGTTGATTGTTGAGTTCCCCTATAGTAGTTCTCACTTCCTCCATGTTAGATTCCAAGCTACCAACACGAGGTTCAAGAGACTCACCTGCGGGTGCCCTGCTCCGGCCTCGCTCTCGCTTGGACCTGGGGTGAGCTTGCTCCTGTTGTGCATGAGCTTGCTCCTGTGCTTCCGTGCCAACGACGTTTCCTTTCTCAGTTGCCATCGTACAATACCTTCCTTTAAGCACAACGGTAGAACCGAGCTCTGATACCAACTGTCACGGGGCTAGTCTTTCGACCCGTGCGGCACTTAGACAACCTTCACTGGAAGTTGCTAAGTAAGCCTAACTCGTATGAAAGGAGGATGCTTGGCTAAGAAGAGGAAAGGGAAAGCTTGAAGGCAAAGGAGAGTAGAGAGAGTTTGGAGAATGTGAGAGTTCTATAGCTTTGGGAACTCAAGGATGATTTACAAATGAGGAGGGGTGAGGTATTTATAGACCTCCCCTTAGATCTAGAATGTTCCCACCTCCTTAATGGACGGTGGAGATTAAATCTATCCTACGGTTACAATTGATTCTCTAGAATTCTCTTAACAAATATCTAGATATTTTAATGGAAGAATCTAGAGACAATATTAAAATATTGAGGCTAGAGTTGTGTAGGCTTCTCTAGAATGTTCTTGCACTATCTAGCACTCTTAAGGTTAGCTGGGAGGCTTTTGGAGGGTTCTGAAGCATTCCGGACCTCTTTAACCTTGTGAAAAATGACGAAACGTGACAATAATCTTTTAAACCAGAGTATGACCTATATCCTTCCACTAAAATGAGTTGGAATGCTAGTATGCCTAATCTTTAAGCAAGAAATTATGGGTCTCTAGTTGTCAATTAAGTGCAAATGGTAGTACAAACTCAACTCACTTGGGATTACCCACTTAATTTAACGCAGCTGTTATGTGCTCATTATTTTTATAATCTTTCATGTTAGAAGTATAATTGCTTGATAACATTACATTATTGAGCTCTTCATTTCATGGCCTCAGTTAATGACTATGGAGTTAGAGACTCTAATATGGAAAGATTTTAGCTTTCTAAGCACTTATGCTTTTTGTGGCCTGCAGTTGATTTATTATAAGTTAATTAAAGCAAATGAAATCATTGCTTAAACTGGCCTCAATTTCTATCTTTCTATCTATGTAGAATTGACTAAACTTTTGTAGTCTTTATCCCTTTGTATTCTACAACTTATATGATAAAGAGAGGATGAAAAGAGGCATAATAGTACCATGATGTTTTGTTGGAAGCATTGCTTAACCATGGAGAGATAGCTTATTTGATTTTCACAATGCTTTGGCTTTCTTCCTTTTTCTTTACGATTTACTAAAATTGCTGGTCTCACATGTTATAGTTATCATTGCAGACAGTGGTCTCTCTGGAGTTAACGAGCAATTGAAAAGATTTGGAATCTCCTTATTGTCATTAGCATGACAGAGGTGGTGTTTTTGGTTTTTGGTAGAAATAGTGTGTCCTGAACTCTAAAGCACTGGAAAAATAAAGTTACAATGACTTGCCTCATAATTTGCATTTGCACAGAAAATTCCTCCGGTTTAAGAACAAAATAGAAGGAATAGGTTTTCACTTTTTACTACTATTGACAAGTCTCTTCTTAAGTCTTTTACTTTAGCATATTACGTAAGCTATTTATCTATTAGCTATCTATTAGATGTTTTATCTGAGTATTACATGCTTCTCACTTACATATTAGTTAGACTATCAAGTTCCTTTGCGCCTTGAACTTCATGTTATTGAGAAAATGAGAATCTCTAATTTGAGGTTTTTTCCCTTTTGTGAAAGATTAACCCCAAAATTGTGTTTGATGCCCTATATTGATCAATAAATTATTATGTCCAATAAAAAATTTAACCAAATTACAAAGATTACTTAGGGTATATTATACAAAAAAAAAATTTCAATATTCCAAAACAACTAATTAACACTGTTGATTTCAATTATGTTTATTATCCATACTATATTTATTACTATACCAAAGTTCAAAAAAAGTCAAATATTTTTGTACTTTAGTGAGACTAGCTTAAGTTGTTAGGCTGTGATGATATATAATAAAGTATCAAATATGTAAACCTTTTTTATGTTAAAAAACAATAGAACAATCCCAAATGTATTGACAATTGTGATTTTTTTATTGTTTACAAGCATCTTTCTATTGAAAGCAATTTTAATCTATTTGGATAATTATGGATGAGTTAGTGAAGTTTAATAATAAAAGAAAGTCCTATAAACATTTTTTTAATCACTTGTTAGTGATAACTCATAATTGTTTTATAATAATAAACAGTTACAGTTTTATAGAACATGATTAAATATTAACTAAAAAATTATAATATGAATTATGTAATTAAGAGAAATTAATGAATGCTTTCAATTTACAAAATTTTGGTCTTGAAACTGATTTTTTTTAAAAAAAGTACAATTGTTTTTGTCTACTAAACATGATTTTTTTTTTTGTATGGGTTGGGGAGGAAGTTTTTTTTTTTTTTCAGAAAAGTGAATTACAAATTAACATCAATTTTTTTATTTGTTTTTATACTCTTCTAATATTTCACTAAATAATAAAGTCCAAAGACATTGAATAACTCTTACTACTTTACTGGAGAATAAGACATTGACTATTATAAGTTTTTATGCACGTATAATTGATTTGGTTAGAGGCAAATATATTTGCATGCAAAAGGCTTAAAAATACTTATCTACAACAAAAATAATGAGGTGTCTTAAAAAATGACTCACGTTACATTTCAACAGATATTCAAGAACATTGAAATGAATTATCGTTTTTTTTTATGTTATACCTTACACTAATTGTTTCTATACACTTGTGCACATGGTTTGTATTTCTCCATCAAATTTAATTATGAACATGTCATTCACATTTATCATTTGTTCAATTGGTTGCAAATTAATGCAATCTAGCTAAAGACCACACTCATTAAAAAAACTAAATAAACATGTTAACATTGTTGATTTCAAATACATAGCATGCAACAACAATGATGCTCTACAGTATAATTTATCTTACAAGAAAGTAATTTTGAAGGCATACATAAATTAATATAATTAGATGATATTTTGTCTGTGCATTGCACTAGGTGAAACATTAGTTATAAAGAAAGTTAGAAAGACAGCATAAGAGATTGTTTAATTTGTTGATGTGTTTATTATCTAACTTTTCTTTTCCATTGTTTCATTGTATATATTTGACTTTTTATCTAAAAAAAAAAGAGAGATAAAAGCAAAAGAAAACCAAAGAGAGGGAAAAAGACATGTACTCCTTCCAATTTTATTTATAAGTTACATTCTAAAAAGTTTATTTAGTCTCATTTATAAGTCACGGTTTGACTTTTTAAGTAATATTTAAAATGTATTTTCAAAATTATTCTTTATAAAAGAGAAAAAAAATAACATGTCATCACTTTTTAAATTTGTTATATAAGAGCGTATTTGAAATTTTACATACTTTTGTTGATTATATTTTTTTTATATTGATATTGACGAGATTGGTAGAAATAACTTACAAAAAAAACTGAAGGAGGAGTATAACAGGGCTATGTGTGCCCTTAGACTATAAGGTTGCCCTTAATAAACCCCATTTAACTCCAAAAAGATGGTAATTAAGGGATTAACTCTCAAAGGATTACCAAAATTGTAAGCTTATATAAAAGAGAAGAATTCTCAAATCATTTATAATGGGATCTCAAAACTTAATTTTCAATCTTTAACATACACATAAAATGTTCAAATCAGAGTTTGAAAATAATGCGCAGGTTAAAAAAATCACATGGAATCCAAAACATGAGTTTCAAAACTCAAAACTATAATTTGCCCATGTGGCATGGTTTATGACATATACGTTGCGGTTTACTCTCCTTTGTGCTATGCACTGCGGTGCATTGCATGAATTTAACAACAATGGGAGGAAATTTTTGATGCATCCTAAATCTCCGTCCCATGTTTGATTGAGATAGTTTCAGTGTCTACACAAAACTTTCTTCTAACTCTATCTAATGGCATAGATTTTACGCTCAAATACATTTTTTACAAAAAGTTGGATATTGAAATCTATTTTATCACTTTTTCACCAAAATCTCAGATCAATAGTGTCCTAACTTAATCATAAGTGCCAAAAACCTGCACCAATTGTCCAACCACACTCAATAAATTTTAACGAACTCGTGCAATGCATCATACACAACCAAAAATACATATTTTTTAAAATCACTACTCAACTCTAAATTTTCACAAAACATCAAGGAGAGGAAATTCATACACAACCCCATATTTTTTATTTACATTTAAAATTTTTAAATATGTAATCGTATTTATTTAGTACTTTTTTGAAAAATTAAATGTATAAATGGGTTAAAATAATATTCAAACATACCGTTAAAAAATTAATGAAAGATACACTTAATTATTTAAATTGAGTGATAGTAAACAATTATATATCATAAGAACAGATTAATAATTTTTAAATTTTTAAATCAATTACAAATAAAAATATATTTTAAATTTTTTAATAAAATATTTCTAACAACGTTAAAATATTGAATTAAAGTTTATGTTTTAAAAAAGATTTATGTAATTTTAATAAAACAAAAGATGTATTTTCACTCAATAAGTTATACACACACTGTGCACTGTTGTTTTTAAACCAAATCAAACCGGTCCGTTGCGTTTGATCTGGCTTTGTATTTTAAGGTGGACATAACTTAGACTTAGAATTAACTCAAATCAACTTGTCTAGTCCCATGGGTTAAACAGGTTGATATTTTAAAAAATTCTAGCTGAAATAATGAAGAAGAAGAACCCAAATGAAAAGAAGAATGAAAAGATGCATGAAGAACTGGCAAGATGAAGAACTAAAATGAGAAGGAAAAAAAAAAAAAAAAAGACCAGGCTTTATTGTTGAAATTAAACTCCACACCTCTATTGTGAAGTGAAGCTTAACAATGTAATTTTGCCTTCCATAGTTAAACGCTGGAGCCAGATTCCTCGCTTGACACAGATTTTAAAAATGAAATTGTATATTTGTATATATATTCATTACTCTTTTGACCCTTTTTATTAGTTATTTTTACCGATTTTATTAATATCAATGCAAAAAAAATATAAAAAATAAAAGTGTATAAAATTTTAAATATGTCCTTATATAATAAATTCAAAAAGTAATATTATGTTACTTTTTCTCTCTCTATGATAATTTTAAAAATACTTTTTAAATATTATCTAAAAAGCTGTATTGTAACTTATAAATGAGATTAAATAGATCTTTTAAAATATGTCTTATAAATGAGATTAAATGGAGCATTATACAATACACACCAGTTATTATTTTTTTATCTGCAAATTTTTGTCACTTTAATCTTAGTATCTTATTATTAGGTAAATTTATTGTTTTAAAAATAATTTTATTTGAATTAATCTATGTATACTTTAAAATAAATTAGTTTACGTGAGCTTGATTTCACTTTCGATTCAATATTAATTGAACCCTTAATCTTGATGTTGGCCAGTTCAATGAGCAATTCAATTTCTTGGTGTGCAACTGAAATTATATGGGTTGTAGGTGCAGTAGTTGGGGATGGAACATCTCCATGAAGCAATTTTGTGTATATGAGATGTCCGTTAACTTTGAGAAGGGCACGAGATCTTAATGCTTGATAGCCACACAGAATCAACTTCAGTATGAGCCATTCAGATAATTTCATTTGGACAAGAAATTATAAAAAAATTATTTATAATAAAGAGTTTGGATCTAATTTGAACTATTTAAATTTAATATTAAAATTTTTTATAATTTAATAAATTTACTATCCAGATTTACTCTGGACACTTTAAGTTTAAAATTTTAACTTATAATTTTTTTAAAATTATTTCTTTCAAAAGTACCCATTTGAGTATTATCCTTGTTTTTATTAAAAAAATTAATATTAAATATAGTTTGTTCAAAGTAAATGATTAATTTATAAAAATTATAAAAATTTTAATATCAAATCAAACTATTTAGATTAATGATAAATTATTAGGAAGATTAATCATCGGGTACCTGTAATTCTGACTTAATTACAACTCAATTCTTAAACTGTGATTCGTTGTAACTAAGTTTATATAATTTTAGCTTGATTGAAATTCAGTCCTTGAATTTTAATTTTTTAATTGAGTCCTCATAGTTTTAATTATTTAAATATTGATTTCTATACTTAAAAAAATAAAATTATAAAGATTAAACCTATTTTAAAATTCAGGACTCCTAGAGTAAAACTATTTTAAAATTTAGGTCCTAAATTTTAAATAATTTTATTTTTTAAAATATAGAGAGCAATATTTTAATTGGTTAAAACTATTGAGATTGAGTTATAAGAGTTAAAATTTAGGGATTGAGTTATAAGTTAAAATTATAAAAACTGAATTACAATGAGTTAAAATTTAAAAATTGAATTATAATTTTAAGAATTAAATAATCAGCTTTTTCTAAATTATTTATTAAATAAGTTATCGCTATTAAAAACTTTAAATTTGAATGATTTTAAATTAAAATCTGAATTGCTTAGATCGAAGGAGCATGAAGACGAACCCGTAGGCTATGTTTGGTTTGAGGGGAAGGGAGGGTTTTTAAGATACCTTATTTGGTTTGATTAGAGGGGAGAGGAGGGGAGGGGTTTTTATTGATCTTTTGTTTGGTTTAGGAGGGGAGATAATAATTAAATTATCATTATACCCTTGTACAATAATATTTTTATTTTTTAACCTTTTATCACATAAATCTATTTTACATATCAACTCAAATTGTATAATTTTTTTTAAATTACCCTAAGCTTATCAATTTTTTTTTACTTCTTCATCCTAAATAAGTAAATTAAAAAATACTATTAAATAATCTTATTAGTAAATTAATCTAGATATTAAACAATACTTTGTGAAAAAATTAATGAAACTAATGATTTTATACCCTCAATAATTGCACAAGACAATGCTCGTTCTTAATAACAATGTAGCAATAATTATAATCATTAATAACAAAATATATTGGGCAAGAGCATCTAACATATTAATCATGCTTAAGAACCACATTTTGAGCATCTAGCTAACAAAATATACAAAAATTACTAATAAAAGTCATCATCTAATTAGAACTATAAAACATCCTCATCATCACTTCCTTTCGTATTGGTGCTGGACATTGAGTTGCTGCTTTAAGCCTATCACTATTAGCCATAAGAAACCAATATATGTCAGGTAATTTTGCAGCATCAATCCCACACTTTTTAAGCATTTTCCAAATTTTTTCACCTGATAATTATGGCACCTTCTTGAAACTGTCCTATCATCACATTTCCTTGTTGAATTGCCTCAGCCACAGCTAACACTGCTCCCGTCAACTCATTTAGACTAGCCTCATTCTCCTTAGACACCCTCTCTGTCTTCTTGCTACATGCACTAGTAATAGTGGGTGAGTGCTCTTGGTCAGGTGAGTTTTCTTGTCTTGGTAAGTTTTTTTGTCCATCAAGCTCAACATTAATTGTGGCTCTATTTTGTGAGACAATATTGTTAATGTCATTAATGATTTCAATGACTTCTTCCTAAGAACGACGTCTTTTTTTCACTCACGTGCTGTCTCACCCTCATCTCCATTAGCTCTATCTACTTTATATAATATCATCATTTTTTCATAGTTTAGAAAAGGAGTAGTTCTCTATAATGCTGCTTTAGGTTTAACCTGAAACAAGTGAAATTACAAAAGCAATTCAATTGCAAATGCATACTTTTCCATTTTCAAAGATCATTAAACAAGTATAGCTATGAATATGTAGGAAATTACAAAAGAATAATATAATCAATGCATATATAAAAAATTTACCTCAATTAATGCATCCTAAACTTCAGGCTCAACATCCCTATATTTGAGTTATTGGATTCTAAGCGAACCCACTCAAACTTTTGAAAATGTCATAAACATCTGAAAAGTTTCTCTTTAAAGTTTTCCATCAATTTTTCACCTTTTTCTTGTCAATTTGTTTACCGAATAAAGCACTCAAATATTTATATATGTTATCATAAGCTGTAGTGGTAAAAGTACCATTAACTTTGTGACCCTCATTATATTCATTCATGAAAGCATCAACGAGAGTATCATCTATGAATCTTGTCTAGTTTACAATCTCCTTATTATTGTTTGGTGCCATCCTATTACATAACAACATAATCACATAATACTAATCCCAATATGAAAAGCTAATCAAATTTCAATGTCAAACTAAACAAATAATATAAAGCAAATAAAAGTCAATAAAATAACAAATTTCAATATCTGATCAAACCTTAATTAAACTCAATATAAGTCAATGTAATAATACAACATATTTAAATGTCTATAATAATACAATAGGTTCTAACTTATTAAGAAAATAAAAATTCAATCATCAAATTCATCCTCAAGAGCAGCCAAATGTTCTTGATAATCTGCCTACATCTGATTGGTTATATTTTTTCTAATAAGTTCACCTCGAGCAGCCTCATTATTGTCTCCTATTTGAGCACGGTTATTATTATTTGAATGGTTTTCTCTTACAAGAACAGCATCAACTTCCTCTAAAAGATCTTCAATAGGGTCTATACTCACAAGGAAGTTATGAAGAATGCAACATACATATATTATCATTTTTTGTGCTTTGATCCCATATGTAGGTTCAGTTGTATTGGATAGAATAAAAAATCTTTTTTTCAAAATACTAAAAGCACGTTCAATGGCATTGCATAACTTTGCATGTCAAAGGTTAACTAACTCTCTATAATTTAGGGAGAGATTCTGTTTTGAATATTCTTTCAAATGATAATGGACTCCTCAATAAGGTGTTATAAGTCCTCTTGTTAACATGAATCCAGCATCAACAAGGTAATATTTACCTATCATAAAGAAAAATAATTACTATAATAATTTTACAATCACAAATATAAACTTTATCAAAATTGGTAAAATATTTACCTTTAGGAATTATAAGCCTATCTTCTCGTGTTAATGCATTTTTAATAATTTTTGAGTTAGATGCAATACCTTCCCATCCAGGGAGCACATAAGTAAACTTTAGATCAAATGTACATGCTGTTAACATGTTCTGTGTCGGAAATTCCTTCCTACCACGATATCTAGGAGCATCTAAAGAAGGCACCTTGACTCGTATATGTGTTCCATCAATAGCACCAACACAATCCTTAAAATATGAGAAGAATTTCTTATCTTTTTTAATTTCAGGACGGATGGTTGAGCCATTAGGTTGAACAAGAAATTTTTCTTCTAAGTCAATGATAGTTGTCAAAACTGGATGAAAATGGCGACTAATTGTCTCACCAAAACACCTAAACCAAAAATTCACTTCACGATTTTTTGCATTGTGTGTCAATATATATAGAGTTTTTGCAACTATTTCTTCCACATTTGACCATTGCGTGGGTTGCAGGCCAGCCTCTCTTTTTAACATACCACATAATTCTAAAAAAGTTCTAGGAGTCATTCTAATGATATTTCAACTAGAGGGACTATCACTTATTCGGCTCATTATTTCATCACGTACCATTTCTTTCTTGCCACTCAAACTATAACTTATTTTTTTTTTTTGAATACATCTTACTTGCACATACTTTTATAAGGACACAAGGAAGAAGAGCTAGTGCTCTTCGACGCAATTCAAACCAATGTTGTACCAGTAAAAGATATTTAGATTCCTTGCTCATCTAACAAAGCAACCAAGAAGAATAATAAAAATCAATAAACAAGCCACAATTATCATAAATGAGAGCAAAAGATTTAGTTTCATCAGTAGAAAACAATGATCATATATAGTACGAGTGGAAAACAAGATTTCTGTGACTCTACAAAGCACCACAAATTGAAGAAAATGGTGGGCCTTTCTAACTAGTCCAATTAATCTCATTCACAGACCATGAAAGAGTCTTAGGAACGATGGCAACGTGCAGCATGACGGCAACTCTTTTTCTATATAAAATCAAAACCTAAAACTGATTGCTTTCTTGCATCCAAATAACAATTTTAGAACAAACAAACAGGGAATGAATAACTATATAAACGATACCGAATTATGAGGTAAATGAATAGAGAACATAGATTTTAGAGGTTATCTTATATTATAGATTGAAAGGCGTGTCTTATATGCGCAAATTGCATATTAGTTATTCAAAATGAACCAAAAGCAAGCATTACAATTATCACCATTATGATCTTCCATGAACCAAAAGCAGCTCATTTAATCCAGTGAAGTTTATATCACCATTAAAATTGAAAGTAGAATATCCCATCAATACAATTTTCTTCTTTACCCTACCCTAGAGGGTTTTGGTTTGTGAGACCACATTACTATAAAGAAATCAGTTCAATAATTTCCATGCAAGAGAATCAATTGAATGAGAGGCTTTGTACTATAAACAGAGAACAAAAGTATTTAATCACAAAAACCTATATTTGCAAATCAACAGCAATATAAAATTGAACATTTTTTATGTAGAACAGAAAATTACATTTCCCATGAATCTCTGGATGTTCTTCAAATTGTTGGCAAAGTCATACACAAGAACGATGGGAACAGTCACATAGATCCCAAACTTAGCAATCTTAAGGATTCCTTTCGATGTGTCAAGAGAAGACATCTCAGTGGATGTTTTAATTTTGCAGGACATATAGAAACACCAGCATTTTAGCGCATAATATTAAATATGATATGTTTATCGATGATAGTTAAGTCAAGTGAAATGGATCAAAATGAAGAAAACGGTGGGCCTTTCTACAGAGCACCGTTCTTATAGCAATTGTCATATAAGCTTCTAATTGTTAACTTAAATGCTTCATCCGTATAGAAAGAATGAAGAAGAAAACCAGAACAGGGTCTGAACAACCTAAATCTCAGAACAAGGTCCGAACAAAAAGAAAAGAACGAAGAACGAAGAAGAAAACCAGGACAAAGCTCAAATCAAACACAAATCAAGCGAATTGATTCAAAGAAAAGATAGATAGAGCATTTGTGAGGAAGAATCTGACCTAACAATGCACAGTGAGAGCTTTGAAGAGGAGGACTTGATGAGATAATGCACGTCGGGAGCTTCGACCACTCTAGACAAGACGCATGGCGGGGCTTCGAACACGCCAGATTAGACGCACAATAAGAGCTCTGACAAACCGAGAGCTCTGAGAAAGCTAAAAGAAGACCCACAACGAGATAGACCGAGCTTCTGCAAGAAAAGAAAGCCAGATTGTGTTTATTGTGTTTCAAGGGCAATATCATAATTTCATAAAAATAATGAGGATAAATTAGTCAATAAATTTAACTCTTCTTCAAAAAAAATCCCAACTTAAAGGGAGCCAAAAATAAGAGGCCTCTCCCCTCTAAAAATTTTGAACCAAATGAGAGAAATGAAATCCTTCCCTTCCCCTCCATTTACCTCCAACCAAACAAAGCCATGAACACACACTCGGGCGCGGTTATCGGATTGTTGTGTGCACCGGAAGGCGCGAGAACCTTTTTGTGGCCCCGCCACCGTGGGGGTGGGGGAAGAAATTTCTGGAGACATCGAAGCTTTTATCTGGCAATTCGAGTCGGGGGAACCAAGCCCTAGCGATCAAAACGATCTCACTCCTGATCTGCTCCTATCTTGAAGAGCTGAATTATAGGCAAATTACTCCTTTTCATCTGCGGTTCATGGCGACTTCATCAACCTCTGTCGCTACATCTGTGTCTTCGCAATTCACCAACTTCAACGGTTCCTATTTCCCCGTGCCTTTTCACCTACAGCAATCCCTAGCAATGCAGTATGCGACACCATATGCGGCGGTTTCTGCGGCATCGCCAGCCGTGCAAATTTCTCCTGCTTCCCTTTATCCCTCTCCGGCACCGGTCGCTGGTTTGTATTCTCTGCCACAGTATCAGCAGGTCGGTGGATGCTCTTGCGCGCAATACATGCGTGCGCGATGATTTCTCTGCTAAGTTTTTATTTATTAATTTATTTTGCGTAAAATGAGATAATTGCCTTTGATTCCTTTTCATTTTCTGACGCAAGAATAGTAGGAGGCCATCGTTTTTAACTGCTGTTTAACTTTTAATATTCCTCCCGTAGCGGGTTCGTTACAGAGCTCTTAGAGAATAGCAATATAAGAACCAAAAGACTCGATTGAACGTTCAACTGTGTATTTTTTTCTAAAATCATTATTATTATTATTATTATCGTTTTTTTTCTTTTTAAATAATAGGCGCAACAACTATTTCAAAGGGATGCACAGGCAATTACACCTGAAGCTCTTGAGAGTGTCAAGGCGGCCATTGCAAATAGTGAGATTGAGCATAAAGCGGAGCCCAAAAAGAAAGCAGTTCCTCGCAAAGCTGCTGGCCAAACATGGGAGGATCCCACTCTTGCAGACTGGCCAGAAAGTATGCTGTTTCTTTTATATAATTACTATTTTTTAATTCGTCACGGTAGTGCAAGGATAATCAACTTGCTTCGGCACGACTGTCCTCATAGTCCGTAATTCAACTCTGTCGAGAGTCTTTCAGGATTTTGAACTGTGATCATGTGTTCTCTCTCTTCCTCTTTCCTTCTTTCTTTTTAAAAAAGGAAAAATCGAGACTCCATGTGGGGGTTGCATCTTCATGAAAATGGTTTAAGGTAGTGTGATACGCGCACACGGACCCTTGGGCTTTGGTGGAATACGGCTCAAGCATGGATAACCCCATGGAAAGGGAAATATATCAAGCAAGTTTGAATGAAAGACTAGATTCCCCATCTCATTGAGATAACTAGGTTCTTCTCCCTTTTTTGGATGATTAATTTGAATAATTTAGCCATTTAGGTGGACAACTTTTGACCCAGTAGTTTTTTTAATAAAAAAATGTAACTTCTGAATAGTTGCGTCAGATATGTAGAATGTGGAACGGTGACAGTTGTATTTTCATGTAGTAGTTAAAAAGAAAACATGTTGTTATCAACATGCAATTCATGTGGATTTTGAAAGAAATACCTTGGTAATCGAAGTCACTGCTGTAATGCAGAAAGTCAGCATCAAAATTGACAATAGTAGTAAGTCATTTGGAGCGTAATTTATTTCCTTTGAAGTTACGACTATTATATGGAAATAAAGTTGTTCTGGGCATTCTGGGGCTTCAAGGATTGTTTATTGGTCTTGCATGTGGTGTATAAGCAGTATGTATTTTGGTTGACATCCCCCCTCTTTAAGGCCCAGATGCTATTTTTCCTGTATTACCTATACCTACATTTAAAATGGGCCCAGGCTACTCAATTAGTGGTTTGAGAATGTAACACATGCCTTCATCCTGCCAAATTCTGTCATATAATATCACGCTCTCTTTTTCACAGCTGGTGCAAATTAATTTGTCATTTTGATATCAAATACTGCCCTCTCTCAAAAGCTAAAATCATAAATTAGTCTCTTATCAAATTGGATGTGGCAGATGATTATCGGCTCTTTTGCGGTGATCTTGGTAATGAGGTGAATGATGATGTTCTTTCAAAAACATTTTCTCGATTTCCTTCCTTTAACATGGCACGGGTAAGTGGATCTTTCATCTAACTACGTCTTTCACTTTTGGTGACAATCATGTCAGTGTGAACAATTTTTATTTCCTCTTCAGATTTTTATTTGAAGGAACAGAGCGTGAATCTTAAGGTAGGCCCCGTATCATAACTTATATTTAGATAGACATGTTGTTATGATTAGAATTGATGCATTATTTTGGGAAAAATGTAACTTTAAATTCCTGCATTTTGTTTGAGTTTTGCTATAAGTGCCTGCATTTTTTTTTCTTTTGGTGTTATAGGTTTTTACACTTTTATTTTTTGGTGTTCTAGTAAGTGTATGGATTTAAAATTATATTTTCCTATTATTTTGTCATCGGAGGTGTTCCCTAGCTGCTGCCCATTAACAAGCTAAAAGAAAATTGAGATGGTGTCATTGAGATGCTGTTTAGGATGCTTGGATTTTCAGAATCTTATAATTTGAAATTAATCCATTCTTAGGAGGTTTATTTTGGTGTCTTATTTATGACTGGAGATCCGAAAAGTTAGTTGCAGTTCATTCCAGTCAGGTTGACTTTTGAATTTTGGTTGTGGACATTTAGAGTCAACATATGGTCATTAAGTCTGTTAGATTCCAAATGACTCTTGGTCTGTGCTTTTTTAGCAGGCCTGTTGAATCTTTCAGTAGGTCTATCTGTTTCCCCCAGTCTGTCTTGATTTATTTCCTTGTTTGAGGTGGCTTTCCAACTATCTTGAACCCCTATGGAAAGATACTTTGGTTGACTGGATTTAATTTCTTATGCCCGTAGTCTCCCACTTTGGCTCCAGCAAACTAAGCCTCGTCTGGCAAACTTAGCAAACTAAGTCCACACACACACACACATTTTTTTTTCAAAAGAGTAAAGAATAGATATGTTTGGTGGCTATTGTGACCTTCTGTGAACTTAGTTTTTTGGGTTCTAAACTGACACAGTAAAAGAGGGGGTAGTGGAGGAAGAAGTGAACAGTTATTCACAATTGGAAAGAATAATTGGTGCATAGTTGTGAGTATAGTCAAACTAATATTAAATGTATTTATCTTAAGAGAGATTTACTCCTTAGATATTGGGATATGATTAGATGAGATTATGGGAGTTAATATTTTTATTTTTTTTATTCTATTTCCTTTATAGGATTCTCTGTAACTTGTATATATATTTACAGTCTCTTGTGAATAAGATTATTGAGGAATTCTTGATCTAGAATGTCACATGGTATCAAAGCCTTGCACACCTGACTTGGAAATTCTTTCGATGGTCCAACACTAGTGTCAAACTCAAACAACTCCTGTTCTGCATCTCTAGTCAGCACCTCACCCACGTTGAACTCGCACGATAGCAGCACAGTGTCAAGGTCGTTTGTTCCAGAGCTGCACAACCACATCCAGAGTCGTGCATAGGCAACATGTCTTGCTGTCCAGAGTCGCGCGTAGGCGACGCTTCCTGTTGTCTTGGGTTGCATGAAACCAAGTCGCTTGTTCATGACCATTGCCCAGAGTCGTACGAAGGCAATAGTTGTGGCTGTCCAGAGTCGCATTCACACCTACCTCCAAAGCCGTTCTTGAGCCTACTCAAGCCTTAGACGATTGATTCTGGTTTTGGCGTAGGGAATAACTTGCTCCTATACTCACATGGCGCACTCCCCAAGGGTTGAGTTTTGCTGAAGTGTCCTCTTTTCTCCTCGTCACAGAAAAGTTTAATGGTTGCAACTATCGTGAATGGGCTTAGGCAAACTGACTTGCTATTAGAGGACAAGGCAAGCTAGGTCTTATTATTGGCCACTCAAAGGATCTAGACGCATTAGACTCGAAGGCTATGGTGAAGCTGGAAATCAAAAACTCCATGGTAGCTTCGTGGCCAATCAATGCTGTGACACCACAAATTCGGCATTCCTTCATGTTTCTTCCGATAGCTCAAGATATATGGGAAGTAGTCAAGGAGTCATATTCAGATGGTGAAGATGGTGCCCGGCTCTATGATCTTAAGACACAAATTTGGCAGGTTAAACAAGGAGACCGGTAGTTAATTGAATTTTCGTTGGACTTGGTTGCCATTTGGCAGGAAATTGACCTCAACACAGGAGAGGAGTGGTCATGTGCCATTGATGCAGTAAGGTATGAGCGATGAATTGAAGATGAGCAGGTCTTTCAGTTTTTGGCCTGTATTTATCAATCTTTGGATGATGTTCGTAGCCGCATATAGGCTCGCTCCCCCTTACCTTCTCCTTGTGATACGCTTGCTGAAGTTCGTCAAGAGGCCTCTCGTCGCAAGGTGATGTTATGTGCCCCTATTCCTACTCTTCCTCAATCTGAATCTTTTGCTTTAGTGAGTAGGCATTTTGACCAGGTCCACAAAGATGCAAAGGGGAAGAGTGTGTGACCATTGTAAAAAGACGGGCCACTTGAAAGACAAGTGTTGGGATCTTCATGGGTCTAACACATCTTAATTGGAAACCTCGTAAGGGTAAATCCCATGGCTATCAAGTTATCTTTGATCCTCCTAACAAAGTGGGTTCACTACCTTCTATTGATAAGGACCAATTGAATAAACTTATGGACATGATTAAGTCCTTACAATCTAGGCAGCCACCTTCCCTGTCATAATGCTTCAGTAGTTAAACAAGGTAATTCTCATTATGCTTTCAAATACTTGTTCCATTAAGTCTAAATGGATTGTTGATTTTGGAGCCTTGGATCATATAACTGTGGATTCTACATTATTTATATCATATTTCCCATGTAGTGGGCATGAGAAAATTGATACAGCCAATGGTACCTCTTCCTCTATTGCTGGAAAGGGCAATATTACTATTTCTGAAGTTATGCATTTGGATTCTGTTCTTCATGTTCCTTATTTGGCTTGTAACTTGTGCATAAGCTAGTTTACTAAAGCTCATTGTAGTGCTCACTTCTTTTTCACCTATTACATTTTTTAGGATCTCTCATTGGCGAAGATGATTGGTAGTGCTGAGGAGTGTGGTGGGCTCTATTACTGGAATCAATCGTGAATAATCCCTGGTCTTGTTTCTGCTGCAACCTTGCATCTACTTCCAAAAATGTTGTTCTTTTGTTACGATATAAAAGAATGGGTCATCCCAATGTTTAGTATTTGAGTCATTTGTTTCTCAAATTATCATTTAATAAAACTTCTAGTTATTTTTTGTTGTGATATTTGCGAATTGGCCAAACACCATCGTTTTTCTTTTCCATGCTCTGAGTACAAGCCCTCTCAACCTTTTTCTATTGTTCATGGTGATGTGTGGGGTCCTTTACTTGTTCCTAATTGTACTCATGCTAAGTGGTTTGTTACTTTCATTGATGACTATACTCATGTGTGCTGGTTCTGTTTAATAAAAGACAAGTTTGATGTGACATCTATTTTTATCGAATTCTGCACCATGATATTAAATCAATTTCACAAGTCTATCAAAATCCTTCAAACTGATAAGGGCATTGAATATGTTAACAAATCTTTGGGTGAGTTTCTTAAGTCCAAGGGAATTGTTCATAAAACTTCTATACTGACAGTCCTCAACAAAATAGGGAAATAGGGTGATTGAACGAAAGAATCGACCCTTACTTGAAGTTGTTCGTGCTCTTCTCTTCACCACAAATGTCCCCCTAAATACTTCTAGGGGGATGCCATTCTCATTGCTACTTACCTCATTAATCGCATGCCCAGTAAAATATCATCCTACTCTATTCTACTTGTGTGCCTTCGTCAAACACACTCTCATCCATCTTGAGACAACTCTTCCTTTAAAAAATCTTTGGGTGTTCTGCCTTTGTTCACCTTTCCTCATCCTCCAAACTTGAGCCTTAAGATATCAAATGTGTGTTTCTTGGTTATTCTTCTTCCCAAAAGGGCTATAAGTGCTTTGATCCTTCTTCTAAGCGCTTATTTGTTAGTCATGATGTTACCTTCTCTGAACATGAATCCTTTTATCCTTCTCCTTCAATTCAGAGGGAGAATTGGAGTGAATTTCAATCAATCCATCATCGTGACTGTGAGTATTCTCCTATTTATTCTCTTGACCAAGAACACCCTAATACTACTTCTCTTGAACTCATGTCTCTTTTATGCCAGAAGCAATAGAAAATGCAAGTTTAGGGGGAGACAAGAACAAAGGTGCTAAAGGTAAAGAGATTAAAGTTTACACACGAAAGATGAAGCATGGTAAAAAAGCCCACAAACCTGAGGTAGTACTAGAATTTGAACCGGTGGAAGATGTTAGGGAAGAAAGTCTTGGAGAGGAAGGTGAAATTATTAATGAAAATTCAGAAATAGGGACGAGTTTAGAAGATGACTTGGGACTGCCAATTGCCCTTAGAGAGAAACCTCGGTGATGTGCACAACATCCTATTCAGAAATACCTATCGTATGAAGCTTTGTCTCCTAGTTATCGAGCCTTTATCGCTAATGTTGATGATGTTAGTATTCCTAAAAACATCTATGAGGCTCTTAAAACACCAGGATGGAAAGAGGCTGTGCTAGAGGAAATGAAAGCATTAGAAGAAAATGGGATGTGGGAGATTGTGTAGAAGCCAAGGAGCAAGAAATTAGTAAGCTGGAGATGGGTATTTACCACTAAAGCTGTATTGTGATAATAAGGCTGCCATAAACATGGCTTTGAATCCCATCCATCTAAGCATGTGGAAATAGATAGGCACTTTATAAGAGAAAAAGTGGAAGATGGACTCATATGCTTAACCTCTCTACCAACAAATTTTCAAGCAGCAGATGTGTTGACTAAAGGGTTACATAAACCTGCCTTTGAAAGTTGTTTGAGCAAGTTGAACATGATTAGTATCTATGATTCAACTCAAAGAGGATTGTGAGAATAGTCAAACTAATATTAAATGTATTTGTCTTAAAGAGATTTACTCCCTAGATATTGGGATATGATTAGATGAGATTATGGGAGTTAATATTTTTATTTTATTTGATTCTATTTACTTTATAGGAATCTCTGTAAGTTGTATATATATTTACAGTCTCCTGTGAACAAAATTATTGAGGAATTCTTGATCCAGAATGTCACAATAATTAATTCAACAGGTGAAATATATCAGATGTAGAAGATATATAGTAAATGAGGATACAATTGTCTTTATTTGAGGCGTTGTAGTTTTTTTATTGATTTTTTAATCTTAAATTACTATTCTGAGAACTTTAGGCTCTTGATAGGCTGTAGTTTCTAATTTTCTGATTGTCATTCTTCCAAATCAACTCAACTTGTGTTTGCGGTGCTTGCAAATTTACTTAGAAATTTGTTTCTATGACTATAATTCATTTGATTATTTTGTAGGTTGTCAGAGACAAGCGGACTGGAAAAACGAAGGGTTATGGATTTGTAAGCTTTGCCAATCCTGCTGACCTTGCTGCTGCTCTCAAAGAAATGAATGGTCAGTTACTTGCAAACTAGTGCTTCTCTCTTCTTCTTCCTGTCTTTTATTATGCTTCTATCTCTTTTTTTTTTTTTTTTGCTTTCCAATGGAAAATCTGCAAAGCCACATCTATTTTAAGTCTGAGGGGTTTAGGCTTATTGAAATTTGAAGTCAGTAAACGGGTTTTTAATGCGAACCTTGTGACATTTTCTACAAATGCGTGCACAGATGCCTACAGGAGTACAAGCAAATGCTGTTTAGCCCTGACTTTGTTATTGATATGATGCATGAATTGATTTAAGCAACACTTAAAAAGAATAACGGGGGGAAATTACATATCCTTAAGTGATGAAGTAATTGCAATTTTTTATATCCAAAGTTAAAACATGACACTATCCATCGAAATATCCCAGAAAGTGAATATGTCCATGACAGTTCAAATCAACACTTAAAAACCACATGATTTGTTATGTGAACCTTACATCTCCATCGTATTCCCAGGTGTTTTGTGTTTTCAGTCTCTGATACGTTTCTACTGAAATCTTTTTATGTTCTAATTTTAACTAGAATCTGTAATTTTCATTTTTAATTTTCTTTTTAAAGTTTAGGGTAATGTTTTGAAATTCATATTTGAGATCATAATTAGACTATAGGTCAAACATGTACCTTGAGCATGTTTTGAAACTGATAAACATGTTGCATCATCCAATGAATTGTTGCTGCTGAGAGAGTCGCGTGTTTTTTACTTTTTGGTTGAGTTGCTTTACTCTCTCCTGTTTTTGTGGTCCTTAAGATGTTAGCTGAGAATGACGTTTAAAATTTATTGCTAAATCTATGCCATCTTTCATGTCTTGATTTTAGGTAAATATGTTGGAAATCGGCCAATTAAGCTTCGCAAGAGTAAGTGGCAGGAGAGGACAGATTACGAGGCCCTGGAAAAACAGAAGGTAGCTTTACTGTTTTGGATTTAGAATAGCATGTATCTTGCTTGCACTTATAAACTGTGCTTAGTATTTCTTTTATATTGTTTGGCAGAACCAAACTCAGAAGAAATCGAAATTGCCCAGGAAGAGTATCCTGCACAAATAAGTTGGCCGGATTATGTAATTCAGGCTTCCGAAAGAATAAAAAAGCACGGTTCACAAAGTACTGTTTTGTCTTTTCATATTTGCTAAATATTTTTATCTACCTTCTGTCCATGTTTATATCCCTGGAATTTGTGCTGGTCATGTTCAAACACTGAAAAACGAGGGGAAGAAATCGTCAGTAATAATTTACCGCACGTATCGTTTTAAATGTCTGACCTCTTGAAGTGGAATGGACCTGAAGCGTACTGTTGGATTGCATGTGGCTGTTAGGCAGATATGCTAAGAGTTGATATTGTTATTGCAAAGCGAATGCTAAGTACTATTCATAGGTATCGTAGGTTATAAGTTAGAATCCCCCCCCCCCCCTTCTTTTAGTTATCAAAAAAAAAAAAACAAAGAAATCTCCCCTTTTTGTGCTGAACAACATTAACAAGATACCATCAAAGTGTTTTGCAGCGTCGATATATGGTAAATGCATGTTGGGTTTGTTCCCTATGAAGGGGGACATAGCTAATTAAATGTGGACTTCTTTTTCATATATTTTTAGTTTGCAGGTCTAAAAAATATAAACATACAAAGTTAACAGATATCAGTTACAGATTTAATATATCTGTAGCATATTAATATATAATATATCTATATATACACACATCTTTCTACCCATTTAAAAAAACACGGTTTGCGTCAAACAAAAAAAAAGGCCAAGATTATTGGTTTCTCTTGATTCCAGTGTCCAGACTCGACCAGGATCCTTGTTTTTGTCTTCTGCGTTGGAGCATTTGATTTGATTTTTTTTCTTTTTAAGATTCGGCAACTGTTGTAAAAAGATTGGATTGCAATATGGCAAATACATAAATCGTAAAAGAATGGATCGATCAAAAATATTTTGCCAAAACAAAATTTAGAATGCATGATGCTAACAATGAACAAGAATAGATTTGACCCAACTAGTATACCCAAACAAATCTTGTCACCGGATAATGTTCCTGTAACCAAAAAAACTCAACCGTCCTCGCCATTACCTTCAAAAAATTTCTCCTCCTGCTGCTATTTCAACTATTTTAGTGATGTATCTCTTTTGTACAACAGTATGCAAAATGTTGATCACCTCACATTGTTCGCAGAAAGCCACGAACTTCAATTAAGAAGCTATTTAGATTTTTCCTAAATCTTTGGTAATTAATTCGATCAAGGGAGGAAGAAAGCTGGTTCGCACTTGTAAGTGTGTGTAATGCATTTGCCAATCTTGATCTGAGTCTTGGATCAGATTGTCGTTCGATCAAATCATTTCCCAATCTCTGTAAACAAATGCAATCCAGAAAGGAGTATATAAAATCAAGCAGGGGGAAAAAGCGATAGCTTTATAAAGAGAATTGTTGGTTCAATAGGGGCGCATGAGAAAATAGCTGGTCTAGAAAACGAAGTCCATGTATGTAAATTGACTCGCATATTCTCCATCGAAGGGGGAAGAAATCATTGGAGAAGATTTATGCAAGCATGCCCATACTTTACAACTCAGGATTCCAGAGCAAGTTTCAGATACATACCTGATAGAGGCCTTGCTCACAAAGGATTAGTGGAAGGAGAGCATCCGCTGCAGCGCTGACCAAATCACAACTGCAAAAAGAAAATCAATGCAGTTAGAAAGCAGTTCAGTTCACTAAATTGCAACATATATATGGCCTGTGTTAAGGGCAAACCAATAGAATGACAGGACTCTTCTTTGTATTACTCAAGCCAATTACGGGGAAAATAACTCTTACAAATATGAGGATGGATAGAATTGAGGATATGAATAAGCAACTATAAGAATATTACTACAGCGCACAGTACATAAAAAAACTGCAAAAAGAAAACTAGTTTTTATTTTTTTGACCAAAAGAAAACAAGATAGTTGACTAGCTTTCAAGATGCTAGATTCCCTCTCATATGTCATTCAGAAAATGCTTCACGTCTCCTTGCAAAACACTGAGCTCCCTAATTTTCCTTCCAGCAACTCTCTCTTCCAGCACACTAAATAAAGAACAAAGCTTCGAATTTGCCAGAAAACATGAACAACAATATCCCCACATCAACTTCAGATTTGCATGCATCTGCATTGGACCTTAAATCACACATTTACCATGTCGCATGCAAATGACAGTATGTCAGGTTTCAAAATGTTCTGAACTTCTGAGGGATTTTGATTTGAAAAAACATACAAATGAAAGGAAATTTTTTTTAGCAAAGATGCTATTCTTTCAAGTTATTACTACAATTCATCCAAAACAAGAACAAAATGCATCACCAGATAATTTAGAGATAGCATTTAACAAAATTGTATCAACCAAGAGGTAGAATATCTGTTATCTTGACCTAATTTGCATTTAAACTTTCTTCTTCCCTTTTACCTCCCTTCAATTTCAACTTGTGATCATTTTTCTTAAGGAAACAAATGAAGGGAAAATATTCAACTTGCAACCACTCAATTATATAGCCATGTCGTTCATTCGCATATTCACATACAAATAACCGTAGCATACTTATTCACCTGTAATCTTCAAAAAGAAGTAACTGCAGCAATGAACGAAGGAACAAGCTCAGCAGGCCTTCCTGCAAGTTCCCATTTGAATCCTTGAGACCTGTGCCGTGTGCACCCAAACCTATTCTACCAGCAATAGTCTCCTTGTAGTGGTATGACGCAAGACCTTGGAGAGCTCTAAGGCACTTGTTAACCACATCTCCATCCTGAAAAATTGGCAAGGTTACCAAATTAACCACTTGGTAAAAGGGAAAGTCGAATTTACAATGCTGGAATAAATTAATTTGAATGAAAAAGCAACATGGCACAATTCTGGTGAAATTATTCATTTCTTTTTCCTTTTTTAAAATTTAAGAAATTTATTAAGGAAAAATTCTTAAATTAGTAAAAAGCTCTGTGAGCTGAGTTTTTTTTTTTGGTTGGGTTTGATCAAAGCTTAAAGTTTCTCAATTGAATTCTATAGCTTGTGGTTTTTTCTTGTTTGTTCCATTTAATGTCATTGGCACGAGACAAATGTTACCTGATGATGGAGACCGAAATCAAGGGTTCTAAGTACATGAGCAAAGGCTTCGCTATTTAGTTGTGCAAATGTCTCAGGATAGACTTCCAATAGATGTGACAGTAGAGAGAAATACTGAAAGTGAAGCATACTATATATTAGGATCTTGGCACTAATTCCGGTACTTTTTCTACAATATGGACAAATATCTTACACTGTGACAAAGTTTAGGGTATTTGAGGAGGTCCATAGAAACCAACGGTGTGACTATGTGGAGGCCAAAGTAAACCACCTGCGAGACCAGCCATCAGTGATCCATTATCCTTGTATGATACATGTAGAAGTAATGTAATAATACCTGAGATATGTTAGTGCCTTGGGTCTCAATTGAATCTGATGAGAAATCGATCTGTCATATTCAATAATTTTCAGTTACGTTGGTCAATTGCATGAGAAAAAAAGTAGAGAACTTTACAATTGTAAAAATAAACAACTTCAACATGAAAATTTTACCATGTCCTTAGAACAGAGACTTGTGAGGAGTTGAAGAAGGGCACGCAAATCTTTATACTTCTCTGTTTTAGCCTCACTGAGTAAGCTGCTTGAATGACTTATCAATATCTGAAAAACATGCAAAGATAGACGTGAGGGAGAACAAAAGTAGAAAATAACAAGAAGCAGTGAATTATCAAAGACTCTGGAAAATCTATAGTGAAAGTAATTGTTCATTGACTTTGCATGGTACAACAGGGTGATAATATTAGATCAGTGGAATTAAAACAAAAACAAAAAAAAACAAAAAAGTAGAGCGGGACCCAAATGTGAACAAAATGTTCTTGTATCCCATATTCCCCATGCCAAATTGCTCCTGTAGTATTTTATTGACTTTTAATCCTATACCTACCCAGAAGATGCTAAATGTTATAAATTCAGTATGGAAGCTAAATTGAACTATGAATCTGAGTACCACTAAGTTCTCAAATGAAACTTGAAAATTACTGAGAGAAGGACAGGTTGTAAAAGAAGGAAGCATGAATTTGTGCCTTGTACCACATTAACAGTTGTCCTTCCTAACTTTTCACTCTCAAGACTTGCAGATGGATTGAAATGGATTAACATTTTTGTAATCCCCAGACTGATGAAGAACTTGAGGTGGCACAAATCCTTTGGCAAATATTTATAAAAAATTCTTGTACATGAGTCTTAGGAATGGGCTAACACTACTAATAACTAAGAGTGCAACTTATTAAACATGTGAAATATCTTATGGAACAGAACTTTTAAGAGCTGAATGCACACTGACTGATTTGTGGTGGGGAGCCACAAAAGAAAACTCTTCAGCCCTTTAACTATCAAAAAGAACACACCGAGTCCAATGCCAGATTCTAAATTTCAAAATTTTCCTTCTAACCAAGTGTATGCTCATTTAAGAACCAACGTAAATTATTAAAGAAACTGACGCAGGACAAGGAAGAAAAGCAAGAAGGGAGAAATAGATTGTGATAACTCTAAATATTAAACACCAACCTAGGGCAATTTATAAGAAACCCAAAATAAAATAACTTAAATTAAAAGAAAGCATAACGAATGAAAACAACTGAGGATGAAACAAAGCTTAATGTAGGAAACAAAATAAAGTCACAAACTAAACTACTGAAACATAAAATAAATCATTCCACATTCCCCATCAGAAACTTACCCTACCAATATTGTGAGATGAGTAGAGCTGAAGCAAGCGCATGCAGAAATTAACAACAGCAACAGTTTCTTGGGCCTCCAAGTAAGTAATTTGTCCACCAACCCAATCAACAACAAACTTAAGTAGCAGGTAGACAACTGCAGACTAGGAAAGAATCGGATATCAGTATAGAACAATAGTGTGAGGAAGTCCGAAGTTTTGAATTATGTGAGTAAGACTGGAATTGCAAAACAAAAGTGTACTTTAATGCATCAAGAAATAGGAATATTTACATGATTAAACTGAAAATGCTCATAAAGCTACAAAGAAGCAAAGGAAATTACAATCATGAGACCAGCACTAAGAAATAAAAATCTGTAACTCAAGATGCCAGAGAATGTTAATGCTACCTCATGTCTATAGACTTCAAGAAGTACTAGTACAGAATTCAGTATAGAGAATCCTAGCTCATAGAGTGCCTTCTGTGTTCGAGGTTCAGAAGCACTTGCAGCTCCACGTAACCGTTCTAGCATGCAGCTGACCTACATATTTATCTAAAATGTTATTGATGAACTTTTTTCCCCCCACAAACATGAGGTTAAACTAAATTCTTGTGCCCTCACCGACAAGATGACATCTGGTTGTTGAGCAATACTTTTGAAATCACTTTTTCTGGACAGTTCCACTATATATGTTGCTATGTGACCCATAAGATTTCTTACATATCTTGGTATAAAAAATAGAGAAACATCACTACACAGCATCAGAAAACTCCAGAAATTATAAGAAATTTCAGAGCAAACACCCACTGGTTTGACGCTTCTGAACTCATGCCTGAAGCTGAACGAACAAGCGTTTGAGCAAGTGATCGCTGAGACAAAAAATGATCGCACTTAGACAGGTCACAGCAACAAAGTTGTCCAGGGTTTAAGTCAGCGGATTCCTTACTTGATGAGCAGTGTCCAATAAGAATAAGGTCTTTTCAACAGAAAATACAGTTGCCAGTTCATTCCATGAATTCTGCAAAAGATATCATTTTTTTTGGAACACACGATATTAAAAAGAAAAGAGAATAACCACTACAGCTCTAGAATTAGAGTAAAGAAATCCTCTCACTTAAAAGCAAATTATCTAGGAAAAAGAAAAGGCCAAAAAAGCAGCAAAGCAATCCAATCATTGTGTCAGAGGCAAAGATTACCTTGAAATATGAGACAATCATATCCAAAAAACAAAGTGAGATCATAAAAAAAAATGGTAAACAGAGCCTAACCATCCCAAATTTTACAAGGCAAACTAGATATCATGCATCATTGATCACTTAAGTCTAGCAAAGGGGAGCACAGCACTCAAAAATTTCGTGCTCAAGGATAGAGCACAGTGGGCAAATCCTGATAAAACATCAATACAAGATCAGCAAGTTGACTGACCAAATAGGGGGATACTGGGGCTAATCAGTTCGGGACATATAGATTGACCTGCTATTTAACCTATTCAATATCTTCTCAATGTAAAAGGATAAGCGGATTAAACATGCTAAAATTGAAGAAAGGATGTAAAGAAACATGCTCCAGTCATTTTAAATTATCCTAACAATTTACAGTTACTATTTGAATATTTCATGGCAGTCCAATGCCGCCCCTCAATCAGAGATAGGCTCCCTTGTTCCTCTGGACTACGCAATGTATTAGTACATGCAACTATTGGACCAATTATACGGGGAAGAAAAAGAGAGGAATAAATTAGATTCTGGAAAACATACATATTCTTAACTTTGTACCATGAAATAATGCCAGAATTTGGCGTGCCGTCTATATAAAGTACATTTGGCTTAATTATCCACTCACCAGAGTAACAAGATGGATGCATACATGCTTTTGCTGAACCAGTGAATGAAATAACTGGTAACAAGTGAGGCCCTGGGAAAAATTACACCAATCACAGATCAAGCTAGTTTAAATTCCCAATGTCTTTTTTATAAACTCCTCTTTCAGGTTTTGAAACATTTTAAGATCTAAAAATTAATGAAAAAGCAAAGACTAAATACCTGATCAATTAAAGCAAAAGTTTTCAAGTGCCCAGACCATTCAATTTTTTTTTTTTTAATAACACAGAACCATTCAATTTTATAACCAAAAGTCATAGTTATGTTATCAGCAGACAGGTGACAATAAATGTACATATGTTTCCTATTACCAGAGAACATGCGGCAAATATTGAGTTTTTCCTTAAAATGAATGCCTTAATCAACCACCAATTTTAGTAGTTTCAATAATCTCTATTTGTATAAATAAATATTTAACCGGATACATACTTACATTTTAGGACTAGCTCTTGAAAAATGCTCATGAAAGTCAATTAGTAGTTTCCCAACCATATGGTGTTTGACATAGAGTACATGAATTTTAATTCAATGCTTAAATCTAATTTCTCGAAAATAAAAAATGAATGCTAAACTTATTTTTATACTCAAAGGAAAACAATATCTCATTATGTTCTTGACACATAAGTCAACCAAAAACAGACAAATGTCAATGTAAAATAGAGCTCATGGGAAGTCCCAAATTGAAGGGTCCTAAGTAACCATCATACGAAAACACAGGTCCCACATTAATACCTTTTGCAGTTATTCATGAATGAAATAGTTCAATACTGTATTTTCAACCAATAAATATCATTTTTACAGCCAGTATATAACGGAATTACGAGGCATAGCCTCATTGATACAAATTACCTAGTTTCATGGGTAACTCAAGAAAGAACAAGGAAGTCAAAAAAAAGACCGTGTCTATTGTACAGAACCAGATTGGCCATCATTTATGAGATCTGTTCACACAATATGTTTGCATGCTGAGCTAATTAAAATTAATATGCATGAAGAGATTATAGTTAATAATGCACATAATTAATACAAAGGCAACCTAGTGAAATAAGCATGTGCAAACAAGTGGTTGAAAAGAGACCTAAAATTGTTGCAATCAAGGGGGTTTCAAGCTCAGACCTGCAGAAAATTTTCCCCTGGATATGATGTAAGCGTTATCAAGGATATGCGAACAATAATATCAAGGACAATTTTGCCTTGGTTATGCTCTCCAAAGAAACTAATCAAAGCCTCTTTTGAACTATGTTGATGGTGATGACCAGAATTCAAGATGTTGACCCCAACCCCATCTGAAGACATTAGGTAAGTACGAGACCATCTTGCAAGGAACCATACAATTGACTGCACAGAACAAAAAGGGGATCAGAAAATATATAGTTCCTGATAAGAAATTAACTAACGAACTTCAAAATGCAGTATCATACTTCAATAATGACTATAATTTTAATACTAATTCACCAACCTTGCATTGCAATTCCAAATACCACCACCAATTTATAACACTTCACTTCACTATTAAAAAATGGCTTATATAAATGACGATAACTAAATTATCCCAAGAGAAATATACCACCTTAGTTTAAGTAAAATCACAGTTGCTTAAACTGAAGGTTAATAGTATGGGAGCAAAATAATTCAACCGACCATTTGCAAACAAATTTCAAAATGCAAAAAATTTTAACAACAGTCCCAGGACACTCTGTCACTTGCTACTACAATAAAACCAGAATTTAAGCAAGAAACTAATAATGTGCTACCTCCATAAGTCGAGGACTGAAAATTGATGCCCTCATTTCTGGATTTAGGCACTGCTCAGCAAATCTTATAATTGAGCTGCATCATTAGTTAGGAAAATGATTTCATGGTTACAATCAAATCAGACATCATATCAAATACAAACCTCAAACATATAAAATAATATCAAAATTATCTAGCACTTAGTGCAGGAAAAGTGAAATGACTTGAGCATAGGTCAAGACAAAATATTTAAGTTCGATCAAGTATGACATAGTAACCTGACAAAGGGTATTTCAACAGAATTTTGATTTTCTACTTCCCCTGTTCACGACAACTGATAAGGAGTCCTTTGATTCTTTAAGTTCATGACTTTCAGTCTTTTATTCATCAAGCCCACAAAAGAAAGATGGCAAATTTTTTACAATCAGCCTGCACCAAGTGCAAACCAGATGCAGTTCCCATTTATAGGAATGTTGTGCTTTCTACTTCCAGTTTTTTTTCTCTCCATAAAAGCAAATAATTTGTTTGGTTAAATTTTTCATAGCTTACTCTAGTGCTTCTTAAAAGCTTCAGCTGCTATTAGGAAGCATGTTGAAGATGTTTACAAAAAGTAGCTGAGCAGAGACCCTAAATCATAAGAGAGAAGGCAGGTTACCTGGAAAGCAATATGACAGGATGCTTATCTGCTTCAACAACATCAACAAATTGGGTTTGTATGGCATTAGGAACCTAAATATCACAAGAACACGCCCTTCCATGATTATTCGCATCACTCTACTGTCCCCAGACACAGATAAAAAATTAAAAAAGAAAAGCAAGAAGAAAGAAAAGCAAGTAAGGAGAAAGTGCAATCCACATGCCAAAGGTATTTCTCCCTCTCCTTCATCTGCAATTACATGGCCAATAATCAGCAACAATGAATAAAGTTCTTCCAATGTTTCAGTCAAGTCAACAACGCCCCTGCCCTACAAGTAAAGTAAACAACTTCAGCCATGGAAAACCACTTGCAAATTTTCCGGTATGTATATATATATATATATATATCAAAGATGATAAAATGGTGTAAAGAAAGGACCAAAAGATAAAAAAGACAATAATGTAAAACTTAAAACACCAAACGTCACAGAACTTGATCACCAGAAATTGAAATTTTACAAACGCAGCATCTGAGATTAAAACAATGCATGCTTTGTGCATAAGAAGGTATAGAAGTGATCCATCTACAACTCAAATAGCAAGCACCGGTAGGCTTTATATTGGAGAGCTAATTCATAAGGGGAGGTTTTGGAACGTGAAATTCAATATATGGCATTAAGACATATATAAAAAGGCTTGTTGGATTATAAATCAGCATAGTTCTTTCAATGCAAAAAAGTTGCATCTTAAATGGATTATAAATCAGCCTGTTTTCCTAGGAAGTCCATTTGAAAGGCAAGGCATCCAATGAAGAGTTGAAAATCCATTTCATTTCAAAAGCTTAAGTTGTGAGGAGAGGGTTGATTGATGGATTTTTTTTTTTAAAAAAAATCAAATCAATAAATCACAACCTCAAAGGAAAGCCCTTTGTGCTTAAAGCAAGAGCAAAGCATAGGTCTACCAGGTGCTCACATATTTATTTTATTAGAGGATTAGATAATAGAACCAGCAAGGATCCAACTCTCAACCACTAGGTCAGAGAGACCCGGATACCAAGGATCGCTTCATGCCTATTACTAAAGCTGTCAATTGTCAATAGAAAGTTTTTAAATGGTTTAAACATGGGACACAACAATAACTTAAGGGCAAGGAATAGGGTGATTTTTAGGTGGTTTCTAATATGACAATAGAGATTGATAGAGACTTGCAATTTTGGGGAAAAATTTTAAAGGAATTCGTTTGATTAAATGGACTAAAATTAGCCTATGCTTCAGCTTACCACCAACAAACGAATGACAGATGACCAAACTAATGGTGTTAACAAATGTTTAAAGTGTTATCGAGACACATGATAGAGATTTTCCTAAACAGTGGGTGCAGAGGCTGTCCCTAGGAGAATTTTTGGTACAACACAACTTATAATTCTCCTTACCAAGGGGCACATCAAGCACCACTTCCAACTCATCTGCCTTATCTAGTTAGCAATTCCTCCAATGAATAGGTGGACAGGAGTTGTACTCACACATCCAGATACTCAAGCAAAACCCCCAAAGGCCTAACACAGAATGACAACATTGACAATTGATCATTGATGAATAATCCAGCAAGATACTAATCTCATCTGGGTTCCCTTTGTTTATAATAATCAAACAATACATGAGAGGTCATTCATATCCCTCAATAATAGGGATTTTATTATCAAAAAGAAAAATTGAATTAGCCTCATAATCTGAACAGATTCAAAGAGATCTATCAACATTTAATTGAGGATGACCAACAGACATAGCAGGATACTAACAAAAAGAACAGATAGGGACTACTAAGTCGATGATTTTGTTTGCCTAAAATTGCACCTTATTCAAAGAAATCTGATCAATAACTTCTCCCTTCATAAACATGCAGCAAGATATTTTGGGCGACAAAGATAGTTAAGAGGGTGGATAAGGTGGCCCATCAACAGGAACTACGCCCAAATCCAGATTACATCCTGTATTTTAAGTCCTAACTCAAGAAGCATGTTGATTAACTATAGCTGAACAGGGAAAGCTGACATTCGAACTAGCACCTTGGACAGGGAAGTACTCAGAAGAGGGAGTTTGCCAAAGGCCCATACCCAAGAGTGATGACGAATTACCAGCATCATAGATGCAACCTGGGTAGACTTACCAGCACTGCAACAGCAGTTTGCAGAATTTTCACTGATGCACCCAGGAGCAACGAATCCTTGAGGTCAAGGATCCTCTCAGGGGGTGACATTGATATATGGGATAGGCTGTAATTAGAGTCGGTTGGTTAGTTGAATAGTTTGTTAGAATTATTTAGATGAACTAATTCCGTAGGGTTCCCTATGAGATATGGTTAGAGAATATATTCCAATAAGTGAGAATAAAATGCAATAGTTACTCTTCCAGTTACTCAGATATCTGATATCATTGTCAAATTAGTAATTTTTTAGCGACATATTTCTAGCATTTTAGAAATATATCAGACTGGTAGCTCAAATTCTTCATCCAAGAAAGCTATCATTCATGACCAAATAGACAATCTACCTGATTAAGGCGTCGAACCCGCTCAGAAAATAGTCTTGTGAGCATAGGAATTGTAGCATCAACTGCAGCTCTTGCAATAAGAGCATAAGAACTTAGCCTTTCATCCATGGCTGCAAACACAAAAAACAAATCAAAATTCATTGAAGCCCTAGACGATGAGGTTAGTCTAACACTCCAGCTCAATATTTTGCAAAGTGAATAACGGATTCCATTGCTGGAGTTCAATTGGATAGGTTCGAAGTTTGCTTCCTTTAGTTAGACCAAATAGTAAAGTTCAGCAACAACAAAGAATGTAACAATTTAATAATGACAACTAAAATTTAGCATGCGCAGCTCAGTAAATATTTATTCCATACCAGATATGGAAGCATGAAGATAGTTTGTCTCTGCTTCATCATTAAATGCCGATGCAGCAGCCACTAAATAAAACAAGAATTATTGTTATGATAAATAGCATGTGGGAAGAAAAGAATGGAAATAAACAAATAACAATGACCAACAATAACGGAAAGCTGCTTTTAGGAATTACTTTTTAGCTCGCATTCAACAATAAAGCCAAAGAGATTGGCTGCAGCTTTTATCCCTTCTGATGGAAGCAGAGCATCCCCGGTGACAGCATTCATTGGCTGAATTCAAATTATATAGTTTAGTTTGATAACCATAACTAAAAAAGCATATAAACTTCGACTTTCAATTGGAAAAATGCTTATGCCATATTAATCAACTTCCATTTTGACTAACAGTGACGAAATTGCAGCATTCATTTAGCTTTGCAAAATGTAAAACTTTCATGCATTAATTATAAGAAATAATAACAGGCTTTACTAAATTACTAGGCATTACATTTCACCACCACCCCAAAGACGGCATAACATAGAAACACGTCCAAACAAAATTAATTAATGCAAATCAAATTGCATCTGAATAGATACCATAAGAAGGGCAGTCCACGTATCCAATAAGACATCACGTGCTTCCCAGCTCCAAGTTTCCTCTTCTGTGTTGCTAGTCATGAGGACTTTAATTACTTCAGACATCAGCATTGACAGAAAGGTCAGAGTGCCAAAGGACCTAAAGTATCAAAGGGAGAAAGCTTACCCATGTCAATCAATTATGAGATAAATACCGACTACGAAAACTACAATTATGAGGATGCTAACCTTATGGATTTTAGGAGATTGTCAAAAATGTATGGAGTTGTTATACTCGCAATGGCCAATAAGGCACGGCAACCATCAATCATCTCACTGAAATCAAAACAATGAGAAGGTCAGATTTTAATAGTAAATAACAATAAAATTATACTACTACTATGGTGAGGTGGTTGTGTGCGCAGGTCCAACTGGCATTTTAAGGAGATAGGGAACTAAAAGACCTTTCACTCTTCCCATCTTCAATTGCCTTTGAAACAACATCAGGAGGATCTACCCACTCTATTATCCCAGATAACAGTTGCAGAAGATGATGCTCATGCATTTTCACATCATCTAGATCATGGAACAAAGGCACCCAAATTTAGATTTAGAATTGGAATTATTGGAAAAGGGAGTAATGCAGAAAAGCAAGTCAGAGTGCCTAATCAAGGATCCCTGCTTAGCAATCTATGTAATTAAGCAGAACCTAGAGTTATGGTAGCAGTTGAATTGTTCAACTTCAAAGCTATAAACATAAAAATCAATTTTAAGCTGTGAAATTATAGTCCTGAACAATATTCAACTCTAGAAGCATATAATCTAGAAATAAAACCTTATCCTCTATGGCTGTATTTATATTCATCAGATGATAATTCTTAAACAACATCGAGTTCGTAGAAGAAAGATTTAAAATACTCATCAACTAAAATATTGTTTTGATGAAATAAACAAACAACTAATGAAATGTGGAAAAGGAAACCATTATACCAGAAGCAAATAAAGTTCCTGTCAAGGAGCAAAATTGTACAATTAGTTTTCTTGCAGAGGCAGAAATAGGGCTGTCAGGCCGGCGGCCTTCACATGAAAATTTCTGCCTCAATGCTGCATATAAGTTCAAAAGCCATCCAACATGACCACTTAACAATAAAACATCACGCCAAGCTGGACCTGGCTGCAAATAGCATCAGAGAAGGGTGAAGTATCATCAGTAGGGATCTATGGATAAAATTTCTAATAATGAAAGCAGGAATTTTCATGCCTAATGACCAGCAGTAAACCATCTGTCACTATTTGTTACTTTATCAACTGAATTTTCATAAACAAAACAAATCTATTACCTGCACTAGGCTACATTCAGACCTTCTCAAAGAATCCCCATCTTGCCTAACTCCATCGGAGAAGACATTCAGACCGGCTTTTGCCTCACCAGTATTGTAATGAAAATCCCAGTTCAGGATTTGAAGCATGAGATGCAATGAAGCAGTGCAAACCTTAACCTCAGGCACAGCAGAGTTAGATTCAACAATCCTATTTGTGACCTTGGAAGCAGCTTCTTGTGCCCAACAGTAGAACATCTATTATTAAGGCAATGTAAAATAAATAAATAATTGTGGACAAAAAGAATGGTCACATTAATACAAAACCAAAGAAAGACGTCCAAGAATAAAGACCATTCTGAAAGGAAAACTTCAATTAACTGAGAAAATCTGACAGCATAATGCGGGAAGAAGAAAACAGAAACTGGAAGGACCTTTAGGTAGTCTAGCTCAAGAGACCTCCTGCACTGCTCATGAAATTCCCTTGGAAGACCCATGACACTTGAGGTAGATGGAGAAAATTCTGATACCTATAAACAAAATATTCATAGCAAAATCAAGGGGGGAAAAAATTAAATAGCTGAAGCAGTAAATGGTACTGAAGACCTGGCCAGGAAAAAAGAAAAAGAAAAAGGTTGAAAACTGTATACTCTGCATTTTGAAACAGGAAATGATTATAGGTATTTATAGCTACACAGAATCAAAGGAGATTAATCTTCCTTATAAAACAGAGCCTCAAACAAAAATAAAAAATAAAAAAGGGCAAGATAACAGCTATAATACAATTAATACAAACGAGTTCACAATAAACATTTGGCTATCTAATAAAGGAAATATCCTTCTAAACTCAGGACTGATTACAAGGGAATCTGTTGTCACTTATTTATTTGGCGACAAATAAGCTAAGGCTGATAATTAGAGCCTCTTCTATGAGGAATGGAAGAGGAAAAAAGGGAAATATGACTAATTTCCTAGGCCATTGTAGCTGGAAATAACAGGAAGTGACAAGAAAATGGAAACAGAAACTCTTTGCTTGACTTTTCAAAGGTCGAGCACTCTTCCATAACTCCCCTGCCAAAACATAATTCTTCCTTGCCATCCCAGTCTCACTGCACCAAACCCTAGGAAATATGATAACCAGCAGCTGCACAGAAATTGGTCCATTTGCATAATGGGCTTGATATTTTGCCAGCCGCCTCATTTGCTCCTCTCGATTTCTTCAATACGTCTCAAACAGAGCAGCAAAAAAAAAAAAAAAGCAAGATAACAGCTATAATGCATATCAATGAACACCAAATGAACAGTTGGCCATCTGATAAAAAAAAATCCTTTTAATTAATCTCAAGATTGATGATGGAATCTCAGGATTTTAAATATGCTACAACAAAGTTTTATGTACCAATGATTCCAGGAAGTTGATTCCAGCAAACTGCACATCTAACCCATGAATCCCTATGATCGCCTGGTTCACCTGCAATTTATGAAATTCTAAGCATACATGAAAAAGGGAAGTTGGAGTTCAAAATAGAAACTTTGACTGAAAATGTAACAAAAAATTGAGGGGCAGGAAAAAGAAAAATATGCAAACCAAATATAATGAAGAAAACAGATTAACAGAGCAGCCCTAATGCAGACAAGAAAACCACTTAGGGTTTTGGAATTAAAGACAGTTGGCAAATGGGAACAAATTGGGATCCAATGAGGTGCAGATAAGATACTATGGGAATATTTGGTATTTATTATAAATATTGTATAATCTTTATTAGGTTTCATTAGACATTATTAGTAATTATTTCCCCTTGTGTATATATAGTCAGCTATTCTAATCAAAGAGAAATATCATTTTCTCTTAAATTCTACATGGTATCAGAGCAAATGATCCAGTTCGTCATTAGGGTTTTCTAGGTTATGGTTTGTGCAAGGAATTGTGTAAGTGTGTGTTTCGTTTTCAGTTTACATCTAGCAAAAGCACATTTGGAGAGCCAACTAATTGTTGGATTTGGCAAAAACACATCCAGATGTAATTTGAATGTGCTTTTGAAGGTTACCCAAACAAGCCTTGAGGTGTTCTGTATAGCACCCTAAGGCTGTGATGCAGGTACTATTCAAGACCATTATGGCTCTCACCACCCCCCTAGGTGTGTTCGGGCCGCAACTCCCCTTTCCAACAACGCAAACCCTTTTCCAGCAAGATCCAGACCTCATCCATGTTTGGGCACTCTTTCCTCGACATTTGTTTATCCTTACAGTGTGTTTAAGGGTTTGTTTGAAGGAGTCTGGAGTGCTCTTGGGATGTGGCTACTGATTCTTCTCTATTATATGGGTTTCATCTCATGGGAAGCCTTAAGAGTAGTTATTTGAACTCTCCTAAATATTCTGAAAAAGGTGACCAGATATGGGACCATAGTATCAGCGGCTAAATATAGGCCTAAAGCAACAATTGCCAAAAGAGGAACGTTTGCAATGCTATAGTCTGGATTGTTGATTCAGGGGCCTCCGAACACATGACTTGTTGTCATGAGTTGTTTACTACTTACACTCCATGTGCTGGAAATGTTAAAGTCAAAAGGGAGTATTCAAATTTCTGATTCTATAGTGTTGGCATCTATTCAAATTTCTGATTTTATAGTGTTGGCATCTATCCTTCATGTGCCTAAAATTGATTATAACTAACTTTCAATTAGTTAATTGACCATCCAATCAAATTGTTATGCTAAATTCCTCCCATCTCATTGTGTGTCTTAGAATCTATCTGTTAGAAAAGGGCCTAAGGCACTATAGGCCCATATCAAGATTAGACCAATTTTCCCTTATTTAAATATGATCTGCTATCTGTTATTAATATCTAATTTTCTCTCTTATCAGCATCTGATGTGATTTGCCAAGATTATAAGAGAGATATTAGTGATTTGTGTAGATTCTCTTCCTCTCATCTCTTCTATATATATATGTAAATGCTTCTTTTGAATAAAATATCAGTGCTGTTCTACCCTAATCATAACATGGTATCAGAGCCTTAGTCTGTGATTAATGGCATATAGGGCAACTCTAACAAACTAGCCGCGAGTCTTCACCACTGGCGACGGCACAATATCGTTGGCCAACAAAGACTTACAAGGTACCGGTTTGAACAAGCATAGCATGAACTCTCCCTTTGGGATGTTGAGTTCAGGGAACGATTCAATCTTGCAAGCTATGATCATTCATCATCTCAATGGCACAACTACCTCTAATGGTCACGACATATTCTGATGTTTGTTCAAGGAAAGAATCATGAGAAATACCTCATAGAGAATCCTCTAGCAATTACAAATGCAACGTTTGAGTCCTGGTAGGCAAAAAACAATATGGTTATGGCCTAGCTCATGAATTCTATGACTATCGAGATTGGCAAAAATTACCTATTGGCAACTACAACCAAAGAAATATAGGAATCTGTGAAGCGCACCTACTTAGTCAAGGAGAACACAGCTGCCATTTTTCAAGTGAAGCGATTACTTTGAAATCTCTTGCAAGGAGAGCACTTTGTCACTCAATATTACAGTGCTCTCATGAGGCTATGGCAACAAATAGATATTTACGAGGTCTATAAATGGACTTGTCAGAAAGATAGGGAATACTACAGAAAGATTGTTGATCAAGAAAGGTGCTATAAGTTTCTACTTGGCCTCAATGACTCCTTTAAGGATGTTCAAGGATGTATAATGGGCATGAGGCCTCTTCCATCACTAGAAGATGCCTTTAACATGCTCAAATGTGAAGGAAGTCGAGAGATTTTGACTCAAGGACATTCTAAGCCTTCGTCTACTTCACTCGAAGGTTCTGCACTTGCTGTCAAATGAAATTAAGGAGATATGAAGGGGAAGAATTCTGGTAGGTATGATCACTGCAATAAAAACGGACACATGGCAAGCCTCAGAATTTCAAATAGAAAGGCAAGGGACTGTCAGTAACCACAACAAATGCTGAAACTGGGGGATTAAGTACTAAAGAGCTACTAGTCTTAAGGAAAGTTCTGGAGAAACATTCTGCATCTGCAAAAATACGTGAGAATAATACTCCTTTTGTGACTATGGCACAAGCAGGTACAGCTTTTACTCAAACTCTTAATAGCATAAAAAAATCCAACAATATTTTGATCATTGATTCTAGGGCATTTGATCATGTAATAGGTTTTAGGAATCTGTTTTCTGAATTTAGTGAATTTTCTAAGCATGAGACTGTTGAAGTTGCAAATGGACAGTATGCTGAAGTATTAGGATCTAGTACTATGAAAACCTCTGAAAATATTGTGTTGAAGGATGTGTTATATGTACCTGAGATTAAGTGCAGCTTACTGTCTGTAAAATGTGTGGCATCTTAATTAAACTGTCGTGCTATTTTTGACAAAAATGGGTGTGATTTTCAGGACTTGGGCCTTGGGGAGGATGATTGGCAATGCTAAGGAGAGGAAGGGGCTCTACTATATCCATGAATCTCCATCAAATAAAAGTTATGGTTTTTTTCCTGTTATGTCTCACGAAGACTTGATGTTATGGCACTCTAGGTTAGGCCACCCTAGTCCACATTATTTGCAACTTTTATTTCCAAATATCAATAAAAAGTCAGTTTCTAAATTTCATTGAGACTTGCCATTTTGCTAAACAAGTTCGAAATTCTAATCCATCCCACAAATATACACCAAGTCACCCTTTTGCTCTCATCCACAGTGATGTTTAGGGTCCATCCAAATTTGAAACAAATTCTAAAACAAGATGGTTTGTAACATTTATTGATGATCGTTCTCGCTTGACTTAGGTATTTCTAATGAAAGAACAATCAAAAATTTTCAATATCTTCAAAAACTTCTACGCCTTTGTTCAAAATCAGTTTCAGACTTCCATAAAAATTCTTCGAAGTGACACTGGGAGGGAATATGTGAATCTGAATTTTCAAAATTTTTTGAAAGAAAAAGGCATACATCATCAAAAATCTTGTGTTTACTCACCTCAACAAAATGGTGTGTCTGAAAGAAAAAACAGACATTTACTTAAAGTAGCTAAAGCTATTATGTTTGAAAGTAATGTTCCAAACAAATTTTGACGGGATGCTATTCTTACATCTACTTATCTCATAAATCGCTTACCCTCCAAAACTTTAAATTTTGCCACACCCTTTCAAAAGTTTTCTGAATATTTTCCTAACTCTCCTCTTACTACCAACATCCCTCAAAAGATTTTTGGGTGCACAGCTTTTGTTTATAATGAAGGAGTAGGAAAATTGGATACTTCAGCCATAAAACGGGTATAAATGTTTTTTTTCTATCACCAATAAAGTATATGTGACCATGAATGTTCACTTCCTTGAAAAAAAAAAAACCTTATTACTCCAAATCACCCATTCAGGGGGAGAATACTGAGAATAAATGGCTGATTTGTAATGATCATCATAAATATTCCAAATTTGGACAGAAACAGGATGTTCCCCATATATCACTAGATGACACCTTTGAACATACTGACTTCTTTGATTCTACAGCCTTACCTTAATATACTAATGTTTCACCAAGAATCAGTTCATATCCTCACTAAACAGACTCTAAAAATTCTGGAAATTCCCAAAACAGATCAGATTTTCAGGATATTAATCCTTTTGAACCTCTTAGCCTGTTCCTTGATGACCTCGAAACTAGGGTGGAGGAACCTAATCATGCCAGCGAACAGAACCATAACAGAGAAAGAGCTGAACTCATTTCTATTCCGATGCAAAGCCATGACTTCACACTTGAGGTAAGTTTTGAAGACCTATAATGGCCTATTGCTCTTAGAAAAGGGAAGAGGAGTTGTACCCAACATCTCATTGCAAGGCATGTTTCCTATAAGAAACTTTCTCCCCATATGAAAACATCTGTGGTGAATGTTGAACAAGTGAAAATTCCTAATAGTTTTTAAGAAGCTATCACTGATCATAAATGGAAGTAGGCTATAGATGAAGAACTAAGGGCACTTTACAGGAATGAAACTTGGAAGATCACCAACTTGCCAAAGGGAAAATCTATTGTTAGCAGTAAGTGGGTTTTCACTGTGAAATATAATGCTAATAGAAGTATAAACAAACATAAAGCCAGATTAGTTGGAAGGGGTTTCACTCAGACCTATGGTATAGACTAGGGGTGCACATGGGCAGGGCTGGGCTGGGCTGGGCAAGACCTTGCCCGATGCCCAGCCCGAAGAATGAATGGGCTGCAAAATGCAGCCCGATGCCCAGCCCTGCCCGCAAAAATGCCCTATTAGTTTTGGCAGGGCAGGGCTAGTTAGGCCGCTTTGAGCCGCCCAACCCATCAAATAATTGCCCTGCTCATAAAATAACAACTCTTCTCACCATTTCAAAATAAAACTATCATAAATTAATAATAATAACCCTATATATCAACTCAAAATAGCATCCATAAAATCATAAACCATAAATCCACGATAACAGCCACAATATTCAATTATCCATAATTCAACATCTAACTTAAAATCTAAAACTACCACAAGTCTTGGCACAATATCAAATTATCCATAATTCAATCCAAAATAATTGCTATAATCCAAAATAACAAAAGCTTGAAGCATCATATGAGAAACAACAATTTCAAAAAGTAGGCTCCAATTCACAAAAAACCTCTTCCCAATTCCCAACTTGCATGAATGAAAGAGGAAAAATATGTCATAACTAAATAGAAAAATTGCAAGAACATACATGAAAATTTAAAGCAAAATAGGAACCAAAATATGAGAGAATTAACAACAATAATATATAAAAAAAATTAGTAAGAAATCATAGAAAAGTTAGCAAGAAATTAATAAAAAAATTAACAAAAATTAACAAAAAAATCACAAAAATCGGGCTGGCTAAACGAGCAGGGCTGCATGACTTGCCTGCTGCCCGGCCCTGCCCGCACATTGCCCAGCCCAAAAATGTACAGAACATTTCAGGCTTTTTTTTTGGGCCGAGCTGGGCAAAAAATAACCAAGTTCGGGTAGGCATACCAGGTAATCGGGCATCATGAACACCCCCAGTATAGACAACCAAGAGACCTTCTCCCCTGTGGCCAAACTCAACTCAGTTGAGATCTTATTATCACTTACTACTAATCTAGATTGGCCACTTCACCAATTGGATGTTAAAAATGCATTTTTAAATAGTGCTCTAGATAAGGAAGTATACATGTAGATTCCTCTTGGTTTGAGAAATTCTAAAAACTCTCATAAAGTTTGCAAGTTGTACAAGTCGCCATATGGATTAAAGCAGTCTCCAAGAGCTTAGTTTGACCAATTCTCTCAAGCTATCAAGTCTTGGGGATACAAACAATGCCAAGCAAATGACACATTGTTTGTCAAGCATTATGGAGAAAAATTAACAATCCTTATTATTTATGCGGATGACATCGTGTTGACAAGGAATGATGTGGAAGAAATCACTAAACTAAAGGGAAATTTGGTAGCAAAATTTGAGATTAAAGATCTTGGTCCCTTAAGATACTTCCTGGGAATGGAAGCGGCAAGAACACAAAAGGGGATTAGTGTATCACAACGGAAATACACTCTAGATTTATTAAAGGAAATAGGGATGTTGGGAGCAAGGCCTGCACATACCCCAATGTAACTAAATCAGAAGTTGACAATTAAACCAGATGGCACAGCAATAATCAAAAAAAGATACCAGAGGTTAGTGGGAAAACTGATTTATTTGTCTCACACAAGACCTGACATATGCTTTCCAGTTAGTGTTGTGAGTCAATTCTCTAGTGCTCCTCAAAAGGAACATATGATAGCAGCTTACAGGATTCTTAGATACTTGAAGCAGACTCCTAGACAAGGACTATTTTTTGCAAATAATATCATCAGAAATGTTGAATTATTCACTGATACAGATTGGAGAGCCTCAAAGAGTGATAGAAGATCAACTAGTAGGTATTGTTCCTATATGTAGGGAAATTTAGTGAGCTGGAGGAGTAAGAAGCAACTAGTAGTGTAAAAAAGTTCAGCAGAATTAGAGTACTGAGCCTTATCATTAGGAATGTGAAGGGATGTGGATCATTCGTCTCTTAAAGGAATTAAAGACTGATCCGAATGGTTCGATGAAGGTATGGTGTGATAATATGCCAGCCATAAAGATCGCTAACAACCTTGTTCAACATGATTGCATGAAGCATATGGAAATTGATAAACACTTCATCAAAGAAAAAATTGAATCTAAAGGGATAGATCTATCTTATATTATGACCAAATCCTCGACCCAAAACAAATTTGAAGGACTCAGAAGCAAGCTAGGAATGATTAATATCTATTCACCAGCTTGAGGGGGAGTGTTGGATAAAGGCCTAAGGTGCCATGGGCCAATATCAAAATTAGACCTATTTTTCCTAATTTAAATAAGATCTGCTATCTGTTATCAATATCTGATTTTATCTCTTATCAGCATATAATTTGATTTGCCAAAATTATAAGAGTGTAGATTCTCTTCCTCTCATCTCTTCTATATATATGTAAACACTTCTTATGAATAAAATATCAATACTGTTCTACCCTAATTATAACACTATCGTCAGGAGCGACAATTGGAAGTGTTAAGGAGTATGAGGGGCTCTACTATATTGAAGCCACCATTCAAGGGGGTAACTCCCCAATTGTTGGTAACTCTACATTTATCTCTAAAGTTAATGATTTTCTATTATGATATAACAGGATGGGTCATCCTAATCTTCATTACTGTCAACAATTGTTATGTCCAAACTTGAATATTAATGACTTTCATTGTGAGGTGTGTGAACTGGCCAAACACCATAAAACGTCCTTTCCTAGAGCCAAATACATTCCCACCAAACCTTGCACAACCATTCATGGTGACTTGTGAGGACCATCACGAACACCTAATCATACTAAAGCCACATGGTTCATTTCCTTTATTGATGACCACACTCATATCAGTTAGGTTTATCTTTTACAAAACAAGTATGAGGCTGCATCCACATTCATGAGTTTCTTCAACATGATTAAAACTTAATTTAATAATACCATTCAAAGTCTTACACACCAACAATGGCACCGAATACTTTAGCCAATCTTTGAGTACTTTTCTCCACATACACATTATTGTTCATACCAGTTCTTGTACCCATACACCCTAATCAAATGGGGTTGTAGAAAGAAAAAATCTTCATATACTTGATGTTGCCAGAGCACTCATATTTACCTATAATGTGCCTAACTTTTATTAGGGGGATGCCATTTTGACCGCAACCTACCTCATCAATCATATGCCCAGTCAAATCTTATCCTTTAGAACTCCTCTCTGCAAATTGTGAAGCATTTTCTCCACATCCTATATTGAAACCAACCTTCCACTTCGTGTGTTTGGTTGCACAATTTTTGTCCATAACCACCAAAGCACCAAGCTTGGATCTTGAGCCATAAAATGCATATTCCTTGTCTATTCTCCAACTCAAAAACAATACAAATGCTTTGACCTTGTCACAAAACACACATTTGTCAACCTTAATGTCACCTTTTATGAAGCTACTCTCTTTTATCCCAATTCTTCAATTCAAGGGGAGAGCACGAGTGAATTTCAGACTTGGAAACAAGAATCTAACAGAGAACTAGTGCTTCTTGAGCTATGGTTTGCACCTATTGAACCTAAGCCATCACCTTCATCTACCCTTCCAACACCATCTCCTCTTATGTCACAATCTGAGGAACACGAGCAAACAAGAGGAGGTGTAAAAGACCAAAAAAGGGAGAATTTTCAGTCTACACTCGAAAAAAGAAATCAAAAGATGGTAAGAAGCTTGTACCTAAAGCACTAAGAGAGTCAGTATTAGAGGTAGCTCCTGAAGTAGAAACACATAGTGACTTAGAATTTGGGGTAACTTCTGAAACCTCAAAGCTCGATAGTACAAAACAAGTAAGTGAATATGCTAATCTTGATCTACTTATTGCTTTGAGGAAGCAACCTCGCTCATGTACTTTCCATCCGATAGAAAGGTTTGCTTCACACAACGCACTCTCTTCTTAATATCAGGCTTTTGTTATCAATCTTGACAAAGTGAAGGTACCTGAGAATATACAAGAAGCTCTAAGCATCCCTGAATTGTGAAATGCTGTCATGAAGGAAATGAGAGCTTTAGAAAAGAATGAGACATGTGAACTTGTTCAGCTACCAAAAGGAAAGAGAACAGTGAGTTGTAAGTGGGCGCTCACCCCAAAATACAAGGCAGATGAAGCCTTTGACAAGTTAACAGGGCTTGGTTGCAAGGAGGTTTACCCAAACATATGGTTTTGATTATAAAGAAACATTTGCTCCGATGGCAAAATTGAACATTATTAGAGTCTTATAGTCTGTAACAGCTAATCTTAAGTGGCATCTTCACCAACTTGACATTAAAAATGCTCTTTTGAATGGAGAGTTGAAGGAAGAAGTCTACATGACTCTACCTCCTAGATTTAATAAAGGTAAGGAAAATTAAGTTTGTAAATTAAAAAAGTCTATATATGATTTGAAATAGTCACCAAAAGCTTGGTGTGATAGGTTCTCAAGAGTTAAAATTTGAAGGTTATAAGTAAGCCTTGTCAGATCATACAATGTTTGTTAAGGTCGAGGAAAGCAAGAAATGTCTCATTAATGTCTATGTCGATGACATAGTACTCACCAGAGATCACCTTAAAGAGATAGAAAAGAGTAAAGGCTGCCCTCGACAAGGAATTTGAAGTTAAAGAGCTCGGGAAGCTAAAATACTTTCTTGGGATGAAAGTTCCCAAGTTAAGGCGAGGAATCTATGTTTCTCAGAGAAAATATATATTTGATCTTCTTACTGAGATAGGTATGTTGGATTGTAAACCTATTAAAACTCCTATTGAGGTCAAGAAACTGACGAAGAAACCTAAGGACAAGAAGGGAAAAGAGGAAGACTCTAAGGAGAAAGATAACTCAGATGAGGAATATGAAGAGGAAAAGGAAGAAGCTACTAACAAAGGGAGATATCAAAAACTTGTTGGAAAACTAATATATCTTTCCCATGTAAGGCCAGATACAACATTCGCGGTCAATATAACCAATCAATATATGAGTTGCCCAATGAAGAGTCATGTAGAAGCAATCTACAAGAATTTGAGATATATGAAAGGTACTCCTGGTAAAAGGCTGTTCTTTAAAAAACATGAGCAAAGATCTACAAAAGTTTACATTGATGAAAGTTGGGGTAGAATTTATAGAGACCAAAGGTCAACCTCTACCTATTGTTCATTTGTATAAGGTAATCTAGTCACATGGAGAAGCCAGAAGCAAAGAATTGTTTCAAGAAGTAGTGCTGAATCTGAGTTGAGAGTTTTAACTCAAGGAATAACAGAGGAGTTGCGGTATGAGTCTTGAATGAAATACAAGTTGAAGCAAATTCACCATTAAAGCTCTACTATAATAATAAAGCTTCCATAAGCATGGCTTTAAATCCAATATAACATGACAGGTCGAAACATTTGGAGATAAATTGACACTTCATCAGAGAAAAAGTGGAAGAAGGAATTATATGTTTGACATATTTACCTACAAAGTTGCAAGCAACTAATGTTTTGACTAAAGGGTTGCTTAGCCCTGCATTTGAGAATTGTATAAGTAAGTTAAAAATGATTAGCATGTATAATCTAACTTGAGGGAGAGTATGAGAATATTTGGTATTCATTGTAAATATTGTACAGTCTATATTAGGTTTTATTAAACATTATTAGTAATTATTTCCCCTTGTGTATATATAGTATGCTTGTACTCAATATTCTAATCAATGAGAAATATCACTCTCAAATTCCACAGATACTTAGTCTCGAATCGCTTTTTATCATAAGTTACCAAATAGTTTGTTTCAGATCAAGCATAATAGAATTTCAAAATGTTCCCATCCCAAACCATAAACCCACAAAATAAATTCTTTAAAGACAGACAAATCTAGCCATCAAACAAGTTACTACTCTAGTCCTATTTATAAATCACTTCCAACATGTTTCATCAAGATAAAAGAAAACCTTAAAACTCATTAACTCTGTCTTAAAATTTGATAAGTTCTTAACTTTGTCCCTATTAAATATATACACTTCAATAACATATTTTCTCTCTCAACATTAAATGAAGGGTAAAAAAAAAAATTTTATAACAAAAATTTAATGATGTAACTTATAAATAGGATCAAAAAAAAAAATCTCTCTCTGCCTTATAAATAAAACCAGAGGAAGTACTCCCTCTGAACTACAATTTAGAGCATTAGTAACTACTTCATGGTTCTCAAAAGAAGCTAGGTCAAACCTTAATCTCTTGAGAACTTTTACATCTTTCCAATTATACCTTGATTAAATATTTTATATAAGTGTTTTAGCAATAAAAATTGAAATTGCAATACATCATTTTTTTTAATTAAAAAAAAAAGTAATAAATGAAATAGGGGTTTAGTTTAAAAAATAATTATGAAAATTACCTAATGCCCTATATTTTGGACCAAGCAAGGGCTCTAAAAGATGTCCTATATTGTGATCAGGAGGGAATATGGTGGTTCAATGCAGATGTGTGATCAATTCTATATGAGTTGAGATACCTTTGTACATATGTTTAGGGTTATAGAAAAATACTACATTTTGAGATCGAAATTACAAGATAAGGAAGATAAGGAAAACTTAACATGTCAAGAGAGTCATATTGACAGCAAAACTGAAGGGAGATATGGGAAAAATCAAAGATACTGGCACCTGATAAAAGAATGTCTCTTTCTCTGCAGTCGTAAAATCAAGCCTGCACAAAGAAATCAGAAATCACTTGCCAAGATAACTATGTGTAACAAGAGAGAGAAAAATTGTGCCACTTACCAACCCCTTTTCATCAGTTGAGCAGCCACAGAAGAAACCTTTGACTGGACAAAGCCATCAGGAGAGCTGGCATGCTGCATGACATAGCATATACAAAAACTGCAACCAACATTTATTCAAAAAAGAATAAGCAATAGCAGGACAAAACATAGCATGATTGAATCGCGACAGAAATGTTCTAATGAAAATCAAAGTGATACAATATAGACTCCTAGCTCTTAAGACCAAGGGTTGCCACTAAGATAATGCACTTGTGAACACATATGTGTATGAGGATCACCAGTGGGTGGATTAATTAGCAACCCTTGAGAAAATATGACACAACTTCTTCCCTGGCTTTAGAAGATGGGACAGAGTTAAATCGAATAAGTCCCATGAATAGTCAAGCTCACACAAAGCCCCCCCCAACCCACCACCACTTCTTTTCCAAGACAAAAAGAAAGGGAAAAACCATACAATAGAGAAGCAGTCATTAGGTAGAAAGAAAAGATATATAGCTGGTAATATAAGTAGTGTGTCAGGGACCCCACAACAAATTTTGTACAAGACAACAATGTTAATGTATTAAAAGGTTTAAGAAAACCTAATCAAGCCTCTCTTATCATCAGAAGTAAGAAAACCCCATTCTCTAATAGCTGCCTCACGGATAGCTGCAGCTGCTTGGAACCTTGCATTTGCTACGAGGGAATTTTCTGCAACAATAAAAATGAGCAAGTATTGGCATGCACTAAACCCGAACACAAAACGCCATACATGCTTAACATTTTTTTTTTTACAATTAAAACTTAAATTCAAAACTTAAAGCAGCCTAGTACAGAGTAGTGGACCGTGTTGGTGGGATTAATTGTCCAAAAAGAAATATAAAAGTTGCTCCCCTCCTTTCAGTTTTGAGTGAAGAGGAGGCTGGGTGAGACACTCATACAGAGGAATAGTGGCCAGTAGAGACACCCGGAAACCATTAGAAGCCACAACTGACATATCTCCAGGTTTGGACATAATGCGGACTTTAGCTCACAATACATCTTTGTGGATGTCAGCAATTCTATGGTTAGCTATGAATCATCTTCTAGGATAACTACAATGATTATTTTATCCAGCAGATGTACAAGCCCGTGAAATTTGTTCCTACTGTCACTTACTGGACACAAAAGTTGTATTTGCAAGATTTTATAAAATTTAACGGAAAAATCAATATTTCCAAATTCTGCACTATCGTCAACAATATCTCTAGCATCATACATAATCCAAGTAAATGTGACAAGATTTTCCTGTTAATGATAGGGATTTTTTTTTTTTTAGCAAAACAGTTCTGCAATTGAATAACGCTGAAATACAGAGGCATTCAATTTTTTCACAGTACACCAACCGAGAATGAATTGGCAAGTTTTATATGGCTGAGGTGACTGGAGTAGCGACAATATAGTAGCCTCAGCTGTTGCTGGATTGATATGCATCTGCAAAAAGATATGTAACAAGAATGATTTCATGGATTAGATGGAAATCCTCGCAAAAAGTCAGAAAATCTCAGTTCATTCACAATGATCTCGTGGATTCAATGCAGGAAGTATTAATGCCACCTGAGTTTGGCCCCAACCATTTACTTTTGAATTTTGATCAGCAAGAGGTAGATAGGAGGAGAGTGAGGAAAATGCAAGTTAAAATATGCTGTTATAAAATCGTAAATAAATTTATCATCGAATTTTAACCGGTTGTTCTAATCATGAAATAGCAAGTAGGAACAGAGTACAGTGCTGGATTTCCAATCCAGCAGTATTTCATTCTGTGACACGGAGCTTGACAGGAAGAAAGAAGGTCGGATGGACAAAGAATTTATGGACATCTCGACACTGGTAAAATATGCTAGCTAGAGTTGGCTCTACAGTAAGTAAATAAATCTACGTTTGTGGGATTTCATGGTTGCGAATTCCGTTCTCTTAAGCCGATTTCACCTCCATGTCAAGAGTTTCTTCTAATTTACCTGAGTTATGTTTTGCTTATGTTCCTTTCTCTCTTAAAATTGAAGAGAAGACGTCAGAAAACCCTGGGGAACAGAAATAACGTTTAGCAGAAAAATTCATGGGAACCTGAATGGAAGAGCAAGCTATTTCGATAGCTTGCATGGTAGACTGAAGCTGGGCCAAATCAGTCGGTCCACCTGCTGCAGCAAACCCTTGCATCTTCGCACCAAAAGTGAAAGACTATGAAACGAATGGTTCGAATTATCAATCCGGCTTTAGTTAGTTCCAGTGTTTTGTAATAACATTGATCAACACATACCACCAGGGGAAAACCCTACGGTGTAATTGTAAACTTGGGATTTGAACGGTGAATGTAGGGTATTGGCCCAGGGAGAGTGAGATGATCGAGTCTAGCAGAGCAACGAAGTTGCACTCCAGGGTACGGAGCAACGGCAGAAGGTAATGGTCTTTTGCTCTTGTGCTGATCCAGCCGTAGCAGCCTGCACCGCCCAGGGACAGGGAGATGAGAGTCACTGCCCGAGACATAGCGGGTATACGAATACTCTGCGTTCGATGTAAATTAATTGAGAAAATAGTTACTTTTTATCAAAATAATGAAATATTAATATCATTCATAAAATAAAAATGTAAAAAATTCACAAAATACGTGTTTTTTTTTTTCGTTTTTTTGTAACGACGAAGTACGTATATCTAATCTAGCATATATAAATATTACTGTTTTGTTTAGTTGGAAAGAAAATGTGAAAAGACAACAGATTTTTCCCCGTTTCGATGGGAAAAAAATGAAAAAAAAGAAAAGGTAAAAAGAAAATAGGGTGTGAAATTTATTTTTTTTTTAAACTTTTTTTTTAAGTGAATAAATTTTGAAAATAAAATTTTTTTTACCATCTACCCTCTTTCTTATTTATTTTACGCTCTGACTCTCAAAAAACTAATTAATTATATTAATTTAATTTTAATGAAATAATTTAGTTTATAATTTGTAACTTTTGTGGTTATATATTATATTAATTTAACTATTTAATTAAATAATTTGGCCATTAGATCAAGTGTATAGAATTACATTAATTTAATTTTAATTATTTGATTTTAAAAAATAATATAAAAATATATTTTTAATAAATGATTTATTTTAAATTAATTTAATTATGTTAATTTTAATATAATTTTTGCTTTCAATTTATTTTTACAAATATAATTACATGAAATATGATATATTTTAATACAAGGGTATTATAACTATTATGATATCTATTATTTTTTTACTTTTTATTATTTTTTTCTATCCATTTAAATAGGAGGAGTGGTGATATTTTCTTTTTAATTTTTTTTCTTTATTTTTTTTAACTTTTTTTTTCCATCTAAACGGAGCGTACAAGTTATTCATTCCTTTATATTTGGATTAATTTAACAGCAGAGTGCATTATATTGATCATTGTACGTTGTTGACTTGAGACACAACTAAAATCATAATTTTGAATTTGCAATTAATTTTGATAGGGTCTAGATATTATAAAAAAAAAACTATAGCTCAGAATGTATAATCTATAATCTATATCCATAATTTTTATTGTTTATCTTTAATATAAAATATTTATAATCAGATGTACTGTAGATTTACCAATCCATCGCGCTTTTCTTTTTCTTTTTTTTAATTTTTATATGATAATTTAAAAAATGATATAATAAATAAAATTAACTGATAATAAAAAATAAATTATAAATATAAAAATTAAAATAAAAAAGTGTGGAACATGCAATAAAATTACAAATGTGAAAAAAAAAGGATAGTTATGCAATTCAATGGAAAAAAATTTATTTTTAGATTTGCAGTTTATATAGAATAATAAGTTCTAAAAATAATAAATTGTTGCTTGTGTTTTTAACATGTAAAAGGTTATGAATTATAGAATAAAATAAATTGCTGTTTATACTTTTACGAGCTATTTGATTTCCGGAAAGTATGGTAATGAAATTAATTAAATAAATAAAAACAAAAATAAAATCTCCATTTTATTTAGTATGATAAGTTAATTGCACGTTTTTCTCGGGTTTTAGTCTTTCCATGAAAAACCAATACCATAAATGTGAGAATAACCATAATATTCATGAGTCTAAAGCATCATGACTCCATTCTAATTATTTTTATATTATTTTTAATTCATTTACTTAGTTTTTCCTTTTACATTTTATCTATATTAAAAAATTTCAATCCCAATTTTTCTATTTTCTTTTCACAAATTTAGCTCATTAAAATTTTCTTCCCTCTCCATTCTATTCTATCTAGACCAAGATTTAATATCCCATGCACAGGTATAAAATATAGTTCCTAATTAATTTGATGTGTATTGAGATGTTTGAATATTTTTTGTAAAAAAATCATGTTTTAATTTTGAAATACAATGTAAATGTTTTAATATAATTCCACAAAATCATTATTTTGGGCTTTAACATTCCATGGAATCATTTGATATCAAGGTCAAGTTATAAAGATTGATTTTTCTAATTTAATTATTAGTGTAAAATTAATAAGATTTTTGTCAAAATTATCTTTAATTATAAGTGCAGTTGATAAGGTTTTTTAATTGATACACCCTATTAAATATGGGTAAGTATGTAAAAAGTGTGTGATTTTAGAGATAGTTAAATAATTTATCGAGAGTGTAATTCAATTAAAAGTGTATTATAATATAAAATAGATGGAGTATAAATCTTATGATTATTTTATATTATGTTGGTGGTTTGACTAAGTTTAGCATTCACCAAAACATATATGTTTTTCTTTCTAACTTTTGCAATGTCTCATGATAAAAAATTAACATTGATAAATCCAAATTTTTTTGTTCTAAAGATGTCAACATCAAGCTTTACAAATTAATAATGAGTTAGAAATTTCTCTTATAGGAAATCTTAAAAATACTTTAGAATGCCACTAATCCATGAAAAAGTTTTCAAACTTATCTTTACTTCTTTCCTTTATAAGATGAATTCGAGCTTTGCAAATTGGAGAAGTCGTTATCTAAATATTGTGGGAAAATGTGTGCTTATTGAATATGTTCTTTCTTCTTTTTCTAACTATACCATGCAAATTATACCCTTACTTGACAACGTTTTTGTTAAATTGGAAAAAAATCTCATGAAATTTTTTTGGGGTTCGCCAAATAGGAACAAAAAACCTCAAGTTCTCTTTTAGGACTACGTTGCTTCATATAAAAAGGATGGGAGAATTAGCATCAAAAAGGCCAAGAATTAAAATATTACCTCATCACAAAACTATGCTGGAGTCTCATCACTCAACTAAACTGCCTTTAGGTATGTGTCTTATGTGATGGATGCAAGTGTAATAAACCTACAATTCATATAGTTGTTAAATCAAGCTTTTCTCTCATCTACATAGAGTAGCACATGCAAAGTCTAAAATAAGTTTATGCCTCATGTTAGCTAGAAAGCTAGTGGAGGAGACTAGACCTTGTTTTGGTATGTTAAATGGTCTCCCTTCCTTGATCCTCTTGTTAGACATGCTTTTAGTAATGCTGACTCTATTCATCACACAAGAGTTTATAATTTCTACAATATCATAGGTGTTGGGATTTTGATTTTTTAAAATACCACGTCCACTCTAATGTGATTGGACAAATTGTACTCATGCAAGCTCTCAATCGACAAGGTGGTGATGATGTTCTTTTCTAAAGGTTCTCCTCTAGTGGTGACTTATTTTATTAAACATGCTTACAAAGCTTTAGAGATCCATACGAACCAAAACCATTATGATATCTAGTCCAACATTTGAAAGTGGCTTACTTATGAAAAAATTAAATGTTTTTTTGAAAAGTTTCTTGGGATCATTTCTAAACCAACTACACGTATACTAATGGAAATACTCCTTAATAACATATTTGTCCCCTGGGTTGTAACTTCATTAACTCTTCTATTCATATTTTGCTTGATTGTAAGAAAGCTCAAGAGGTTCGAAAAAGGTTAATGAATCCTACATAACTTAATACCTTTTTCTCTATTTGTGTGTAAGATTAAATAACTTGGAATGCTAATAGTGAAGCAAGTGGTTTGAGAACGAGAAGAATGCCTTGGCAAAGACTTTTTCCAAGCAAGCTGGAACATATGGAAAGCCAGATGTAAGAATATCTACTTTCAAGATGATATCCTAAAAGGTGACACTACCTTCTCTTGCACTCAATAGATCATCAATAACCTAAAACTTTAATTCAAGACCAGCCATGTAAGCAAAAGAGACAATGGGTATGAAGCTAAATGGAGCCCTCTTAAACCTGGATGCAGTCTTGATATTGATGGCTTAGTTAGTACTAACAGTGTTGTTGTTTGTAGAGGCATCATCAGAAATGATAAGAATGATTGGATTAAGTGATTTTTTTAAATATCTTAGCTATCATCCTAACACAGCACTTGAGCTCTTAGGAATATTGGAAGGCCTTAATCTTTGCTGGCATGAGAAATTATCCAAAATTAACATATACTCTAATTATGTAGAAGCTTTGTCACTTATTGACTGCAGTTACTGTAACATCTCAAGTTTTAAATTCAAAATCTAATTAAAAGGAAACTTAGTAAATTGGTGGATTAAATAAGTTAATCATGTTTATAGGTTCTTAACTGAAATTTTAGATTATTAGACATCTTCAACATCAGGCTAGACTAGGGTAAAAGTTAGATTAGATCAAGTTTAATTATGGAAGTTAAAGTGAGTTTTGGCTCATTGCACCACATGTCATAGCATGACACTACATGTCATGGTGCATGATGTGGAAATTTGACAAATAAGACATGGTTTGGTGTGAAAATCAAAGGGAAAATATAAGAAAATACAATGGAGCTTGGGAGTTGGCATTTTCCTCTAACAAGGTGTCAAGTTTTGAGTGCTTGGGAGCTACTTTTGGGCTACCAATCAACTGGGTAAGCTTTTTATTCCTTTCTTCTACTTCTCTAGCTTGTTTTCTTGAATTTTGGAGAATAGGTAGATGAGTTCTGGCTTGGAGAAAGATTAAATTCAAACCTTAGAGCTTGTATATACCTTTATAAGCTTAATTTGAAGTTCTTTATCTAGAATAAATGATTTTGTATAGTTAGGTTGTTGGGTTAGATAAACCCTAGCTTGGAATTTAGGATTTTAAAGTTGTGAGAGCTAATTAAGCAAATAATTTAGATTTTTAAACATTGAATAAAAATAATATGAGTTGGTTGTAACTTCAATTAGCTCAATGATATAAGTTAAGGGCCTCAGATAGCTAAATTTAATAAATTTAGTTAATGAGCATCATGTTAAGTCAGAAAAATAACGTAAAATGCTTAATATTATAAATTTTAGTAACTTGGAACCTCTTTGAGATTGAAGAGACTATTGAAGCATCACTTTTACCACAAGTAATCCTTTTGTATCAAAAAAGTTGAGATAACCAAATAATTTATACTGTTTGTTAGCTTGTAAAATTGTTCACGAGTTATTTATGAATACATGTGCGTATGATTATGTATGTATGCTTGATTTTAAAAATTATAGAGTGAGAAATGAGTTTTTGAGAAAATGTGAATTATGTTCTTATTTGAGTTATAACCATAAGTTAAATGTGACTGATATGTATGATTAGAGTATCATTGTACATAATAATTAGAGAATGAGAGTTCATCCTAAGTGAAGTAGAGTTTGTAAATATCCAATTTAAAAATTATATTCATATATTGTTTTCAAACCAACAATAACTATACATAACAGTTGACCGTATTGCATTGGCATTAATGATTCAGAACAAGTATTGCCTATGTATAATTTGATTTTGATAATACTAAGGAAATATGATTCAGATGAAATTTGTTCCACTAATTCAGTTTAACGACGTAAACTTTTCAGGGACTGGTTTAAAAAATTTTAAACTACAAGGTCTAGCTTCAATAATCATCAATATCAGCAATATTAAGAATATAAGAACAAGTGTACATAGAAAAGTATTGTTTAGGGGAGGATAACCCTCCACTGTTTAAATTTATTGAGAAATTAATCTACTTTCTATGATAACAATATGGGTTAAAAAAATACAAGAACCAAATATTTTTGCTTATTTTAAATGCTGACGGGGCTGGAAACGTTGCTGTTTGCCAAAGATCTTGCACCCATTCCATTCTCCTTGGCAGCACGCAGGAGCACGTGTTAGCTCTTTGGTTCCGCCACAAATTATACTTTCTTTTCTTTTTTATTTCCCCCATGGATCTATTTATTATTTTTAAAAATACCTTTTTCATGTATCTGCAAAACGATTTCTCCTTTCTCCCTCCAAATTTGCGTTGATCTCTGGACAATTTTCCTCCCCTCTTTGTCATCTCACCCCCATTCAATTGTAATTCTTCTCTCCCGGATCACTCGCACCGTTTCCTCTCTTCAGCATAACCTGCTAATAAATTTCATCCCTGAAAGATCTAGGGTTCCTGATTAATCTGCACCTCCCTATCTGACTATCTCAAGCGCACTCTTCCCTTTTCATTTTAGAATCTAATTGAAATCTGGCTTCTCGATTCAAAGGCATTGAAAGTTAACTTGCTCAACTCTTGCAAATTAATCCAGGATTCGATTCGATCTATATGCTGCTCATTGGTTTTGCACGTGAATGAGAGATAGCGATTGGTTTGGATGATCATGGAAGTCATTAGTGACGTGGCGGCGTTGGACGTCGAATTACTGCAGCTCCCGGAGTTTTCTGCTTTGGCCCTCAAGTCGAACCAAAACTTTGTTGAGAAGCTCTTCGAGCAGTGGCTATCGCTTCCCGAGAGTAATCGAGTGGTAGGTTTCATTCGATAATTTCCGAATTGGCATCTGGTTAGGTTGTGTACTTCAAAAGCCTCATTAGTTTGCCTTTTGTCCGTGTTGGAATTTGCCATGTACTCTTATATGGCCACGAATCCTGTAGGCTGTATCCATGAGCGAGGAACGAGCTATCGTGGAACCAACTACGATATCAAAAGGGGAATAGCAGGACTTCTGGTCGTCACATCTCGATAGTCTAGAAAAAAAAAAATTAGTGGGATCCGGTCAATTAGAGACAAGATACATCATTCTAACATGAAGTTTGAATACCAAATTGCCAAAGGAGAGCAGTTCGACCAATTAAGTTCAATATGTTTCTATTGCATTCCATTTTTGGTGCCTATCTGCTCCTGTTCACATCTAAAAGTGGGAGTTAATTCCATTTTTAATTTCGTTCCCCAAAAATAGGAATGTGCATAGTAATGAAAGTGCGGAATGCCGTTAACAAGGGGATACATTTTTGGCCTTTTGTTTCATGTGCTGAAGTTCTTTTTCCCCTCTGAATAATTTACAAAACATGATTTCCATCTCGTGTCTCACTTCTTGATATCTGTAGGTATCATCTCTGCTTAATGAAGCCAAGTCTGGCGTTCCCTTGAATGTCCCGGGTGCGTGCTCCAGTCCCAATGCAGCAAGCAATTCTCTGCCTTCCATGTTTCCTGCAGGGACTGCACCTCCTCTTTCACCAAGAAGTACGTCTGGTTCCCCTCGTATAGTGAAACAAAGGGTTGGCCTTTCTAATTTAAGTTCTCCTTTGAAAGTTGTCAGTGAGCCAGTCAAAGAATTGATACCTCAGGTTAGTCAAGTCTGACGTGTTTTCTTGTTGTCTTTCCTGGTTGACACTCCTCTTTGGTGCCTAATCTTACAATTGAAAATGTATTGGGACATGCCCCCCCTAATTTTAATTTTAGGTTTCGTGCTATTCTTTTTGTGATAAATGCTCCTACATTCTTGCAGTTTTACTTTCAACAAGGGCGTCCACCTCCAAGTGAACTGAAAGAACAATGCTTGTTTAGGGTTGATCAGTTATTCTATGGTCAGTTAGATGGACTGCAGATGCATGGTGAGATATCACAAATATATCTATGTTGCCTAATGGACCAGTTTGATGCAGCTGGGAAAACAAGTGATTTTTAATTAAGATTCAAATTTAAGCTCTGTAAATAATCACTCCCTGATCCCAACAACCACCTCTGAGAATTATGTCCTACTTGTTTCTTTGGTATGCCAGAATTCAAATCAGTTACCAAGGAAGTCTGCAAGCTGCCATCTTTCTTTTCAACATCTATTTTCAGAAAGATTGACTCCAAAGGAACCGGCTTTGTGACAAGGTGTGCACTTCAATTTTCCTTGACACAACTTTTGTTCCACCATCCCCTTTTAATTTGTTTTTGGCGGTCCTTGCATTTAGCTTTCTGGATAAGATTGTCTCCTAGGTGCTGGGGCAAATTAAAATTTTCTCTGTTCAAAATTGTTTGGCTGAATGCATCTGCTCCCCCCAGTATTCCTTCTTTTAAAATGAAATTTCACTCTTGATAACCAGATTTGTTTTTTGAAGGAGTTGCCAACCATCAATGCTTGTCCTGCTAGATTGCTTAGCCCCTATAAAATTTGTGTCAGATAGGATAAACTAATACACTCTATGTTTATATGCCCTTAAATGTAAAGGATTATTAGGCCAGTTTATTTTATATGGTTGTAAGCATGTAACTTTATCCCCGCCAAAGGAGAGGAATATGCAATGATAAGAAATCTTGGGTAACTTTCTTAAAGAAAATAACTATATTTGTCTTGATTTGCTGATATATTGTCATATCATTATCATTACAAGCATTGTCGCTTCCACATCCCTTGTCTTCATTTACTAAAAGAACTATAGTGTTGCTAAAATTCTGTGGCCATCGCTATTCTTGTCTCCATCTCACCAGTATGTGTAATCATTATTGGTGTTGCCATCTCTTACTTTCATCATCGCTAACATTAAACATTACTGTCACCCTCACTACCTCAACAATTGATGTCGTCATTGTTCCTGCCACTGTGACCTCATCTTATTACTGCAAGCATTTTGCCCATCACAGCATCCCATTACTCCCGTCCTTACTACCATTACCACCATCATTGGTTGTTCACTTTTGTCATCTTGCACGACAGCTACCATTGCCTTGTAACTGACCTCCTCCAAATTGACTTCCTTTGCCTAGCAGTTGCTACCATCACTGTTATCATATGGCTGCCACACTGCCTTAATGTTCCTACGCTCACCATCACTACTATCACTATTTTCATGTTAAAATGAGTATAATATTATTTACATCTGTAAGGTAATATTTTCTGTTTCCTTTTGAATACATATGGCAAGTGTAAGGTAATATTTTCATACTATCAACAAACACGTTATACATATATATGCTGGTGCAGCTAACGTGTGATTTTATTAAAGGCTTAAACAGTGGATGTTTATACATTACTACCCAATGCTACTGATACTATCTGTCTTTTATCCTTTAGGGTGTGCTAAATAGGGCCTTAGGATTTAAAGGCTACCAATTAAGGCTGGGAGGAGGAGGAAACTAGGCTTGCAAAGAAGGGGTTTGCATATTATTTGGCTGGGTGGGTGTCTGTAGTGCTTATAACCAAACAAGAAGTTATCCTAGCAAATTGCCTTTTTAATGTGGCAGTATGCTCCTACGCATGCTGTTGTAATCAATAGCTTGATTGCTTCTATGTCTAAAACTTGGCGGCGCCTAGGGCTGGAATTTATATCACATAAGCGGGATGATTGAGAACTTACAGTTGCACTTTATCTCATTTTATCTTCTTTAAAGTGAGAGCTATTGCCAGTCTCATTGTGAAATCAATCATTGACTAAATCAGAGTTGTGGCCATCACTACTTAATGATGTTTCTTGTGATTACTTTTCCCCTTTCTAGACACTGCTTACATCTTTTAACACCAGATATTATGCTGATTCATCTAATGTGTGGAAGACATTACGGGTTGTCATTAAAGTAAACTTGGTTTTATGCAGTTTTCTCCTTTCCAAAGTGTAGGGTTAATAGTTGAATCGTGTTGCATCCTGTAATAAATTATTTGTTAACATTCATGCATAAATCTGTGGTTTGATTTTACTATAGGAACGCATTCATTGATTATTGGATTAATGGCAACGTGTTGACGATGGACATGGCAACTCAAATATACACAATTTTAAAGCAACCAGATCTCAAGTACCTTACGCAGGTTTTTTTGTTCTTTTTTTTTTCTCCTACTTTTCTGTTTGTTTAACTTTCTTCTCTTCTGTGTGCATAATGGCTGTTTGTTTGAAATGTATTGGAATAGAGAATATAATGATAAAAGTGATTTTATAGATGAAAAATATCTCTTTTGCCCCTTAATAAACAAGGAGTAATGAAAAGAAACAAATATTGTTGAGTAATTATAACTGGGGGATATATATACCTTGATTTTGCAAGGAAAATGGAATCCCTTTCCCTTGCACCAATCAAGCAAGGTGTGGGAGAGTTCTTGTAGGCAAGTATCCGTTTTTTTGTTTTTTTTTTTGGGCTTATGAACTATGTTTGTATTCATCTAATTGATAATGACATTTTACTTAATCTCAGGATGATTTTAAACCTGTACTAAGAGAGCTATTGGCAACCCATCCAGGGCTGGAATTCCTCCAGAGTACACCTGAGTTTCAAGAGAGATATGGTCTGTCTTCAGGCTTGGCTTTAAAGTTGTATATACATGTTCATTTAACTATAGATACTGGCAAACCGATATTATGTTCCTTAAAAGTTTAATGAATCCTCAGAAATCTGCATGCTGATTTCTGATCATAGATCTGTCAAGCTCCAATAATGCCGATTGGAATCAGTCTCACCATAAAATAATCACTTTGGCTTCTTATCTTCCATTATTTGTGTGGTAACACAATTCTATGTGGCTGCAACTGGTAGGCAATTGGCAATGCATGCCTTGCAACAATGATGCATCAGCCCAAATTTTTCATTTTCTTTCAATTGTTCTTGGGGTCAAATTGTTAATGAATTACTAGTGAACAAATAATTATGTAACAAGTATCCCATTTATGGCTTTCATTTTGCTTATTCTTTTTTTTTTAATTATTCTTTTACTGCTAATATATTTCTTCTAGTCCCTATTATAAGGCACCTTAAGCTACCTTACCAGAACCAAGAAGAGGTGGGTAGGTCATTAACTTTGTCTAAAATTAAAGTAAACTTCCAATTTTATTTCTATTTAAATGAAAAATTTTCAAATTTGCATTATATTCTCTCTCATAGTTAATGAATTTAAATTGGGATAATATTAGAAAAATGTAATTAATATCCCTGTCAGTGCCTTATATTAAGGATCAAAGAATTTTTTTATAAGGCCCCTTATAATAAGGATCAGAGGGAGTACGTTCCAGTATGTGATTTGAAAAAAAGTAGTGCTTTATCTGTGTTGAGTAGCAGGTTGGAGAACTAGTTGGAAAGTTTTCTTCAAAGTTGTTTTTTGGTGTCTAGGCATATACTGGTTTGTGTTGTCATGATTATTGGGGCAATGATATTTTCCTCCTGGGTGCAATATTTTTTAACATGTCCTTCCAATGGCCCAGCTGAAACTGTAATATACAGAATATATTACTACGTAAATAGATCTGGGAATGGTCGTCTTACCCTGAGGGAGCTGAAGCGTGGAAACATAATTGATGCAATGCAACATGCTGACGAAGAAGAAGACATTAACAAGGTTTTGAGGTAGACGAGTTGTGTGAATACAACATTAAATTAACTTTATCCAAAAAAATCTATTTTTTATTTTTTAAAAAAACCAGTTCTATTTCTTCCCGATCAAATATAGTATATTGCCTTAATTTTTGCCCTTTTTTAATACCCCTATGCAGGTACTTCTCTTATGAGCATTTCTATGTTATATACTGCAAGTTTTGGGAGCTGGATACAGATCACGATTTCTTGATAGACAAAGAGAATCTTATTAGATATGGCAACCATGCGCTTACCTATCGAATTGTTGATAGAATATTTTCTCAGGTTTTTGTGGATTAGATATTGTGTTTATCTTGAGAATATATTTCTACTGCTGTCATATGACTTTGACTTGCTTCAATATAATCACAGGTTCCCAGAAAGTTTATGAGCAAGGTTGAGGGAAAGATGGGATATGAAGATTTTGTTTACTTTATACTGTCAGAAGAGGATAAATCATCTGAGCCTAGTCTTGAGTATTGGTATTCCCCCCTTATTATGTCTTGGGTCATTTATTATTTTCTTTTATCTATAAAATGTCAATAGATATGGTAGTTGCAGACTCAGTGTGTACCTGAGTGGGTGTGTTTCAAACAAGAGGTTGATTGATAAAATTGTCTATTACTAGAACTTGATCCCAAAGTTGTAAGAATTAGACCAAATCGACTAGTCTGCTCAGTCATGTTGAACTTACTAGATGGGGTTCCTTCTATTGCACAAGCTTGAAGAACTAGCTGTACTTTCTCTGGTTTTAAATATAAGTCACCATTGCTTTACTGATATTAAAAAAATATTAAAGTAGTTTAACTAATTAAATTAGTTCCAAAATAATTATATTCCAAATTTTTCCCTATTGAAATGGTTGACCTCTCTCCATAGTAAATTGAATTATTCTTGATGTCTTGTCTAATTTTTCTCTCGTAGCTTTTGATTCCCAAATTTTAATAAGGGGTACTTAAGGAAAATGTCATTTAATGATCTCAACAACCTAGAAAAGTTACATTTTGGATCAAGAAAACTTTCCAACAAGTGTGATAGGTAGGAATAATTTGGAATGATAGAGAATTGAGAGAGCGCGGAAAAGGATGAGAGAAGAACAGGAAGGTAGAGAGAGTAGAGAAGAATGAGAGATTAAAGAGAAGAAGTTGACAGAAACTGAGAAGTAGCGGTGTGACTGAATAATTCGTCCTCTTTCATAAAACATCAAAATACAACTATCAGCCTATATATAGACGTCCCTTCCTAACGCCCTTCCCAACGGCTATATTAACTAACTAACTAACCAATTATGTCCTAATTATAAATTTATAACAATACCCCCCTCTCAATTGAGGAAATTGCTGCTGGAACTGATGCAAAGTTGCCCAAGATGCTTCTTCCTCTGGTAATTGCTTCGACTTGACCAAAATTTCAGTAATTATCCTCCTCTTTTTCCGGCCAACTCTTTTCTGCAAAATGCATTTAGGTTCTAAAACTGGAGGTACTTTAGGCTAGTCAAGAGGTGGATGCCTCTACTTGACTTTAGGATAAGGACATAGCTTCAATAGGGATACATGAAAGGTTGCATGTAGTCTGGAATCAGGTGGTAGTTCTAACTTGTACGCCACTGCTCCAATTCTTTGAATCACTTTGTAAGGAGCTAGTTTTTGATTACTCCTAGAAACTGCAGAAAGTTGTCTATAGGTTTGTAACTTTAAGAAAACCCATTGTCCCACTGCAAATTCCCTATCAGATCTGTGTGAATCTACCGTTTGCTTCATCATATTCGCAGCGCGATGGAGATGATGTTTGAGAACAGCTATCATCTCTTCTCTTGCTGTAAATGACCTGTCCACAGCATCTAGCACACTATTATGAGGTAAATAAGGAGAATGGAGAGGAGGTTTCTGACCATATAGAAGTTCATAGGGAGTAGCCTTAGTTGCTGTGTGAAAAGTGGTATTATATCACCACTCTGCATGAGACAATCACTTACTCCACTGCTTGGGCTGTTCCCAACACATGCACCGAAGGTAGGTTTCCAAACAACGATTAAGCAACGCTAGGGAGCCACTGCCCATTAGTGTTTTTTTATAGGGAGCCCATGCATTTGACTGGAAAGGTTTTATGGCTGGTGCTGAGGGTTGGGTGGCTGAAATTAAGGGTGCCACGTATCCTCCCCCTTTATTTTGGCTTTTCTTCTCTGGCTGTCTCTGAAATATGATTTCTTGCATTCTCGCGAGCTTCTGAGCCTCTCTCAGGGTCCGAGGTTTGAAAAGGCATACCGGACCCTCATATTCCTCTTAAAGACCTGAGAGATACATGTCCACCAAATACTCTTCCGGTAGTCGTAGCTTACACGCGATCATATCAAACTCATCGTGATACTCGGCCAAAGCTCCTCATTGCTTCAGACGAGCTAAATTGCTTATCGGGGTCTCATGAATAAGTTCGAAATGGTCTTTAATTTCTTCTATATGTTCTTCCCAGGTTGGCCGAACTCCTTCCCATGATTTCTCATAAGCTTAATGCCATTGGAAGGCTCTTGGGTCAAGATGCATGCTTGCTATCTTAATCTTGGTTTCTTCTGGCGTCTCATCAAGCTCGAAATATCGCTCGCATTTCATAATCCAGCCAAGAATGTCTTCCCTAGTAAACTTTGGGAATTCCATCTTCGTAAACTGAGTGGCCCTCCTATATTCTCTTCATTTATACCGATTTCTGCGTTTATGATCCTTGTGCTCGTGACAACGTTCAGCAATCTGTCTGTTTTGGTGGTTGCCTTCTCTTCAGCCTCTCAATCCCTTACTAATGATTGAAGTTGTTAAGAGAGCCCATCAACCAATTCTGTCAAAGCATCAATCTTTCCGTTGTTTTCTTTGATCTTGACAATGAAATCTTCCATTTTTTGTTGGCTTTATTGGTTTCAGCTGCGTGTCTTGACCATGAACCGTGATTGGGGATAAAGAAGAGGAGCCGAAGAGCGTCTGCTCTGATACCACTGATAGGTAGGAATAATTTGGAATGATAGAAAATTGAGAGAGCGCGAAAAAGGATGAGAGAAGAACAAGAAGGTAGAGAGAGTAGAGAAGAATGAGAGATTAAAGAGAAGTTGAGAGAAATTGAGAAGTAGCGGTGTCACTGAATAATACGTCCTCTTTTATAAAACATCAAAATACAACTATCAGCCCATATATAGACATCCCTTCCTAACGCCCTTCCCAACGGCTATATTAACTAACTAACCAATTATGTGCTAATTACAATAACAAAGTGACTCATGTTGGAGACTAAAGGGAGTATATTATTTTAATATATAAATAATTTTTTATTAAACATCCATTTAAGTGATGAAGATATGGATGTTGCGGGCTTTCCAATTATGGACTTGCTTGATGATTTTGGAGTTGAGCTTAGTGATGGTTGTGATTCTCCTGATATAGAGATGCTAATGAAGTGAAATCAAATGGATTTAATCTCCATGAATATGATGATTGATTAGTGATTGCCAGTGGTTTAAGTTCAACTTAGGGTTACGGATGAAGATTGATTTATTTAAATTTGATTATCAAGTTATGAAATTTATTAGTATGGACTTCTCTTTTTAGATTTTTATGCAACATTTTAATTTGATACATAAAATAAGAATTATATTAATTTAATCACTACTAGTTTGACCAGGGCTATCTATTATCAAACTAATAATCCTTGAAGTAATGCATCTATTGGTTCAATAGTCTGAGTTTAAGAACATTGCTTGATCTGGATCCTGGTAATTTTTAAAGCTTAATGCAAAATAGAACAAATCATGAGTGGAAAAAATTTGCTATTGATGACAGTCTCTTTGATGGACAAATGTCCTAGAGAACACGAATCTGTTACTGTAATCGTTTGCATTGTGTAATATGGTTCCATATTGTGCAACAGTTGGCAGTTGGGTGAACTATCAGACCAGCGTGTAAAACTGGGGAGTTACTCGCCGGGCTCAGAGCTGCTTAGCAAAATTAACAATGTGACAAATTAAATTGACTTTGAAAGTTTGGGATGTAAATTGCTTAAAACTTGCTTGGCTTAGGAAAAATGAAGGATAAATGAAATAGAATACTTCTTTTTGTTCATTTTCCACCATCTCTGCTGAGTACCAAGGAATGAAAACTAGATTCTTTTACATTTTCACTCCCCTCTCTTGTCTACCTCCCTTATGAACATGACCGTTCGTCAAATTTGGGTCATTGATCCTGTTTCTTTACTAAAACGGGAAAAAGAAAACTTAGGCGGACTTAACTATTGACCTGTACCTGTTTTTGACTTGCTGTTTGAGCTGACTTTGAATTGTCATAACTAGGTTCAAGTGCATTGATTTGGATGCAAATGGAGTTCTGACACGGAATGAGCTGCAATTTTTCTATGAGGAGCAATTGCACCGGATGGAGTGTATGGCTCAAGAGCCTGTGCTTTTTGAGGATATCTTGTGCCAGATAATTGACATGATTGGACCTGAGGTTTGCCCTTACCTCTTCTACTGGTTGATTTTCCCTTCTTTTGTTGGGTGAAATTCCCAAGTTTCGCTCTTGAGGAAGATGGCATATCATTACTAGTTTCATGTAGTCATGCGCCATGTTTTATCCCTTCCTCTTTAGTCTTTATCTTTGATCGTTGTAACTTTTTACATGTCCTGCATACCGCATCTAACATTTTTTACACCAAAATAAACTGTTAATTTTGCAGAATGAGAGCTATATAACTCTGCGTGACCTGAAAGGCAGTAAACTCTCCGCAAGTGTTTTTAATATCCTGTTCAATCTAAACAAGTTCATGACCTTCGAAACTCATGACCCATTTTTGATTCGTCAGGTGCATGAAATATCATGTGTTGGTAAGTTTGGCCATGGTTGGTATTTTCCTTAACGTATCTATCTTGTGTGAATAGGAACGTGAAAATCCAACATGGACAGAGTGGGATCGGTTTGCTCATAGAGAATATATCAGGCTTTCAATGGAAGAAGACGTAGAAGATGCCTCTAATGGGAGTGCAGAAGTCTGGGACGAATCACTGGAGGCTCCCTTTTAAGATTTATTATGTAAGTGCTTTTATTGATGTAATGACGGTAGCATGGCGCTGTGGCTATCAGCTGACAATGCACTGTGTCTTAATGTGGTTAACTGGTTTTGCCTTATATGGCGTGCAAACTCGAGTGCAGTTTGTATGACTTTGCACTTCCTAGATGACTTCTGGAATGTTGAAGTCGTGAATTTTGTGCTCTGAAGAAACTTGGGAGTTGTGGATTTTGTGCTTTGTGCTTTCGGGCAAAATGTTATGGCGTCATTTTTTTTATTTTTTTTTTAAATCTATTACAGGGATGTAGAAAGATGAACGCCCTCGATCTGATGGACTTGCCATTGTTCAAACGCTCTAGATTGGGGATCAGCTTTTAAGTGGATGGTGCCAACTCAACCCTGAGATAGAGAAATTCCGAGCTTCACCTCAAATGTGTCTTTGATGGGCATTGGGCAAGCAGCGACGATATTCAGAGCTTTCGCTGGCTGTGACAGATGCTGTGGCCATCATCAGGGAAGTTTTGTTGCGTTGTTGCAATGACCATGCACAGTGAGGGCCGTCGTGGAGAGGTGCTAGGGTTGAATTAATTGATCTCAATGAATACGTTTGTTATTTTGGGGCTCCTAAATTAATGAACACAGATAAGTTAATTTTAAAAGATCGGTTAGTGTTTTGCTTCATAGTATTGAGACACTTATCTCTCTTGATTCGTCGAGAGTTAATTTGTTTTTCCATTTGGGCTTCTGGTTGTTTACTGCTAGGCGTAATTTTTGTTTTTTTTTAAGTCGGGCTTTAGAATTTGGAGAGCTAAATTTATCGCATCACTTCCGTGTTACGAATATATTTCGCGGTTGAGGTTCAACATGATAAAAATTGAGTTTTCAGGTCAATTTGAATGCATAATATGGCAAGCTGGGGAAAATTGTATCGATCTGGCCGATTAGAGCAAAAAATTGATAAATTGGTCATGAAGTTTACCGACAATTAGATCGACATTGAATAGGATATTCTGTATATTTTATTTCTAACTTAAGAATGCGAGCTTAAAAGGGAGATGATTACAACAACAACAACAAGCCTTTATCTCACTAGGTGGGGTTGATTATATGAATTGTAAGATGTTATTGTGCTCTATCATTTATCAAGCAAAAGGGAGACGAATATGAAGAAAATAAATACAAAAGAGAAGCCACAGCATGGCTGTCCGTGCATAAGAAGGACTGAAGCAAAAAAGATTCGGTGCCCTTATGAAATGACTGAATTCTGAGGTTATAATCAGACACCTGTACCCCTCGCTGCCGCGACACGATTAGGGAAAGCAAAGGATCAAGATCTGGTCGATAACCTTTAAACAAGGCACTCGTCCCCACCACAACTGCCCTGTATCTTGATGGCTTATATGCATGACAAAGGAGCATCTAAACTCTCTAAGGCCTGTATGGTACAAAAGAACGAGGGAGTAAGATTAGTATTGATATTGATCAATTCTAAATTTTTATGTTTTGTACATGGGAATAAAAATTTCAAATCCAAATCCATCTAGGTGGGAAATAATCAGTACCACCATCCTTCAAATGGTATTGCAAAATCAATACTAAGAGTGAATTTCTTAAGACCAAATTACCCTTATTCTTCCTTCAAAATTTCGTCCTCATCTTCTTCTGATTATTCCAGGTCAGACAATCCATTTCCTTCATCTTCTTCTTTCAATTATTCCTTTCCATTCGATCTTCCAATTTTATGGGTTTGATTATTCCTGCTTCAACAATTCATTTCCTTCGTCTTCATTTTCGAACCTAGGTTAGCGACATCGATGGTAGTTCAGAAGTCGTCTTCTTCAATTTAGAGGCAATGACATCTTCAAACCTAGATCTACTACTTGGGTCAATGTGTTTGCTCTCTAGAAAGGCATATCTGAATTTTTTTTTCCAGTTTGGCTCTCTACGTTCAGTTCGACTTTGTTGCCTTTGCTTTAATGAAATGTGGATCCATGATTTTCCCTCTCTGGAAAGGCATATTTGCTTTGATAGTGAAAGTTGTGATGGGGGGAGAGGATGATGAAGAAGAAGAAGAGCTTCGACAGTGAAGCTTGTGGCAAGAGAGTGGATGATGATGAAGAAGAGCTTCAATAGTGATAAAGAAGATGAAGGCAATATCATTTTTTAGACTCTTTTTTTTTTGGAAATGACAGGAAAATTTATTTAAATTATCTCAATGGCATAATTTTTTTAGAGTTTCATGAAATTTTCTGTCATTAAGGAATTAAAAGAAATGATAAAATTGTTCTCAAATAAAACAAAAATCTCAAACCTTAACGCAGAGTAATTGGCGCACATTCTTACCTCTATTTCATCGTCTTCTTGATCTCCTCTTCTTCGTAGTTTTCTTTTGGTTCTTCTTCTACTTCTCCTTCCCTTTCTCCTTCCTTCTTCTCCTTCTGTTTGTCTTTTTTTTTTTTTGAGCTGCCGTACATCATCATCTTTTTTTTTTGTCGAGCTACTGTATATGGGTATATTTAAGTAATTATTCTTCCTCTATTAGCTCTGCTATACATGAATAAATTTCTTCTCCTCTTGAAAATTTCTCCTCCTATATGTAATAGTTAAAGTTAATGTGAGTTAATGTGCGTAAATAATTGAGGTCTTCATTTTCTCTTCAAGATTGAAGTCTTCATTTTTCCTACTGTATTTGGGTATGAATGCTTGCTCATAGATAAATGATAAATGATATATCATTTATAGTTGTTTTATAGATGGATAAACTAAAGTGTGAATAATTAATACAAAATTGTGACTATAAGAAGAATAGTTGTTGGATAAAATATAACAAATATGTGATCATGATGTTTGGGAAATATACGTGTTAATGAATGGCTATTTCATTATTTTATGTTGGTATAAGAAATGGCTCTTTCTACTTTTAGTTTTGGAAAGGAACTATTTTGTTATTTTTGCATAAGAGGACATTTTGTAAAAAATATTGAAGATAGAATACAATATGATTATGGGAGTGTGAGGGTAAGAATGATAAGAGAAGGGATGATATTTGAAGAATTTAAAATAATGGTATCTTCTTGTTTTGGCATTAACACTAATTTGAGTGACATGAAATCCACTATAAGATTTGATGAAGTGACCCTTATAGACCTTGTTAATGATGGTGAAATTGCTACCTTATTTAAGCACAATGTTAGAAACAATCATGTATATATAGGTTGTAAAGGAAATGGCAATGAAGAAACAATAATTGAGGAAGCACCAACATAAGTTACTATGTTAATTCTTCTAAATAAAGTTATCATTTGCTATAGGATAGTTATTATTTTAAGTAATTAAAGTTGTGATTGTCAACGTAAATGTAAATGACACATAAAGTTGGATGGACTATGAATGAAGAATGGAGCAATTCTTGTTACTTTCATATCCAAACTCTCCTTCGATTATTGAAGATCATGATTTTAAACATATAGCATTTGAAAGTAGTAGAGAATGTCTAACCTACCATACTTCTAGAAAATATCTAACATTACCATGTGGAGTGCAAAGTGCACCTATACCAATGCCAGATCTTAATTCTTCTTAGTGGAGGAATTTATTATCAATATAGGGCAGACCTTTCCCCATATTGAATCCTTTAGAAAAGCATTGTACAAATATAGCAATGGTTATAAGTTTCCATACAAATATAAGAACAATAAGATTTATCACTATTCACTATACCATTAACCAAGTCATACAAGCAAGACTTGTAGGAATCCTAATTCAAGCTAGGATATGATGTGGATATGACATCATTTTTGTGCATATTTTGTGAATTTAGCTGGTTTCTGTCTTGTACAGTGTGCAAAGATGGTTATAATTTTTTTGGATTGTGAATATGACGTGGCTAAAACATCTCATGTATAGAAAATTTAATCCTTTATATATTTTTGTTAAAAGAGTTGTAGGATATTTTCATGCAAGTTATAAATCATGTAACTGATAACAAAACTTTAGATAGTTATCACTTTTTAAGATTTTTTTACCATTTAAATTAATAAAAGTTGTTATTTGTTGGATTAGAGTGGTAATTCATTTTTGATGATTTAGTCAATTTACAGGGGGTACTAATAAATTACAATTTCTTGTTGTATTATTGCAAATTTAAGGATAAAAATTGTTAATATAGAAACAAAAGTTGTGAATGAAAAGTTGTGAATTTTCAACGCTTAAGCATATCAGACTTGCAAATGACTATTAAATTGTTATGAATTTAAAAATAAAAGTTTTTAATATTGGAACAAAAGTTGTGAATTTTTAATATTTGATGTATATCAAGACCTACAAATGTAGAGCTGTGAATGGTTATTAAATTATTGCGAATTTAGAAACAAAAGTTGTGAATTTATAAACAAAAGTTGTTAATATAGAAACAAAAGTTGTGAATTTTCAACATCTGATACATATTAGGACCTACAAATACAGAGTTACAAATGTCTATTAAATTATTGTGAATTTAGAAACAGAAATTGTTAATATAGGAACAAAAGTTGTAAATGATCAACAACTGATACATATCAAAACTTACAAATGCAAAATTACAAATGACTATTAAATTGTTGCAAATTTAAAAATAAAAGTTGTTAATATTGAAACAAAAGGTTATGAATAAAAAGTTGCAATTTTTTTAATTTGAATAAAGGGCAAAAGTGTGATTTTTTAATTTCCTAATGACAGAAATATCGCTTGGGACTCCAGGAGAATTATGTTATCTCATGAGACTAATATGTCATTTAGATAATTTAAAGGGATTATATTTTCATTTTTATTTTTTTTAAACTTGAGTCTTATTTTTTTGGTTACATGGTATACTAAATATGATTTTAAAACTTATTCTCACTCTCATTTTCACTACCAATCTCAATCTCAGTCCTTTAAAATTCAATACTTTGTATTAAATAGGGCCTAAATTTCTTCCTTCATAAAATTAAAGTACCATGCAACCAGTTGGAAAGTAATTAAATTCTCAAAATAGATGGAAGGAAGAATTTCAAATAAAGAGTAGGAATGTGATATAATTATTGGTGGGTCTAAAATTTTTTTGAATTAGTTCAATTCAGGGGGATAAAAGTAAAAATAATTTTAATAGTGAAAAGAGCAAAATATCCTTCACTTATTATATAAAATTACTAGTTATTAATTTTCTAATTTTATTTGTTAATTTACTAATATGAATTGTAAATTACGTGAGTTGATATGTCAATAATTATGTAAGATTTGACATCAATTGTTCAATCATAAGCAATAATATCAGTTGTTAAATTACTAACTTTACTTGTTAATTTACTAACATCAATTGTAAATTACCAATAGGTCCTGTAATTTACTAATATCAGTTATAAATTATTGACAAATCTTATAATTTATAATTAATATTAGTAAATCAACAAGTAAAATTAGCAATTTAACAATGATGTTATTGCCTGTAGACAAACAAATGTAATTTTGTAAGTGATATTGGTAAATTAACAACCATTGATTCTGCATAACAAGTGAATGATATTTTACTCTTTTCACAATTGAAATTATTTTTGTTTTTATCCCCCTAGACTGAACTAAAATTTTAAAATTTTTTGAGACCTACGAATAATTATGTCACATTCTTGGTCCTTATTTAAAATTTTCCCTAGATGGAAGGCTATTTTTTATTCATGATTTTGAATACATTTTTTTCAAATAAAAAATCTAGGGATAATGAAAATTTTAGTCTATCAAGTTTGTCTTAATTATTAATTTAATTTCTTAATTTTAATTTTTATTAATTTGGTTCCTTATGTTTTCTTAAATTATTATGTGAGTTCTTTAAGTCTTAAAACACAAATAGATTCTCAGAATAGTTTAATGTGTAAAATGTATTGGTGACTTGACATGTATATGAGGTTAAATGAGTAAAAGTTAACCTTCAAATTAATTTAATTTTTATCAATATAATTCATTATATTGGGTACCTCTTTTTTAAACAATAAAGATCAAATTAACAATCAAAGTAAAGTTAAAAGATTAAATTCATAAAAATCAGAGTTGCATTATCCAAATATATATATATAGTGATATTTTATTATTATTTTCAATATATTAATATTTTTAATAATATATTTTATTTATGCTATTATAAAATATAAAATTGGAGAGATAAAATAAAAATGATTATTTTATTATTTCACACCAAAAATAATTATTTTATTATTTGCTATGGTTGTGGCACAGTTTTTTTTTTATATTGAAAAAAAAGAAAAGGCAGAACAAAGAAGCACAAAACCAAAACCAAAAACCAGCAGCTTAACTAACAGCATCATTATTTGGCCCAAAAAAAAAAAAAAAACCTAATGGCCCCATGCTGAATCAGCTCCTCGATAAGAGAAACATGGACCAAACAGAGACCTATAGGTAAAGCCAGAGCTCTTTTTGTACCAAACGTATATATTATCATATAATCATTCCTTTGGGCATGGTATTATAATTTTGGTAACGCGGTGGGTCGTAATCTTAATGTATTACTTCTCCCGTGTCAAATTATAAAATATTCCTCCCATCATTTTTACTAACTTCATTAATATTAATATAAAAAAATAAAAAATAAAAGTATATTTAATTTTAAATATATCTCTATATAACAAATCAAAAAGTGATATAAATATTATTTTTTCTTATAAATGGTAATTTTAAAAATATATTTTAAATATTACTTAAAAAGTCATATCATAACTTATTAATGAGACTAAATGAACCTTTAAAATATGCTTTATAAATGAGATTGAAGGGAGTATTTTTAAAAGAATTCAGCATTTTAAAATATAAATATGTTTATGAAAATAATATTTTATTAATAAGACTCTTTTAATATTACCTTTTCTATTATGTTATCTTTCTTTAGTATTCTTTTATAAATGGAGCGTTGAATAAAATATATTCTTTAAAGTTTATATTTTTATTTTTTAAAAAAATTATAAAATATATTTAATGAAGTTTATTGATATATATAATTTTATTTAAAAATATCTTATAATTTAAGATAAAAAATGATAGCTATTAATTAGGTAAGAAAAACTCAATGCCTCTAGAGTCTATTTGATTAGAAGGTTGAGAGGAAAGATTTTAATAAATTTTATTTTTAAAATTTTTTTCCCTTTTAATTTTATTTTTTATTTTTTATGGCCGTGCTTTATTTAAAAAAAAATTAAATTCATCAGAAACCAACTCTGCCCCATTCCCTCAACCAGACATGTGGTATAGTTTTTTTTTATTTTTAACCTTGGGGTATAGGTTTCAAACTAAAGAAAAAAATATGTTAGAAAAATTATTTGAGTTTGATAATGCTTGAATTTAAATTAGTTGTGATTTGCCGATACTACTGAGTACTAAATATCTGATATTCGTTAAGACAAAATTTAAAGGAGAAAAAAAAGTGGGTAACAACTTGCATGCCCGGGACCGGATCACCGGACTCATCTTGTAATAAAATTAGTTTGGCAAGCAATTTAATGATGGTGAAAACATGACCAATGAACCATTATATGAATACTTTTTGTTTGGAAATCAGCCACTGTTATGATGCCACGCCATTACTCGTACGTGAAGGGCTGTTAGACAAGCACTTACTAGAGAGACGGGATTTGTGAATTGATTATTGGTATTTTTCTTTTAAAAAAAATGAAAAATAATTGTATGTTTAGATTTGCACGAGACTTTTAGCCTTATCCCGATCATGTCTGGTGTGAGGTTTATCAGTGAGGCCTTTTTAATTAATGGTCATGTCTGGATGGGATATAGCCTCCAATTAAATTTTACATATGATCAGGCTCGACTATGATGAACTAAATTATGGAATTTTATTGTCCAGAGAAAAAGGGGCAAGGATCTTGCTTCAGGTGAGAACATAATAAAAGAATAAAAACTAAAATTAATGTTGATTTTCAATGGTAGTGAATGGGGTGTGTGATGCATAATGGCATGTGTTGCGTTGGCCATTGATGATATGATATTCTCTTCGAGTAAGAGTGACGCAAGCCATGACGATACAAGTACAGTAGCTCTCCCCACGCCACCAAAGGCGGGAGGCCTGTTTGATTATGTTGATGAGATAAACTAGCTGCTTGTTTTTGGGAATTAATTAAGCAATGGCTGCCATGATTGAAGGTTTAATGATAGCGAGCCTGATTCCAGTCCAGGCGGTTTGTTGGTTTCTGCAGTCCATCAAAAAAACAAGACAAGCACAGATTAAATTAAAATCAATGACGATGTCCATGTCATCCGAGTGTGAAATGGTAGTGGTGCAGAAAAGGAAGGGCAGGCATTCAAACACGAGCCTTCCATTAATCCCCAATTTATTTATAAATTTTTTATCAACTTTTCAATATTAATATAATTATATAAAATTTTATATTAAACATAACCTTTAAAAAATAAATAAATTATATAATATTTTTTATTTTTCTTTTATATTTTTTTAAATGTAGTTTAAATATTTTATTTAAAATAAAATATTAGTATCAATTTAATGACGCATAGAATGAATTACTTTACTCTTCGGAGGGAGCATTACAGATTTCCATCGAGCTCTAGCATATCGATTCTATAGCAAGCGTAGTGCAGGGGGAGATGCACGCATCATTAACCGTGTCGTGATTTAATCAACATGAACAGTATGTGTAATTTGTGGGCTGACTGATTCAGCACAGCATGCCACGTCGTCAAAGTTCGGAGCTGAATTGTCTGATAATGGCAGTATCGTATTTGAGAATGCTAGCGAGAGAGGAAAGAGAAGGCAACTGAATGGGGTCAAGTCAAGAGAAGAGAGGAGCAAGTATTTGACTGTTTGTCGTGTTGATGAAAAGTTGGGCCATCAGTGATCAAATATTCAAGGTCCCTGCCACTGGTCACGTGTTTCGGGTCGACTCACTTCTCAGAGAATCAAAACGTGGAAAGGCCGAACACCGAATATTCCTCGGCATCTCTCTCCCCAACTTCGATAAATAGGGGCGTCCCCACCCCCAGCCCTCGCCGTCCCTATCCCTCAGCGCGCTCCCCATCGGCGGATAATGTGTGAGCAACTCAAAGGACAGTACCAGTTGTGCCAAGAGATCGGTCGCGGTCGGTTCGGCACCGTCTTCCGCTGCTTCCACCCCGCCTCTCGCGAATTTTTCGCCTGCAAGGTCATCGACAAGGGCCTTCTCACCGATCCCATCGATCGCCAGTGCCTCCAGAATGAACCCAAGTACATGGCTCTCCTCTGCCCTCACCCTAATATTCTTCAGATTTTCGACGTCTTCGAGGACGACGATTTCCTCTCCGTCGTCCTCCAGCTCTGTGAGCCCCTCACTCTCCTCGACCGCATCATTGATCGTCCTTTGGTGGAGACCGAGGCCGCTTCCGTATTGAAGCAGCTTCTCGAAGCGATCGCGCATTGCCACCGGCTCGGCATAGCCCACCGTGACATCAAACCCGACAATATTTTGTTCGATTCCCAGAACAATCTCAAGGTCGCGGACTTTGGGTCGGCGGAGTGGTTCGGCGACGGGGGGACCATGAGCGGGGTGGTGGGGACGCCGCATTATGTGGCGCCTGAGGTGCTGCTGGGAGGGCAGTACAACGAGAAAGTGGATGTATGGAGCAGCGGTGTGATACTGTACATAATGTTGTCCGGGATTCCGCCCTTTTACGGGGAATCGGCCGAAGAGATCTTTGAGGCTGTGTTGAGGGGTAATCTGAGGTTTCCGTCCAGGGTTTTCAGGTCCGTGTCTTCCGCCGCCAAGGATCTGATGAGGAAGATGATGTGCAGGGATGCATCCAGGCGATTATCTGCGGAGCAAGCCCTGAGTAAGTTTTATTTATCTCTCTTTCGTTTTGGTTTTAATTAACGGGGTGATTCTGGTTCAATCTTTTTGCCTTCCGTTTTCGTGTTTTGAGATCTGGATAATTAATAAGTAATTAATGGGCGATTAATGAAAGTGTATGCATTGGATGAGGGGTTCTTTTGATTTTAATGCTGATGAGAGGGTGGGTTTGCAGGGCACCCGTGGATCCTGAGAGGAGGAGAGGCCGCCGATCTGGCTTGAGAATTGGGGAACAGTTAAACAAATTTTGCCTCGGTATAGTCGTTCTCCGTCGCTCCCTCCGGCCATGAAAATTCCAACAAGATCCGCAGCGCAGAATCTCCGAAAACGACGGGCAGAGCCTTCAGCCTTGTAGATTCCGAAGCAGCTAGTTTCTCTTTTTTCTTTTGTTTTTGTTTTTATTTTAAATGTGAAGTTTCTGGAGATGTAGAGAAAAGGGGGGTTCCAGAGCATCTGGGCCTGAGCTGTAGATACACGTGGGTTGAGCATCCTGCTTTCCGGGTGTAAAATAGTGAGGAGGGTTTTGTAAAATAGGGAGCAGGGGCATATCCTATCCCACTCTGAAAGTAATGGGAGCCGTCTGGAATGTGAATGCTTTTGATCCTGTAATTCTCAATCTCTTCCTCCCTCCAAAGCCGCCTGCCCATGCCCATTTTTCTCCGCTGTGAACACAAATTAATTATACATATGTGATAAGATATGCACAAGAAGACGATGTGCTTATCAGGCGTTCCAACGGTTCCCCATCTTCGCTTCAAATATAAAAATTAAATTAAAACCCAATTTTTAGAATCGACACGGACGTCAAGTAATTCCCCAGTATTGGTGCAACGAATTGTTGGGTCAATTTCCGGTGTTACCATTCTACAAGTGTGTGCGGGGCCATTAATTTAATTTCCATATTTTGACCTCTTGTCGTGCCCTCTTTCTCATCTGTTGTCTGCTAGTGTTTTTTTTTTACTAGTATTTTATTATTTACGTTAAAATGTACTTGGAAATCCAAGGGGAGCTTCCTCCTTAACCTTGAAATCTACTTGCTCCGGGGGCTGTCCGCCAACATTAAATTCTACTCTCACCTCCCATTGCCAATAGATTCCGTATAAATTAAACTAAACATTTCATAATTAAATAAACATTTAAATCTTTATGTTACTTTTTTTTTTCTTCATGTGAAATACTATACTCCCTCCGTCCATATATAGATAAAAGTTATTTTTAATTAAATTACGTAAATCAATAAAATTTAATTATTCAATTAAAAGTACAATAATATTTTAAATTTACCCTTAATTATTGTAAATAAAAAAATAATTTTTTTAAAAATAAATTAATGAGAGTATATATGTTTTTTTTCTTTTTATTTAATAAAAATATAATGGTCCATTCATTAAAAAAATCCTAACAATACCTTATATTTAGGAATAAAAAGAAATTTTAAAATATTTTTATATGTAAAGGATAGGGAGTATGTTTTAAAATTGAGTGAAGATGGAATACTCCCCTTTAAAATATATATATATATATATATATATATAAGGGTTTGTTTTTAATATAAACAGGAATGCTCATTCAAAAGAATGTAAAGCCAGCGTACAAAAAAGACCCTGACAAAAAAGAACAAAAGGAGAGTTTGAGTTCCACTAATTTTAATCTTCTATTATATAATTAATAATATTTTTTTAAAAAAAATCAACAGGCTGTGACTGGTTGCACATGATGTCTCACGTTCAAGACCGCACGGTTGTATAAAACACCTTTGGAATAATTACCGTAACATCTTAAAAATTTTAAATAAAAATTCATCAAGGGTTGCATTAGAGAGGCTTATTAATTGTAGCCCAATTTGTTTAATTCAAAATTATACTTAAATTTAGAATTTCAAGCTTTTCAAGTGATTAATGAATTATGAAATTAAACCCCTCCTATCCACCTTCACCAATTATCTTTCAATAAAACTGTCACCAATTTTGGTGACTAATCATCAAGGTAGAGTCAACGGCGGTGGGCAGTGGCTGCCATTGATAATAATAAGGTGACTTTTTATTATTTTAAATTTTTAAAAAAATTCAAGCATTTCATGTGAAAAATTAATTTTAACTAAAAATAAATAAATTTAAAATCTAATTAATATAAAAGTGCTGAAGTAGTGCGGTGGTCTTTGGAGTCATATTCCCTCAGGAAAATAAAACAAAAAAAAGAAAGAAAGAAAGGAGGATATGTCACAATAACCAAGATAGCTGCTGTCGCACCATTCAGTGGTGGGCCAGTTGTGTACGAAATCCAGGGAGGCTGGGTAAATGCATAGAGAAAATGCACAGAAGGGGCCAAAGAATGCGGGGCGCGGAAGCTCAAGTTTTGACAATTTGTTAGGCAGCCTTGACTTGAGCTGTTGAGGGGTCACATGCATGGGGAGAGGAGGCCCCCCATCGTTGGACATGGAACTGAATTCAACGCAACCCCCGATAAGTTGCTGGAGTTATTTTCCGATATTCTCTCTCTGGAGGAATATCCGCGGCCATATATGGAGAGGCGGAGGGCCCCGCCTAACAGCAAAATGAAAAATGAGAGGCAGTATATTACCGGTACAATACTTATCTTTGTCACATATGACCGTGTCATTATCAAGTGGTGGTCCGCTGTCGCTATTTATTCGCCGGGTTGAAATTTCATGATTCAAAAATCGGCATGCGTGCATTGCAAGTTTCTATGAGGAGGATTTCTTCTAGAATGCGCTGGACACGTGTCGCAGACGCAGAGGGAGTGGTGCCCGTGTACGGAATTGCGATAACTTATCTCCCCCAACGTTCTTAATGCAATCAAGAGAAAATGGGCAGAGCAAAGCAAAATTCCTTCGTGTATTCGCCGCATCTTATCTCAATTGCCATGCTGCCCATGGCCAGAGATGGAAAAGAGGCAGGCTCAGCCTTGAAGGCTCAAACTCTTAAACTTGTTTATTAAAAAATATTAATTTTTAAAATTTAACTCTTATTTAAAAAGTTTAGAGTCACCTCCATAAGCCAATTTTATTTTTTTAAATAAATTTAATAAAATAGATAAATAGAAATACAAATATAAAATCTTAATTAAGTTTTAAAATGAAAATAAAAATTTTCAATTCAAATCAACCTTATAAAAACTTATGTATTAATGAAAACCAATAAATAGATTGTATAAAGTAATCATGTTTGAGTAATTAATAACAAATTTGTAAATATCATGTTAAAATAAATGGTAAAAAAAGCCAATACTAATTATTTTAATAACACAACACAAAGAAAACTCATTGATCTTTTCGCTGGCTAGCGTCTCATGGGAGCCTATTGACAAAGGTGGCTCGAGAGAATCATGGGATGACATTAGATACGTCTTGTTTCATCTGCAAATATGACACTGAAGATTCTTCACATGTGCTTGGGGATTGCCCAAATACTTTTCAACTTTGGCACTCATTGGTTCCCCTTAATAAACAACGTCCATTCTTCACATTACCTTTATGTGATTGGTTTAGTTGGAATATTTCTTAGAAGTAGTGGCTTATGGATGATAATGAATTGAGTCATGTTTTTTCGATGGTTTGTTGGAAGATTTGGCATAGACGAAATGAATACATCTTTGAACAGCATAAAATGCCCAATGCTTTTGTTGTGTCAAGCTCAAAAGCTATTTTACGTAGTATGAAGACTTCTCTTAAGAACCTTATTAGTGATCATCACGAGGTCAAGGCATCGTGGATCCCTCTTGAGCATGGGTGGGTGAAGGTTAACGTAGATGAGGCATTCTCCTAGATCACTAATAGTAATGCTTGTGGCGGGTTGATCAGAAATCCTAAAGGGGTCTTTTTACAAGGCTTTTATTGTTGACTTAATGATGGAGATGCTCTTTTGGTTGAAATATGGGCGTGTCTTCATGGCTTGAAACTTGCATGGGATATAGGATTTAGAAAGATTGATCAGGAATCTGATTCAGTTGACGCTATTGAGTGTTTACGTCATGAATGCAATCCCTTACATGCAGATGCTGGGATCAGTAGTGAAGCACAGTCGTTAATTCACCAAAATTGGGAGGTTAAACTCTGCCACGTTTGATGTTAGACTAATTGTGTTGCTGACTCACTTGCACAGTATGGTATGCATGCAATGCCTGGGTTTTACCATATGAATTAGGTGCCTGAGGATGCTGCTCGTTTTTTAGCTTCGGACTTCTCCCCAACTACTATTAGTAGGCGTTAAGCTGGTTTGGGTTTTGTTTTGTATAAAAAAAACCCATTGATCTTTTCAAAAATAGAGTTTGAAGGGTAGTAGGAGCCTCAATCATTTTTTTAGGACCTATTAGGGTTAGGTTTAGAAGTTCCATTTCTCAAAAAATCACTAATTTTTTAAGTCTGAACCTTTATCTAAATAAGATTTTTAAACCCAGCCTTTCAAATCCGGCCTATATTCTCAACTCTACCTGTGGAGGCATCTTAACAACAGCATATCCTTAACTAATCCTCCTCTCTCTATCTTCCCCCTTCTTTCATTCCCCTCCCCTTTTTATATACATCCTTCATTAAAAAATGTAAGGTATTTTTTAAGAAGTTAAATGTTTAAAAATGTAAGGCATTGTTTTTAATTTTTTGAAGTGTAATTATTACCTTTTTTTTTAAGTGTGCATATTGATAATAATTTTATATTTATTGTAGGGTGTTTAATGGGGACAAATATGAAAAGATAAAATTAGTTATAAAATAGATAATTACTTTATTAAAGAATAAAATTTAATTAAAAATATTTTATATTTTTAAATGGGGAGAGTATCTATGAACGCCTCCTTCCTCGACATTTCCATACTTTACAACCACCAGGATTCTGATTCCTCCAAACTCAATTCCCTCGCAACAGTTTCAATGTGAAAATCTCGGAACATGTCGATTTTAAAATTAAAAAAATGGCATCTGTCTTATAATTAAGACGTACGATAAGCTCTCTGTGCGCAGCGCGCGTATCACATGACCCCTTTTTCTCTGCATGTGAATGCGCGTGTTACGGCTGCCCCCTGATTCCACTTTTAATTAAATAAATAAACCCAAACTGGTCGAAACAATTCGGGCTTTCTTCCACTGCGCTACAGCTTATTCCGCATTTCTCATTGGAAAAATATCAATTAGAGAAATTTATATTAATTAAAAGTTATTTATTATTAAAATCTGATTAAATATTTATTAATTTAAATTAATCTTTTATCAGCAATTATTCATTTAAATTTTAACAATAACACATTTTACATTAATAACAGCTCATTCATATTTGTCTTTCATTTTAGTTTTGATAACAACCTGTCTTTAATTGATATAATTTTTTTTTCTAGCAGTTCTTAATTGTTATTTTTTATTCCTTATTTTTATTTATTTTTTTATTTTTTTTATTAAAGAAAAAAAGGAAACCAAGCTCCCGAGCTTCAAATTCGCCTTCTTTTCTAAAGTCAAAGTACAGCTGTTGAAAATGTCAGATACATCAGTAACTTAACACTGCAGTGGCTTAAAACTAACATGTTCTCACATCATCATGGATGGGCAGCCAAAAGTTTGGGGATAATTTTATTCATTAAGAACATGGGAATGGGTGATCTCAGTGGGCAACTGGTATCACGGGGTCAACGAGTTGGTTTCTGGCGAGATTCTCAAGTCTCAGGTCGCACGTTATCAGATGGAAGGAATCACCGACATCATGTAGCAAGCATATATATATATATATATATATATAGAGAGAGAGAGAGAGAGAGAGAGTAAATTAATGTAGTCGCGCAGCTTGGATAACCAGAACAAACAACAATGTTAGCCGAGTGATGTTGAAACAAACGGTGGGTGTGAGGTCAGGTAAGGGCAGTCGTCATCGGGATAATGCGGGAGCAATAATTGTGGTAGGAAAGACCCGAATCCTGAACCCACCACATGTCTTTGCTGCAAAGCCTGGTCCCCACCATGTGATTATCTTCCCTTAATACAGCCCAAGTGGATAGGATTATCGGATTTGGTATCATTAAAAGCAACTGTTTGTTAGTTGATCCTTAATCATGTCGACAACACAGGTCTCTTTCTGCCTTTTATGTCTTGTTTCCTTGACAACACTCGATGGCCATCGGACGTGGCCTCTTTTGGATGCTCCTTCCCCCTTTAATATCCCCAAAGTACAATACAATACCCACAAGGCCAGGCCATCCTGAGCTTTTGTTTTTAAATAATAGAGCTTTGATTTTCCTGTTATTTTACTTATTAAGAAAGAAACGGGGCAAGACATTTACGAAGTAAAAAGAATCACGTCGACCTCGCAGAATTTTCAATATATTGCTTCTCATTCTTGACGTTATCGGGCCCTGCTGTGAGAACAACGTCCACTCGAGGATCCAGGGACCCATTTCAATCTCAGAATCGGCGTGGCTGTTGATGGGCAAAAGGTAAATATCACACCATACCGTGTCGTCTTAGTCTTGATTAAATACCAACAGGTACGAGATAAAGCACGCACGAACCGCCATAATCAGGTTGAAAGCTAGAGGTATCAATTCAAATCAACCCAATTTTCAAAAATCAGTACTTGAATAAGGTGGCTCTTTCAAATGTGATTATACCTTAAGGTTTTATTTTTAGCAATCCTGACCCTCAAGCTGAAGGGCTAGTTCTCAAGACTTTAGCCTCATTTATTTTTTTAATTTTTCAATTTAAAAATTTAAAAAAATATATTTAAAATCCTAACAAAATTATTATATATCACATTAAATCTAGAAAAATAAAATAAAGTCAATTCACGTAACAAAAATTTTAAATCTAATAAAAATATAATATCCCAAAATCAACTCCAACATCAATTACATGTTGGTAGCATCATCAGCTAAATCTTGGTGATTTCATCATCATCAACAATTCAACATCAATATAATTTGATCATTCTCCTGTAAATTCCCATCAATGGCAAATATGTTAAGCTTTTCATATCTTCCTTTTTCATCCTCATTATTTACAATAAATAATAAACCAAAATCATAACTTCAAAGTATTTAAAGAATGCAAAAATATTCAAAATAAACAAATAGTAATGTACATATCTACTGCCTGAACTAAAGAGTGAGTGTTGAGCTTGAGTGATTTGGTGTTTTTTTTTATATATATATTTTTATGTTGTTTTTTTTAAATGTATTAAAGCTTAAAAGGATCAATTCTAACCCTAAAGGGCCAACTTTTTTATTTTCAACCTTAAAAGAGTTCCCTGACCTAAAAGGTTGACTTTTTTATTTTCGGTCTCACTGAAGTAGTAGCTCAGCCTTCAATTTTTTCAGCTTAAAAAGGTCAAGCCTGTAATTGATGGCTCTATCGAAAGTAGATACACGGTCTAGAAAATGTAAACCAAACGAGTTAAAATAGCCGTGGAATGAAAACAAGCATACTCGGCCAAGTTAATGGAATCCAGTGGAAGGCACTACAATTCCGCAGACGACAACGGAATCATGGTCGACTAGGTCATGCTTTCTTCAGTAAATTGCCAAAACTGAACAGGCACAGCTTCTAATTCTCCAAGTCTCTATCCTGTTCGAAGAAATTAAGAAGCATCTCTGGGTTGACTGCAGGGCTGGGACAGTATACCCTCAGGTCTCTTGTCCTGGGCGTCTAACTCACGCTCCTTAGAAGAACAGAAGCCCCACTTCCGCTGAGGAAACATCTTCACAGATGTGATGGCAGAGACATCGCAAAATTGCCAGAAACCAAAACCTTTTTGTCTCGGATGAAGTAAACTCCAAATTTCCAATGCCTCGAAATCAATTTCCAGAGGTTCCAAAGTAAGTAAAAATCCTGGCTTTCCACAAAAACAAAGAGGCAACCCGGAAAGAGAACAGAGCCCCCCAAAAGAAAAACAAAAGAAAAAATTCAACCAAATTGTTTCGCCAGCTTGAAGTGCCATCAATAAGGCCAGTTGCATGAGCATTTTTAAATGGTTCTCACCAACAAATGCTGCTGAATTCACCTTCCGTGGAGAACTGAGAAGCTTACAATTTTCAGAACATATACCTGCTACTAGCGCACAAGGAAGAGATTATGACCCCATCTTGTAATCCATCTTTGTACCAGCGACAACAATGGTTTACATTAGTTCATGATGGTGTTACCCTTCATTTTTTACAATTCCAACATATCATAGTAGACCAAATCGAACTCAAGTTTCCTTTTCTTGCAGCAATTACATGTTAAAGACCAAGCTGACCTGTTGAACCAGCCAATCTTCCACCAAAATTGATTTCAAACTTTACCCAGGAAGGACTGCAAGGCATAGTGAAGGCAAGGGCGAAGAAAGGACACATCCCAAGTCATCAAGTGTGAACAACCTCAAAAAGGGAAAACAAAATCATACAAATCAACAAATATGAACACATCTTCATACCTTGACACCTGCTGGAGAATTTCCAGGCTTAGCAGTGGTTGTACTTCCAAAATTGAGCTTTGGTTTTTTATCAGCAGGCTTTAGTATTTGGAAAGAGCACATTAATGTCTCATCAACACTCATCATAGCACCAGCATTGTCAAACTCCCCACAATAATTAGGAGCTGAAAATATTGTTACAAGCTGTCTGTTAGCAAAGAACTCATATCCATCCTCCACAACCTGCCAAAAACATAGAGGAAACAAAACCACTTTAAATTGAAAGCATAGTTAGCTGGAAACTTAACATCCTCTCATTTGAACATGAAATTGTAAAGAGTCATAGCATCAGGTAATTTGTATGTAATTTGAAAAACGAAAGTCTAAGATCACAAAAAATAAAGCATCTGTGATAGTCCTGACTCAGATTAGGAGTGCTTGCAATACATTAGGTAGTCCTCCTTTTGCCATACGAAAAGGATCCAAATTCAATCCTGAAAACTTCACAACACTGAACAACAAAAGAAGGAGTTCAACCTGATGAGCACGGCATATAAGATCCAAATCATGCTTCTGAAGAAACTCTGACACCTTATCAGCACCAAATGTATACGAAACTCCCCTGTCATTCATTCCCCAGCCTTGAACATCTTTGCTTGGGTCTGACCAAAGGAGATCACAAAGCAAACCTGTATCTGGCACGTCTGCGGGTCTCTGTAGATTTCTTATTTGATCCAAACTATGCAAGTCAGGTGAAAGTCCCCCATGCATACACAGAATCTTTTCATCAATAAGGGCCGCCACTGGCAGGCAGTTGAAGCAATCTGTAAATGTCTTCCATAACCTTACATTGAATCTTCCCTTACACTCATCATAAAATCCATATATTCGATTTATAGAAGCACATTCATGGTTCCCTCTCAAAAGGAAAAAGTTCTCAGGATATTTTATTTTATAAGCCAGGAGAAGACATATTGTTTCTAAACTCTGTTTCCCTCTATCCACATAATCCCCCAAAAACAAATAGTTGGCATGAGGAGGTAAACCACCATACTCAAAAAGCCTCAAAAGATCAGAATATTGACCATGCACGTCGCCTGAAAGAACAAGATCATGAAATTAAACAATCATTTAAAGAGAAGAAATTTTTCCTTTTTGTAAACAATATCCAAGCCATAAAATTAACAATACATGCAATAGATGGATTTCATCAGATGTAATAAAACAGAACAGTTCAAATCACATAGTGCAAATCATTAGATTAGTCAACTCTTTTTTACGAATGCCACATTTCGTAGTTTGGACTTTGGCCTACACTTTTTGGCAGCAAGAAAAAGAAACAATAAATAAATTTAGAATATTTATTCAATAACTTCAACTAAAAGTCCATCGTGGTAGACTCAAACTATATCTTGGAGGATTTTAAGCTCCAACAGTTGCATTTAAAATCTACATCAACAAGAAAAAGTACTAACTGAATGAAATAGAGATCAGCTTCCCCACCTATGGCCTGCTGAATTGAGGCTAAATTATTTATGTAGGATTCTCTATAGCATCCTCTTAGACTATTACAAATATGTCAATTTGAGGCTAAATTATTTATAATTTGCTTCAGGTTTCAATCAGTGTTTTCAAGAAGCATAAGGTGGCTTAAGGTTGGAACCCCCAATAAGATGAGTTAGGATGGGACCCTCAACCATGCAAGGTGATCAGAATGAATAATGAATGTTGATACAAATTCATCCCAAAAAAAAAAAATATTTTAATGCAAATAATTCAATACAAAGTATCAAGAACATAAAAATCTAAAATCAAAGCTGTGAGTAAATAAGCTGAATGAGAAGCTTGACATAAGTACAAGGTGAGTAGTTAACCTAACCAAAAAGGAGAAGGGTAGCAGCAGCAGTATCAGGGTTTCAGAAAAAATGTGGCACAGCTAACATAGCTGCATCCAGTTGAGGTACCTAAAGGTGCAATGTCTGCCTTGGGCCACCCGAAGAATGGCAGGGTTGATGGCATCCCCCATCCTCTATTTTTTTTTTTTTCTTTCAGGTAAAAGTCGCATCCACTTTTAACACTAATTTTTGGTAAACTGAGTTCATTACTTCATTTATTGCTAATAACCTATATACTCTAAAAGATGGAATGCAGTCTCTCCATTAGTTACTTGTTGTATCTCTAGGAGAAATATGATTCATTGTACATCTAACCATATTACTAGGGGCAATCTAACAGCTAAATTTGGCAATCCAGCCAATCACATGATCTATAGTTTTCTAAAAATCCTTCTTCCCGCAGCCCAAATATTTCGATCAGATAACCTGACAGGGATTATGGTATAGTATATATGCCTAAGTCTCATAAGCACTTAATGGAGTACTAAAGTAAAGTGGTAATTTATCTCAACAGCTAGCTTTTGGTGGCAGAATCCCTCACCTGCTTGAGTACCTATAATTTGGCATCATAGCTGGTAGTTGGCAGTTAGTATGGACTAGTCAATGAGGCATTTCCCATGGGGGGGGGTCCCCCCACTTAAGATGCAATTGAGGAAATACTAGATTTCTTAACTTTTCATTCGGAAAAACCAATAACATTCAATGAATAGGCCACCATTGCAACTTGAGTAATGTGAAACTTAAGTTAGCAAAGAAATAGTATTGCAGCTTACAGCTTATTATTATGAAAGAAACAAGGACCAGAAATATGATAAAATTTGTGAGTTTATACATACAACTTTCAAATCCTAACCACGAAAATAAGAGAGTGATGCGCATCCAATGACAGAGAGGTTAAATTATGAGCGGAAAACAACTACTGAATTACATATGAAACAATTTAAAACCTGTCAGCATATAAGCAGGGTTTGGTAAAATTAGGAATGCAGAATGCTGTCGGATAATATGTCAAAACACTAAAACTTATTCTAGAATTTGTAGACACTCAAGCTGCATTCACATATATGACCGCAGTTAGTAATGACCAAGACCTCACAACTCGTGTGGAGCAATATTATCTGCTCCACTTTGCAGCAGGCAAAACATTTCACACCAATGAGCAGATTATCATGGGCATGGGAAGACTAGATAAATAGCTATCAAATATATAATCCCATCTCATAAATAGATAGGCTCCGGGGCATAGAGCTACATTTAATTTGAAACCATGAGCAGACTAGTAGTTAAACCACCACCTTTTGGGGAGGGGGGTTTTGGGAGTTCACAAGGTCTTGGTCGACTTCTAATCACCTGGTTCACATCCAAATCTCAAATTTGAAACAATTCCCCTTCTGGACAAGGAGATGACATATTCTACTACAGATCCTCGTATGTTGAAACGCGGAATTGCCCAACAACATAGAAGAATGGTGGGTATCGGGTAAAAAGCATGTTAGATTATTCCTCGAATTAAAATCCTCAGTTGAAAATGTTGAATAATACTCCTCTTCCAAAAGATGAACTGATGAAGGGCAGAATCCTCATCAGCAAGAGAAGACAGAATAATACGAAGAAAAAAGAATGATTAAGATACCGCAAATCTTAATGGGTGCTTCAAGCTCCAATAAATTAGGCTGCTGCAAGAAAATTTCTTTAGAAGCTACACATAGCTGGCGGATCTCTGACTCCGATAACTGAACCTGCTTACCCGGACGACCACGAACTTCAAGCAGACGATTGATGATGTCATCAAGAACTGATTGATCCATTTCTCCTCCTCTGGAGACCGAAAGTCAACGTCTTTATCGGATAGGATGCAAAGGTCTAAAAGCCGCAGACGAGGAAGTAGACGAAGAAGGGGAGAGGGAGTATACAAAAGCATGCCTTGGTGAGTCTGAGAGGAGTGACGGACTCGCGTCGTTTTGAAGCCAAGAGGTGTCGTTTGAGGATCAGATGGAGCTTTTAGACATTCCTTTTCCTTGTAGAGAGAATTGGGGATTGAAGGTAATTCCACTTTTGATCACGGAGCGCATTAATGGGATTCAAGAGAGGGACATGGATAATGGCTATGGGTATGTCTAGAGTGCCCGTCCTCCCGTCCGAAAATAATTGGAAGTCCTATTTTACCTTATTTTGAAAGTCATTTTATCTCGATAGCAGTTGGGACAGAACTAAAGCATCTCAAGAACCATCCTTATTTGCTTTAATCAACCTTATTTAATGATAAAGCTGTAGTTTTAGTTTTAAGATCTTTTTCTATTGCTTCAACATTTTTTTAAAATATGAGTGCGGTGATCATTTTTCTTCACAATGTGAATTAAATTTCAGTGAAATACACATGAGAAATGTAATAGAAAGAAATGCATCAAATCCATTCTCATAATAAACACTCCCTCCATTCCCTATTTTAGGGTCCCTTAGCTTTTAGAAGCATTTTGTTGTCTTTAATATAAAACATACTATAGGGTATTTACATTTTTTAATATTATTCTTATTTAAACTCATTAACAATAAAGATAATATAATACAAATTTAAAAAAAAAATTATTTAAATAGGGGTAACATTGAAAGTTTGTTCTTTTTTTGAGAAAAAATTAGTAACTTAACCACTTATCTTTAATTCTAACAAGATAGTTTTAGACGTTTCATAATAAAAATTGAATGGAGTACAATAGAATGGAATCAACTTATCTCACCCCCTTCCATTTAACTCCTCACCCATGTTTATGGAAATATATACTTTTATTTTTTGTGGGTTTAGTCAATTTGTAATTTGATACTTATAATTTAAAATTGTAGAAGTAAATATTATAATCTATGAAAATTTTGATTTAGTTTTATAATGAAACTTTTGAAAATATTGTGTTGAGATTTATTTATCTCTTTAATATATATTTTATATGTACGAAAAAGATAGAATATAATTGATAGATTAATTTTAGTCACATATTCAAGAAAATATAACAGAAATTATAGTATGTAACAACAAACTTTAAAGAAGTAAAATTAATTAAAATAATAATTGATAATTAAAAAATTAATATGAATACTTGAAAATAAAGGAAAGATAGATAATTTTAAAAGAAGAGGAGGAAAGAATGAATATTTTGGATTCAGTAATTGTATTTAGTACATGCATTAAATGCTTATATCATTTGAGCTATTGAAATCCAAATTAATAATTTAAATAAACTTACTCATTCATTAATATCAAGTAAAATGTAAATTCATATCAATTGATTTGAATTTTAACAATTCAAATAATACAGATACTCAGTGCTTGTACTAAGTATAGTTACAAAATTTAAATCCAAAATAGATGGGGAGAAATGTAATTACCGGGGAGAGGATGAGGGTGATGATCAGACAAGATTCAAAGGGCATTAAAAAAAACAAAAGTTAGTTAGTCTTGAATGTGAGAAAGGGCAATTTATTGTTCAAATCTTAAAAAAATAAATAAAAAATACTCAGACAAAAAATATAAACAAATAAATAATAAAAATAAGATAATAATTAACATATATCCCAAACCAGGATATCCTAAAGGCAATCTCAAATCTCATCTCATCCCAACTTTTTTTTTTTATCATGTCTCACAAACAACGCGTCTTAATTTTTTTAGAGTTAGGACAAACCCATCATAACATAATTGGAATAATTATAGAATGATGAAGGCAGGTACATTTTTGAACACTCTTAGGTATGACCTTAATGGGCAAATTTTGATGGTAAAAAAAAAAAGGCAAATTCTATTACTCCTAAACAAATTACTGATATATATATATATATATATATTCCTCTTTTCTGGCCAAATATACATGCGTATCCTGATGTATTTAGTTTCTTTAAAAATAATTTCTGACGCTTTAAGATATGTGCAAATCATTTCTCTACTCACATTATTTAAAAAATATAAAATATTTTTAATCAAGTCTCACATTTAATAAAGTAATTATTTGTAAGTTAATGTAACATCCTGATTTTTATATAATAAAGAAATTGTGGAATTTAGGTTTTGAGGAAAAAAATGATAATAATAGGAATTTATATTATTTGAGGTTATTTAGAAATAATATTATGATTAGGTATTTAATTATGAATTTAAAAATTTAAATTTAAAACCACATAAGCAATATTTAGTTAAGATATAATACATAAATAATTTTTTTTATGTGTGTGTTAAAAAAAAAAAGAGAAGGTAGAAGGAACAAAAAAAAGGGGGGGTGGAAGGTTGTTGTTTCTAAGTCCCACATTGGTTAGATGAGGGAAGAGAAGAGGTGCCTTCATGTATAAAAAGGAGGGGGTGTGTGCATTAGGAAGCATGAGAGGCTAAGATGCAATTTAGAGAAAATTGCAACTTTGGGCCCAAAGGTTTGAATAATTAAATTCAAACCTATAGTTTTTTTTAATATAATTTTGGGACTCACAATCCCATTTTTATATTATTTTTCTCTCTTCCTCTCACGTTGCTCGGCGTTTTCTCGCAAGGGGGGATTATTTTCTTTTTTCTTCAGGTATGTTCTAACTTTCCTGTTTAGATTAGCATTTAAAAATTTATTTAATTACAAAATTAATTTTATAGTTATTTTTTAAATAATATTAGCTTTCTAGTGATATGATTATTTTGTAGGATAGAGTAAATATTTTGATTAGGATTTTTCTATAGGATAGTTAATCTGATGATATGATGGATTAAAAATATAGGTTAAAACTCTTAGGGATATAATAAATATTATAGAATATTTTCTTGAGGTTGAAACTCATGTTTAAGAATTTTTGAGTTAAAATCTAGATCTATATGGTTGAATTTATGTGGAATCTGAGATGTAGGGATAAACCTATGATTATTAAATATTTATTTAAGTATGAATAGGTATTTTTGAGGTTATAGAAAGTGATTTGAGGCTTCAGGATAATTTTAAAATTTAATTTATTTTTGGACAATTTTTAGAATATAGAAGGATGAAATTGTGATACTAGAAGTGATTTGAGGATAAAAAAAAAGTTTATTAGGGTACGAGAATTTTAGAAAAGAATTTGGGAAGTTAAATGAGGCATAAATCTTAAATTAGTGTTAATATGGATTATAGATCTAAGACTTTCTAACTATTTAAATTAGAGTTATTTATTTTAATGTAAAATTAATATATAGTATTGTGAAATAATTATGTAGATTATATTGACAAAGATAGTGGTGAAAAAGGAGTTGTGAAGGGAACTTGTTATTCAAGACACAAGGTAACCATTATTAATGTGTTGTGATGAGTGTGTTTGTGAATGGTTATGTGTTGTTTTGTTGTTTGGAAAAATTATGAATTATTGAAAATAAATACTGTATATACTTGTTTGAAATTATTGCCAAGTGGGTTAAAAATTTATTTTTGTTTATCATGATGAGATATTATTGTTCGGATATATTTCTGTTTGGATATTTGAATGATGCATGACTTGTCAGGGTATTTTAATGTATGGTGTTAATGGGAATTTCTGTTCGGTTAATTATTACCACGTGGTAAGCCCTCATTGGACCCAATGAGTGGCGTGTCGCTTGGTCCAACTCACCTTTGGCCGGGTGATTTGGCGTCCGAGCATGGTGAAAGGAGGATATAAGGTGCAGTCATGCAATTAAATACTTGTTCGGTTTGTTTGAAAATATTGTTCGGTTAAATGTTTTGTGTGCCCACTTAGCAATCGCATGATTAGTTACATCCGCATGCATCATTACATATTAATTTTTGGTTACTGGGACTTTTAAGTCTCATTCCCCGTGGTTAATATTTTTACAGGAGCGAGTCCGGCCGAGAAAGCACCAGAGGTGTAACTATGGTGTATGAAACACCATCTTTTACGTTGCCTCTTATTTTGGATTATACAATGTATCTTGTGCCAACTTAGGACATATCTTCTTTGTGAAGCATGTAAACTCTAATCCTTTTTATTAAAAGTATTTATTGACCAAGAGGATTATGTTTGTCTCTCTTGATTCATGATCTAATTTAAATATCATGCCATGAGGATCCTCTGTCCCTCATGGTTCTAATTGCTTTTTTTGAAATATTTTAAGACCTGTGGTATATTGTCTTGGATGTATCATGGTAAGAAAATTTTCTACCATGATAATGGTTTTAATAATTTGCGAAAAATCAGTTTGTATTTTTGAGGGTGTTACATATTGGTATCAGAGCATATAGTCGGTTGGCAATATACATTGTTATGGTGCTTCTTATTGTATGGCCATGATATAGCTAGGCTAATTTTATTATTTATATCTTGTATCCTTTAGGAGGGGAGAGAAAATGCCTGTTACTCGTGGTAACTCAGGATTCCAACATGAGCACCTGCCACCGCCACTGCCAAATGAGGAGCCTGACTTGGCGGAATTAAGAATGCTTGTAAAAACATTAACAGACAAGGTTCAAGGATACGAACAAGAGTTGACGGAGCTAAAGAGGCAAAAGGTAACTGAAAATGGAGATAGGGCTCATGTTGAGAGTCATGTGGGGGAAGGCAGTTCCTCACATCCTGCCACTCTGAGAGATCATGAGTCTAGAAGGAAAGAAATTAGGCAGGAGGAACAGAGAGCCCCACCGACCATTACTGATGTGTGGGAAACTGTTAGGAAGTTTAACCCTCCTACGTTTGATGGTAACCTTAAACCATCCGTGGTAGAGGAATGGGTGAAGAGACTCGAATCCATCTTTCGAGTAGTCACATGCACCAGCAATCAAAAAGTACAAGTAGCATTAGTGCTCCTAGTGAAAGGAGCAAGAGATTGGTGGGAGACAGCAGGGCCCAGGGATGATTCTACACTCACCTGGGAGGAATTCAAGGAAAAATTATTTAGGCATTACTTTCCATCAGAGTTAAGGTCTGAGAAGGAAGCGGAATTCCATGCCTTTAAGCAAGGGAACCTCGATGAGGACACATTCATTGCTAAGTTTCAGGAGTTATCTAGATACTCCACGTACCTGCAGTATAGGGATGATTCCGAATGGAAGGCTAAGCGCTTATTGGAGAAGGCTAGACCAGAATTGAGGGAACAATTGGCTCATCTAGATATCCGAGATTATGATGAAATGTGCATAAAACTACAAGTAGTAGCTCGCAGTAAGAAGGAGGTTGAGAGAGAGAAGAGGGGTTATTCATATAGTAGACCCCCAACCTACCCTCGACCCACCGGAGGCATTATGAAGAAAAACCATCAGGGTTCGAGTAGCTCATGGAACCAAGGAAGGCAGAAGGGCCCATTTCAAAGGGGCCAAGGACAGAGGAGCTATCATAGTAATTATCACGGGTCACAGAGGAGCCCAACAATATCTACCCCTACCCCGAGTACAGCGAGCTCTCAGCAGTGCACTAAATGCGGGCGTCGTCATTTCGGACAGTGCTGGGTCTGTTACATTTGTGGGAAACCCGGTCATATTGCAAAGTTTTGTGGGGACAACCAGGGCTCAAATATGAAGAACCCTTCCCAATATCCTACTGTCTCTGGCCGTGTGTTTGCTCTTACTCAGGATACCATGAACTCCCCAGATGCCATTAGAGGTAACATCAAAATCCTTCATCATGATATTGTTGCACTATTTGATTCGGGTGCTACACACTCTTTTATTTCTGAAACTTGTGTAAAGAACCTTGATTTGCTTGTGTGTATTTTACCTTTTGATATGAATGTGTCTACTCCTGCGGGAGAATCTGTGAGGACTACTAAGGCATGCCTTAACCTAGTTGTCGAGTTTAAAAATAGGAAAACAACTATGGACTTAATTATCCTACCACTGAGAGGTATGGATGTAATTGTGGGAATGAATTGGATGGCTGCAAATGGTGTTATCCTAGATTGTAGAGAGAGGAGTGTGTCTTTATCTCCTTTGTCGGTGACCCCAGTCGAGACTCAAGATCATGTTTTCTTGTCGGCGGCGCAAGTTGATAGATGTATGAAGAAGGGTTGCCAGGCCTATATGGTTTTCTTCTCTATCCAAGCTGAGATTGATGAAGGCATGAAGAATATCCCAATTGTCAAAGAATTTGCGGATGTATTTCCAGACGAAGTCTCCGGTTTACCCCCAAAGCGCGAGGTAGAGTTCTCAATTGAATTGGTACCCGGTACAGGGCCAATTTCTAAGGCTCCTTATCGGATGTCCCCTTAGAGTTAGCGGAACTGAAAAAGCAAATTGAAGAGCTACTTGAGAAGGGTTTCATCAGACCGAGTGTTTCACCGTGGGGATCTCCAGTCCTTTTTGTAAAGAAGAAGGACAGAAGCCTTCGATTGTGCATTGATTATAGACAATTGAACAAAGTAACCATCAAGAACAAATATCCACTTCCGAGAATCGATGATTTGCTGGATCAGCTTGTGGTATCGCAGTTTTCTCAAAGATTGACTTAAGGTCAGGGTACCACCAATTGAGAGTGAGAGCGGAGGATATACCTAAGACAGCATTTCAGACGAGATATGGGCATTATGAATTCATGATGATGCTGTTTGGACTTACGAATGCTCCTGCGGTATTCATGGATTACATGAATAGGATCTTTCGACCCTATTTAGATAAGTTTGTAGTAGTGTTTATTGATGACATTCTTATTTATTCAAAGGATGAGGAGGCTCATGGTGAGCATTTAAGAATCGTCTTGCAAGTTTTGAGGGAACATAAGCTTTATGCCAAATTAAACAAGTGTGAATTTTGGCTCCAAGAAGTAAATTTTTTGGGCCATGTTGTGTCCAGAGATGGAGTTGCGGTGGATCCTAGCAAGATTGATGCAGTGATGAAGTGGGAACAGCCAAAATCTATTACAAGATATGAAGCTTTCTAGGTTTAGCAGGTTATTATCGTCGCTTTATTAAGGGATTTTTGCAAATTGCGATGCCCTTAACTAAGCTGACTAAGAAGGATACCCCATTTATTTGGACTGACAAATGTGAAGCTGCTTTCCAAGAATTGAAAAAGAGGTTAACCACTACTCCAGTGTTGACTATTCCTGACCTTGTGGTGCCGTACACTCTGTACACTGATGCTTCTTTAAAGGGTTTAGGATGTGTTTTGATGCAAAATGACCGAGTAGTTGCCTATTCCTCCAGACAGTTGAGACCACACGAGGAAAATTACCCTACTCATGATTTGGAGTTAGCTGTAGTTGTGTTTGCTCTGAAGATATGGAGACACTACTTGTATGGATCTAAGTTTCAAATCTTCAGTGACCATAAGAGCCTGAAGTATTTATTTGATCAAAAAGAGCTTAATATGAGGCAGCGATGATGGATGGAATTTCTGAAGGATTATGACTTTGAATTACATTACCATCCGAGTAAGGCTAACGTGGTAGCTGACGCCTTAAGTAGGAAGACTATTCATGCTGCACATTTGATGGTTCATGAATATCATTTATGGAACAGTTTTCATGATGTTCCAGTAGATGTGATTGAACATCAAATGGCCGCACTCCAGGTAGCAGACTTTGAGAGCAAATTCTGGGAAGATCTCAGAGTCTCACAGCAAAGTGATGACTACTTAAGGAATATAAGGAAGGAGATAGTGGTAGGTAAGGCCCCAAATTTTACCATCTCTGAGGACACAGTGATGAAGTATAAAGGTAGAGTTTGTGTACCTAATGATCCAAGATTGAGGAATATCCTTTTAGAAGAAGCTCATAGGAGCAAATATACAATTCATCCCGGTATAACTAAAATGTACCATGATTTGAAGCGAGGTTGGTGGTGGCCAGGAATGAAGAAAGATGTAACTGAATTTGTTTCTAGATGTTTAACGTGTCAGAAGATAAAGATAGAACATCAGAAGCCAGCTGGAACACTGCAACCGTTAGATATTCCAAAGTGGAAATGGGATGATATTTCTATGGATTTCATCACTGGACTGCCAAGAACACCCTCGAGTAAGGATGCTATTTGGGTGATAGTAGACCGACTCACCAAATCAGCTCACTTTTTGGCGATCAAGTTTACCTCTACATTAGAGAAATTTGCTGAGATATACATTAAGGAGATAGTTAGACTTCATGGTATACCCTCTAGAATTGTGTCAGATCGTGACCCAAGGTTCACTTCAAACTTTTGGGGTGCGCTACAGAAGGCTATGGGTACCAGACTGAGTTTTAGCACCGCATACCACCCCCAAACAGATGGACAAACAGAGAGGACGATCCAGACTTTGGAGGACATGTTGAGAGCTTGTGCCATTGAACTACCAGGTAGTTGGGATAATCATTTGCCATTAGCTGAATTTGCTTATAATAACAGCTATCATTCTAGTATTGGGATGGCGCCTTATGAGGCCTTGTATGGAAGGAAGTGTAGATCGCCTTTATGTTGGACAGAATTAAGTGAGAGGAGTATCATTGGTCCAGAAATTGTAGAGCAAACCACCCAGAAGATTGCAATGATTAAGCAAAAATTGCTAACCGCTCAGAGCCGACAGAAGAGCTATGCTGATAAGAGGAGACGGCCGTTAGAGTTTGAAGTAGGAGATCATGTATTTTTGAAGGTTTCTCCAGTGACAGGCATTGGTAGATCCATTAAGGCAAAGAAATTGACACCTAGATTTATGGGCCCGTATGAGATCTTGGAGCGAATTGGATCTACTGCATATAGAGTTGCATTACCTCCACAGATTGCAGGTATCCATAATGTGTTCCACGTATCACAGTTGAAGAAGTACAACCCGGATCCCTCCCATGTTATTGAACCTGAAGAAGTAGAATTGAGGGAGAATTTGACCTTTAGATCCGAACCGGAGCGAATTGAGGACTTTAAGGACAAACAACTACGCAATAAGACCATCCGACTCGTGAAGGTGATTTGGAAGGGTGGAGCCCTAGGTGATGCTACTTGGGAGACCGAGGAGAGTATGAGGCGAGATTATCCACATTTATTTGCTTAGGTACATAGTTTCTAAGCTTATCTATTAAATTTTGAGGACAAAATTTCTAAAAGGAGGGGAGAATTGTAACATCCTGATTTTTATATAATAAAGAAATTGTGGAATTTAGGTTTTGAGGAAAAAAATGATAATAATAGGAATTTATATTATTTGAGGTTATTTAGAAATAATATTATGATTAGGTATTTAATTATGAATTTAAAAATTTAAATTTAAAACCACATAAGCAATATTTAGTTAAGATATAATACATAAATAATTTTTTTATGTGTGTGTTAAAAAAAAAAAGAGAAGGTAGAAGGAACAAAAAAAAGGGGGGTGGAAGGTTGTTGTTTCTAAGTCCCACATTGGTTAGATGAGGGAAGAGAAGAGGTGCCTTCATGTATAAAAAGGAGGGGGTGTGTGCATTAGGAAGCATGAGAGGCTAAGATGCAATTTAGAAAAATTGCAACTTTGGGCCCAAAGGTTTGAATAATTAAATTCAAACCTATAGTTTTTTTTAATATAATTTTGGGACTCACAATCCATTTTTATATTATTTTTCTCTCTTCCTCTCACGTTGCTCGGCGTTTTCTCGCAAGGGGGGATTATTTTCTTTTTTCTTCAGGTATGTTCTAACTTTCCTGTTTAGATTAGCATTTAAAAATTTATTTAATTACAAAATTAATTTTATAGTTATTTTTAAATAATATTAGCTTTCTAGTGATATGATTATTTTGTAGGATAGAGTAAATATTTTGATTAGGATTTTTCTATAGGATAGTTAATCTGATGATATGATGGATTAAAAATATAGGTTAAAACTCTTAGGGATATAATAAATATTATAGAATATTTTCTTGAGGTTGAAACTCATGTTTAAGAATTTTTGAGTTAAAATCTAGATCTATATGGTTGAATTTATGTGGAATCTGAGATGTAGGGATAAACCTATGATTATTAAATATTTATTTAAGTATGAATAGGTATTTTTGAGGTTATAGAAAGGTGATTTGAGGCTTCAGGATAATTTTAAAATTTAATTTATTTTTGGACAAATTTTTAGAATATAGAAGGATGAAATTGTGATACTAGAAGTGATTTGAGGATAAAAAAAAAGTTTATTAGGGTACGAGAATTTTAGAAAAGAATTTAGGAAGTTAAATGAGGCATAAATCTTAAATTAGTGTTAATATGGATTATAGATCTAAGACTTTCTAACTATTTAAATTAGAGTTATTTATTTTAATGTAAAATTAATATATAGTATTGTGAAATAATTATGTAGATTATATTGACAAAGATAGTGGTGAAAAAGGAGTTGTGAAGGGGAACTTGTTATTCAAGACACAAGGTAACCATTATTAATGTGTTGTGATGAGTGTGTTTGTGAATGGTTAGGTGTTGTTTTGTTGTTTGGAAAAATTATGAATTATTGAAAATAAATACTGTATATACTTGTTTGAAATTATTGCCAAGTGGGTTAAAAATTTATTTTTGTTTATCATGATGAGATATTATTGTTCAGATATATTTCTGTTTGGATATTTGAATGATGCATGACTTGTCAGGGTATTTTAATGTATGGTGTTAATGGGAATTTCTGTTCGGTTAATTATTACCACGTGGTAAGCCCTCATTGGACCCAATGAGTGGCGTGTCGCTTGGTCCAACTCACCTTTGGCCGGGTGATTTGGCGTCCGAGCATGGTGAAAGGAGGATATAAGGTGCAGTCATGCAATTAAATACTTGTTCGGTTTGTTTGAAAATATTGTTCGATTAAATATTTTGTGTGCCCACTTAGCAATCGCATGATTAGTTACATCCGCATGCATCATTACATATTAATTTTTGGTTACTGGGACTTTTAAGTCTCATTCCCCGTGGTTAACATTTTTACAGGAGCGAGTCCGGCCGAGAAAGCACCAGAGGTGTAACTATGGTGTATGAAACACCATCTTTTACGTTGCCTCTTATTTTGGATTATACAATGTATCTTGTGCCAACTTAGGACATATCTTCTTTGTGAAGCATGTAAACTCTAATCCTTTTTATTAAAAGTATTTATTTGACCAAGAGGATTATGTTTGTCTCTCTTGATTCATGATCTAATTTAAATATCATGCCATGAGGATCCTAACTGTCCCTCATGGTTCTAATTGCTTTTTTTGAAATATTTTAAGACCTGTGGTATATTATCTTGGATGTATCATGGTAAGAAAATTTTCTACCATGATAATGGTTTTAATAATTTACGAAAAATCAGTTTGTATTTTGAGGGTGTTACAGTTAACACCATCTTTTAATATTTAACTTAATTTAATAGAATGTTTTGCTTTAAAATAAATATAAAGTAATTTATTTATTGGAGGTACTTAAAAAAACATATTAATTATATCATGAAATAGTAAAAATATTTTACATTTTTTAATATATATAACTTCTCAAAAAATATCTTACATTTTTAATGAAGGGAGGAGATTACATTCATTAATATGATAACTGATAAATTAACAGTAAGAGATTATTTATGCAAATTAAAAAAGAGTTTCTTATTAATTTTAAATGTTAAAATAGTTCTTTTCACCTGAGAATATAAATACCTCGTCAATATTATTTTTAAAATTAATCATTTAGAATATTTAATTTAAATTATTATTATTTTACATAAAGTAATATATGTCTCACATAATGCATAAAATATAAATAACATATCATGTTATATTCATTCTTCGTTTTTTTTCTGCCAGCCACTCTTCGTGCATAATAACGTTTGCTGGGAGTTATATATTATTTTTAGATATGTAAATTATAAAAATATATCATATAATTATCAATTTCAACAGCATGCATATAAAATTTAAAATAAGCCTCATTATTTATAAATTATAAATTAGATATTTAAACTCGTTCAACGACATCAATTCTGTTGAATGTTGATTTATGCCTGTTACCCTATCAACCCTTTCGATGCTCCTGCAATTAAATTATCAACATGTGTTGCGAACTCTGAAGGTCTGATGAGAATATGCCTGTGAAAAGGTTAGAAGATTTTATGGGGAAAAAAAGGGTTAGAAGATGAAAATCTCACTTATATGATCTCTAAAATTTAAGAAGGGGGTTACTTTTTTTATTTCACTCGTACATTTTTTTGTTGGAAACAATCTTACTCAAAACATGGCATTGACTATAAATAACTTCCCCAACAAAATTCAAACCTTATTCAGTAGGTTATAAGAAACCAACTCATTTTATTAGACCCAACATTAGTTAGTAGAAGAGATTACTTTTACTATTATCAAAAAAGGATAATATAATTTTTAGTCTCTAAAATTTATTCAATTATTGATTTGGCCCTCCAAATTTAATTTTTATTAACTGAATCTCTTAAATTTACATCAATTGTCAATTTGATCCCTATTATTTTACAAAGAGGAAGAGCTATTAAAATTTGTTGTCATGAATAACAGCGTATTCATGATAATCGTGTAGATTAATAGAAAAAAGTGTAATTATTTAGTTAGGAAAAAAAAACTCTAAAATTTTTAAAAAAACAAGAAAATAAAACATAATACAAGGGATTATATTGATAAAAACCAAACTCTTTAAATGACTGAAAGTTCTATTATCCTTGTCTAAAATATACCTTTAAGTTTTACACACACCCCTATGTATGGTGAGATAGGGATTATTATTTGGGGTTGAGGTCTAATTTTTTTCTGTACACTTTTTTTTCTATGAGTGTTGAGCACCTTGTACTTTTAAGAAGGCAAATTTCTCCTTGAATTATTTTTTAAGGGAGTAAAAATTCCCTTCTTTTAATTTGCCATTTAGTCTCCCATTATTTAGTGACTTGTCATTGTGCGGGGCCTAGGAAAAACTGACTTGGCTTTCAATTTGTGAAGACTAACATTTTGACCATTTGAGTTGGCATCTTATTTAGCTAGGTCAAGGATTTTGATTGAATCCCTTGCAAACGAGCAAGTAAACCTAAGGTCTTGCATCTTTATTAGTGTTGAGTGAAATGCAAATCTAGAAACCTAGAAATCACAAACCTAGAAACTAGACAAAAAACCCAAAAATGCAAACTAGTCACAGACTTAGAAACCACTAAGAAGCCCAGAATTGCAAATCAACCACAAACCCGTAAAACTATATGAGAAAATGAATCATGGAAGAATCAACTCATTCACAAATCCAAAAACCCAAACTTCACTAGCAATTAGCACCTGATTCAACATAAATTTAAAAAAAAATACAAGAATATGATGAACCCATACCAAATCATAGTGTATCAACCCATACCAAACCTAAATTATAATCCACAATCTCACTTGCTCAAGTGTGCCTTCTCACCCATCATCAAAATTGAATCACGTTCCTCATCACCATCGCTTGAAGTAAAACTACTTAGAAAATATTGAGCATCCCTATCATCTCCTCGTAGACTAAGCTACTGATTCTCTTGATGCCTCCTTTTCTAGCCAATCTTCAAATTGCAAGCTTTGTGATGCCTTGGATGTTATTGTGGAGGACTTTGTGATGCCTCTTTGCTTCTCCCTCACCCATACCCTTGCCTCCTTTTCCATGACCAGACATTTTTCTCAAAAAATTTCTCAATAAATTGATGAAAGTAGAAAGATTGATTTGGGAATGTAGGGTTTACAACCATTTTTGGGTGAAATTTTTTTTCCTTGTTTCTTTGTCAAGTGTCAGGGTTTAGTCTTTCAAACTTCAAAGCTCAGATGATGAGAGAGAGAAGGAGAGAAGGGGGGGAAGTAGTGTGGGTGTGTTGCTAAGTTAGATGGTTAAAATGTCAGCCTTCATATGTTGGAAGCCAAGTCACATTTTTTTGGGCTCCAGGCAATGTCAAGTCACTAAATAATGAGAAAATAAATGATCAATTGATAAAAAGAGATTTTTGCTTCGTTAAAAAATAATTTAAGAAGAAGCTTGCCTCATCTAAGAGTATAAGGCGCTCATCACTTTAGAAAAAAAAATACAAGAATAAAATTGAATATTAATCCTTTTTTTCTGTGTAGGTATCACCGAAATCATTTAAAAAAAAAACAAACTATAAAACCAAACAAATCAGGGTATCATGTACGTTACATTAATGCATAGTTTACGCGTCATTATTCCCAGTTTGATATGGAAATTTATTACAAGCAACATACATGATTCGAATGTTAAAATTTGCAACTGCATATGTACTTGTTTAAATTTAAATTAATATTTGCAACCATGTTTCAATAAAATTGAATAATGAACATCTTTATTTTATGTCTAATTATAGATAAATATGTTTATGATTTAATTATGATTTAATTATAAGTAAGTCTGTTCTCGTGCATACACGGGTGTAAATGGATTCCAGAATATACGTACATATATGTGTGTGTGTGTGTGTGTGTGTGGTAATAGCACTCCAGAATATTTTTATTAAGTATATTGTTAACCATAAAAATATAGTTATGTAAATTATTTTATAATCATTATTAATGAAATTAATAAAAAATTCCATTTTAATTTTTAAAAATAAAACTTTTTTTTCAACAATTTTCTTATCATTTAAATATTTTTTAAATTACTAATTAAAATTTTTGTAGTATTTAGTATCCAGTCCTTCAAAATAATTTATTCAAACCATGGCACCAATATTTGGATTTTTGTATCTTTAAAACCAAGTTATTTATCAATTCAATTCATTGTTTTAGTAATTGGGGACGGAAAAAAAAAAAAGTTATCCCAATTAGCTTGTGCAGTTTGCATAGAACTTCTATGAACTTGTGAAGCAAGAAAAAAAATTTGAATTCATTTACCAGCATAGATAGAATAAAAAGAGAGTAAAGACACAAACCCTTGCTTCTTTTTCTTGATATTGCCATCATCCGCACATGAAATATATATATATATATATATATATATCATACTTTTTTCTATATATAAAAAAAAGACAATAAATTATAACTTTGCAAGACTATTAAAAAAGTATAACTTAAAAAAGCATAAAATTCTCAATAACCTTATATATATTGCTTCTTTTTCTTGATATTGCCATCATCCGCACATGAAATATATATTGCACTTGAGAAGAGCCAATTTCGGGACAAACGCATGAAATTGTTACGAAATAATCAATTGACAAAGGATGCAATCTGATTCTTGAGTGTATATATAGACATTATACTTGCAAACCTATCATAATCATATATAAATCAAAGGACAATATCTCTATAACATCTTAAGTATTATATATCAAAACAAAAGGACAAACCCCACAATCTCATAAAACATTGTTGGAATAATTATAGCATCTCCTTTTCATTGTTGATGTTGATAATACAGGCCAGAATTGTAATCTAGTATTTATGGTCCAAGTAAAAATATGAAGATGTAATCGAAATTTATGCTTGATCCATCAAGCAAAGAAGGAAACTATAGCCCATAACTTTCTACCTCTACAGAAAATTATGTCTTATCCATAAATATATGTTATGTACTATTGTTGTTACTTACAACTCTAAGTTATCAAGTTCATTATAGTAAACATCATATCTATGTGAAAAAGGTAATTTCTAAGGGTCCCAAAAATGTTTTTTTCCCCCAATGATAACTAATTCCTCTTCATCAAAAGCTCATGTTGATTTAGTAAATGTTCTAGAAACTATTATTCATAGTTATAGAAAGTACTTGGTACCTAAAAAACAACCACAAAATCATAGCATATGTTGAATTTTGTAGCAAGAATAAGCTTTCATCTTACCTCCAAAAACACAAATCCACACAAAAAAACATGAAACCTAAATATGTAGCAAAGCTTTTGAAGACAATAATGCAAACTTAACTTCACAGTTTTTAATGATCAATCATCAAATAATGTGATTATTCAACAAAACATAGAGAGAATGCCTATTATTCAAATCGTTAATGGACAACGACCTACATTGAAACCATTACCAATAAGATTGTTCAATCATCCTTCACCTCCATCTTGTATCTTCTAAATTTGAATTACTAGTCTCCTAAAAAGGGATAATTTTTGTAGAAATTAAAAAAAACGTAATAAAACATAAATCACAAAGTTTAAAGACAAATTTTGGTAAGTAAACAGGCTATTGATAATAAAGCATGAAAATTTGCTCTTTTTTTTTTAATTAGATCAAACCATCTGACATACCTTTTTGAAAATTAATATGAGATTGAGAAGGAATAGACTCAAGAACTTGTGGCAAAGGAAAATAATTGGTTCAATGAAAAGTGCAAGAATGTACAATCATCACTACTACCGAGCAAACTCATTGATGTTACTCCTCAAGTATAGAACAGTTTGTAGGCATCTAATTAGAAGATAAGATCAAACAAATAACAAAAAGAAAAGCTTAATGATGATAAATCATAACAATTTTGTCTATTACGACCTATAAAGACATCGTAGGTATCTATCCCAGAACTGATAAGCATTGTTCTATTTGTTTTAGTAGAAAATCCACACACCAAAATCTCATTAAGTATTAAGCATTTTGTTCTCATGCGTTAATCTACCCCAGTGCATATTAAAAGAGAAAGTGAACAATGAAGTGAATAAACTCCAATCACTCATATCTGTGCTTTATTAGTTTATTAGTGTCTATAACAGGGAATTTATCCTCTAAAATGGTGCATCGAGTTGCCTTACCAAGAGATGCTCACTCCAAGAGCGGTTTTGGATTGAACCTAGACGCATATGAAAGGAAGAAGGAAAGAGTCGGAGAGCTACAGTAAAAATGAAGTTACAATGATAGGAAGAAAATTATGACTTATGATACAGTGCAACAGGTGAAAAATAGAATGCTGAATAGAAACTCTAAACAATCACGAACCTACATGTATGTAATGGCTAATGGCATGATAATCGGCCATGAATGTTGAGGTTGAGATGTTATGGTTTTAAAAAACTACCTCTTATTGGAAACGGTAAGCATGAGTGGTTTGTAAGTGTTTCCACTTTTAAATCTAATCATCTTTAAAAGTTAGTTTATTTTTTAAAAAAGAAACACGTGTCATCCATAAACTTGCGACTATACTTTTATCTTGGGGGAGTGTATAATTAAAATATGCACAAATTGATATTAATAAATACATGTAATTCCCATTAAATGAATTGGTGTATTTTTTATTCACTCAGTTTGAATTCTAATATAATTCACGAAAATTATTTCATTCATGATTAAAATTTTAAATGTAAAAATTGGAATTTAAAATCTAAATTATAGAAATTCAAACTTAGATCATGGATAATAGCGTTAGGAAGTTACAAATTTTTAAATTTTAAAATATAAATAATATATCTTTTCAATCATTATCTAAATAAAAGTAAAGTTAAAGGCTACAAGAAAATACCACTTATCCATTTTTTAGTTGCCATAATTCTATCCTTCAAGATGCTTTTCTTGTAATTATGTGCTCCGAAATCAGGTTTGAAATTAGATTCATAATGGTTTATTGTTTTTTATGTATATAAAATATATTATTCAGGTTGCGAGTTAGGTGTGAGATGAATTATTAATTGTTAGATGTATACAAAAATTATGTTTTATCAATTTAAAATTCAAATCTGATCATATTTAAATTTAAATTAATATCTATCTATTTAAAGTTTCCATCCATCCTAAATATATGCCGAAAATTATTATTTTATATTTTTCATACAATTCTAAAATTATATTTTATTAAAAGTCATTTTCCATGTATGTAGAAGATATTTTCTAAAATATCTACCTGTTTGAATTGAAATTAATACACACACATACACACACACAAAAGAATATGATTTTAAAATTTTTTATCTATCCTAGTAATTTCGTAAAATTAAGCTTTAAATATGCATATTATTTTTAAAATCCTCCTCAAAATCTATTTGACATTTATTTTTCTTTAGCTAGATCTATTTGTTTCGATTGCAAATATGTTAAAAAGGAATAGAATTAAAAAAATATTAAAGATGAGCATATTATATATTTAGTTAAATTATTCCTGTTAAATAAATTTCTTTAATTTAAAAAATCTGCTTATAAAAATTAATATCTATTTCATAATAAATTATAAATGTATCGGTTAGAATTAAAGATTTTGGGTCCATTTATTTGAAATTCAAATCAACTTTTTAAAAATTTAATGTTAAACATGTTAATAAAAAATGAAGGTGGACAAAAAATAAAATGAATGAATTATAAGAATGGTCTATTAGCTCTAGATATGTTTTCCTTATGTTATTTTTTTTTGGTATAACGTTCATTTTTAGTTCTTTGAATTTTTTTCTCTATTTTTTTTGCTGTAGTGAAAAAAATATTTTAATATAAATGTTTTGATCAACAATTAAGGTGTGAAAAAAAAAATTTAAGATGACCAAATTTTAAAAATGACCTATTAGCTCTTGATATATTTTTCTTCTACTATATTTTTGGTAATATTATATTTTTTTTGAAGTATATAATCTAAATACAAAAAATATTTTTGATCATATTATTCTATGATTATATAATTAGATAATAGATAATAAGAAATATACTTATTTGTAAAGAAAATTATTATAAAATATATTCAAATTTAAATTATATTGAGATTACAAATTGATGGCTTGAATTTCAATTTCAATTTATATACGTTAATATTAATGATTGTCCTTGCTTCAACTGTCAATGAATTATTTTGTTTGGATTTTAATTTAATTTAAATTTTATTTGATTAATAGTTCAAATTTAAATTCTCTCTAACACTAATCTTAATACTAATTATAAATAGAACCAACTGGATACATGTTCATTCATTGATTTTGATTTTTGTTGTTGTATTTTATTTCTTTTGAGATTATTGTATATTTAAATGCCTTATCATTATTTTTTTGTCTCTTCAATAATCTGTATGAGAATTAATTATTTTTTATTTTGTTAGTTTGGGTTATTCATTTTATTGATATTTGTTTCATTTTGTTGTAGGAATAATTTATATATTCTTGCAAGGTATGATTAGCATATCATGGTTCGAGTAATTCATCTTTGAATTATGCTTGAGTGATTCTCATCAAACAATTCAACAATTTAATAAATATTAATATAATATTAACTATTTAAATATCTAAACTCTGTAATTAATTAGTGGGTGGTGATTTTGAACTTTTATTTCAATGGGTAAGGAATAAAACAATAAAAAAAGGAATTATGTTATTATTCAAGGAAAAATCTTTAGGTTTCAATTCTAAATATATCTAATAATTAAATTAAATTGACAATTTAAATTTAAAATTTCTTTCAATGTAGGTTATCACTTCAATTCACGATTTCTAACTTTGATTAATAATATTGTTCACAAGTTTATTGTGCAGGTAAGTTTATCATAATTATCTTTTAATATCATCATGTATTTTCATAGTTAATGTTTATGTAATCTTTCATTCATTCGCATCAAGTCTACCTTAATGTTTTTTCTTTCATTGGTTTTTACTTTGCAAAGGAAAATGAGAAATTCATGATCAAATAATAGTTATAGTCGCGTAATATCTTGAACTTCTACCAAGGGTGGTGTCCAGGGGATAGAGGAGGGAGAAAGTAAAAGAAGAAAATGATGGGCCCACTTTTGCAAAGTGACAGCGTTAATTTGAATTCAGCAATTGGGGTGTGATTGTCACATATTTAATTATTCAAAATTTAAAATATATTAAATATGATTTTAGAATTTAAATTACATTTAAATTTATAATTTACAATTCAAATTATATGTTATATCATTTTAAAATTACAAATTAAATATTACATAGAGTTAAAAGGCTATTAGAATGATAAAATAATAATAAAAAAAGAAGATCATGAATTAAAAATTTATTAGATCATGAAATTAAGAAGTCATCAAAATGAAAGAATAAAAGTAAACTATATTTATAAATTAAAAATTATTATAAATAAAATTTTAAATTAAAATATTTAAAAAAATGACATTTATTATTTATATATGTGTGTGTTTATTATTCCTCAATTATATACATATAGATGAATAGATTAATCTATCATATTATAAAAAATAGTCAATTATAAATACAAATTTTTGGTAAAAAAAAAAAATAAAATCAATCAACCATATAAGTCAATTTTATCCCAATCTAAGATAATCTTATCAAATCCTAACCCTAACACAATAAGAAGAATCAAACACTGCCGGTTACGGCAGCAAGAATAAATTCTGCGCGGCGTCGGCAGTGGACGAAGTTAAAGTAACTAAGGGGCCAATTTCTGACCAGCGAATCAACGGCGGCGACCGATCTTCCGGTAGCTGTGCACGCAACTCATGGCAAAACTCTAATAGCTTTTTTTCAATTCCGAAGGCCAAAGAAAACGAGACTCTGACGCCTGGTTTCATCATCGTCCGCTTTCGAGTGCAGAGTCGCGTACGATGAGAGGAAATAATCATGGGAATTATAAGAACCCATGTTTGACGATGCATCAACCCTGGGCGTCTATGCTCGTTTACGGGATCAAGCGCGTTGAGGGCCGGTCATGGCCTGCTCCCATCAGAGGTATTTGGTAGCAAATTCCGTCCTCTTTTTTACCCAGCTATGCGCCTACTCCCTGCTATGTACTTCTATGTTTGCCCGCTTCTTTATGTTTCTAATACGGACCCGGACTCCGGATTTTACTAATATTAAAAACTTCTGCCCTTACATGCCTGTCTCACTGACCAGTCTATCAAAACCTTCTGGATTTTACTAATATTAAAACCTTCTGCCCTTTATGTTTCTATCATTATCAGTGACGGCTAAATAAGCCCAAGCCTTTTTAGCTCGTGAAGCTTTTAGGCAGGATTGAAATTTGAAACCATAACCTTTATGTTGTATAGGTTCTGAAAATGCTGGAGATGCTTCCTCATAGAATAGTGCGTGGAGAGCCTTTTTTCTTTCCATCTTTTTTGGCTCTCTCTCTGATAAGAAAACATATGCAGCATGCTATCTCACCTATCGCACAAGCGTTTTTGATGGTTCATCAGAGTAGAACTGCTATTCTCACGGTATGGGTAGTATATTGGAACAAGTCTAGCTGAAGGGAGAGTCTAAGAACGTCAATTAAAGGCGCTCAGGCAAGGCGCCGTGCACTTCTTGAGCCTCTGACCTCGGGGGAGGAATTGCCTTCACTAAGGAGCCAAAAGGCGCACAAGGTGAGTGCCTCTTTGCGCCTTACTGCCTGTTTGGTTTGCCCAAATAATCGGTTATTGGGAACAAACCTTGGTTTGAAGAAAATTTACCCAAACAGCCAAATATTAATTAGGGGTGTTCATAGGTTCGGTTCGGTTTGGTTTTGGGCAAAAACCAAACCGAACCGAACCATTCGGTTTACTGATAATTGAGACCTGATCGATTTTTATGAAGTTCGGTTTGGTTCGGTTTTATTTTCGGTTTGGTTCGGTTTGGTTAAGGTCTTGATCAAGTTTTAATGCACTTATTTAATTTTTTTTCCTTTTCTCTATCTTCATAATGGTGCTATGTACTAAAATTAAATTTAATTCTTTTTGACTCCTTTTTTTCATAAATAGAGGTATAAAAATATAATAAAATTTCAATGTGATAACAATAATTAATCATAAAAATTGGTATAAGTTTTTAAGATTAAAATTATTTAATATTATGTATTTTCATTAAAATCCTTTGAAAATATTTATCTATGTATCTATATTTTAATAAATAATGAAAAACTTATTATACAAAATTCAAAACAAAATTTTTCTTGTAGATAAATTGAATGCTGAGACTTTTAGGTTGTAAATAATTAAATGATGATCATAGCATGATTATTATAATCACTTAATATTATGCATTTTCATTCAAGTATTTTAAAAATGTTTATTTATTACTATAAAAAATTTAAAACAAAATGCTTCTTATAGATAAATGGTTATATATTTTACAAATAAATAAATAGAATTTTTTTAATCAAGTTTGGTTCGGTTTGGTTCGGTTTCTTGTACTCAAAACCGAACTTGAACCGAACCAATCGATTTTTATATCATAAAAACCGAAGCGGACCTAATTGTTGTTCGGTTTTGATCGGTTTTTATCGGTTTGGATTGGTTTGGATCGGCCCTTTCGGTTTGGATTGATTTTGAACACCCTTAATATTAATGTTGGGAGGCATCCCAGGTCTATAAATTAGAAAACTCACCCATAATACTCCGGCCAAGCTTTTATGACATGGTTAAATGGTAAATCTCACTTTAAGACATTATTTAAGCTATCGCTTGCCCTTCATGTTTTGTCCGAAGCCCCGTGTTCTGTCCTACACTAGGCAGCTGAAAAAAGTAAACAATATGACAACACGAGGATCATTTCAAATTACACTTATATATATTTTGTTTATATTATCATATTGTTTCTTACTTTAGCACCTTGATATACTCTAACGAGCGCCTTTCTACCACCTCTTACACAAGGTGTTTGACAAGTCTAGCATTTCGAGAGTGCCTTTCATCTTTGGCTATCAATGTGAGGGTATCTCTAATAATGCTGTTATTTTCTACATCTATCAATTGTAAGATGATTTTAGTAACCAGTTAGTTTTTGGTGCTTTCTTTCTCATTTGTGGTGGCAAAATCATTCCACTTGGTTAAGTTGAGAAATAAATAAAGGGTTTAGCTACACGGCAGGGTGGAAGAAATGGTGGTATCTTCTCCAAAATGCTGATAATCGTGTACTAGTTTCTATCTTGGAAACCAAAGTTTCATTTTAAAACAATAATAAAAGCACACTGGTCCATAAAGCCTACATAAATTCTTGGGAGAAATATTTTTTTAGCACAACAACTTAAAAATGTAACTAACCATACCCCTATTTGGAAAGAACTAAAAAGTTAACTCACAATCTTATATTCTCATTTAAGGTGGGTATTTAGTGTTATTTTGAAAAGACATAGGATATTTTGTACATTTTAAAGTTGATGAACTAAAGTTTTTATGAAGCTTGAGTCCAAAATTCTACACAGTATGCGCTATTGGCATCTGTTAAGTTAGCAAGTAAACAGACATAAGGCATAAGTTTTGAAAGTCAATAGCCATCAAATTTCTTTATTCTTTCTTCATACTGCAAAAAACTTATTAGATGCTTGTGACTGATATGAAAGAATAAAGACATGTTATTTAGGTAGTTAGTATCTGATAAAGGGTAGTTAAGTCATTTGTATATTTTGATTTGACTATTCTAACTATTCTAAGGTTATTATACCTGAATCCTATAAATAGTAGGGTCCCTCTCAATTATAATAAGCCTGATGATGATAATGAAGTGTATTATTCATATCAACTCCTGATTCTCTCTCAATTCCCTCTATTTCTTCCTCTTTCTTTTTGAATTCTCCTTCTTTCCTCTTCAAGTCTATCCCATCTCTCTTCACTAATCTACCTCTTCTTCCATTTTCATATTAGTGGTACTAGAGCTTTCGTTCCTTGGCCATTCTCTTCTCTCTCTCTCTCTCTCTCTCTCTTCATTCTAATGGTGTATGGTAAAGACGCGTAATCAAACTCAACAAGAATTAGAGGAAAAATTGCACCAGCTTGAGCAAAGATATACCAAACTAGATACCATTGACATGCTCAGTGATCAAGTGACAAGTCTTTCCAACCAGATTCAACTCTTGATATGCGATCGAGAGGAAGAATCTGATAACTTGGGCCGTTGTAATAGGAACGGCAGAAATGTTCACCATTGTCATTGAGAAGAAGATGCGAGACACAGGGAAGAGCATTGATGACCTACCTAGTTCACAAAAATGGAATTCCCCAAGTTCTCTCGGTCTGATGTGCTGGGTTGGATCATGAGATGTGAGAGATATTTTGAACTTGATGATACGCTAGAAAATGAAAAGGTGAAGACGGCGTTGATGTGCGTGGATGAAAAGGCTTGGTCTTAGTATAGCATTAGAGAAGACTTGGTTTGGTGTCACGCCAACCTAGAAAGAGTACGTTTTTGTCCTTAAAGAAAGATTTGGACCCACCTATGAGATGCCAATGGGCGATTTGATGTGTTTAAGGTAAAAGGGTCTTTTGGCTGAATTCAACGATGCTTTTGACTCTTTTGCTTGTGAGCTTGATCTTTCACAAGAGTACCTCATCAAAGCATACATGGAAGGATTGATGGAAGATTATCTGAGTCCTGTGAGGTTGTTTAAATTGAGAACTCTCTAAGAGGCGTTCTCGTTGGCTCATACGTAAGAGGTCACTCTGCAACGATGAGTTGAGAAGAAGACGAGTGGCAAGAACAGTGCACAAGTGTCTTCACCTTCGATTGCCTCATCGCAAGCCTTGCACAATACTTGGGCACCTTACAAAAATGCCCTCTTAAATGGTGGGACCTGACAAAAAGGGAAGATGACATTTGTGCCCTAAAAATCATCTTTTTCTTCCTTTAAAAGCAGTAGTAATCCCCTTAAAATTCTATCTACGAATGATGAGGTAGAAAACAGAAGCAAAAACCCATGTTTTAACTGCCATGAGAAGTTGTTGCGTGATCACAAGTGTCTACAAAGGCAAAAGATGCAATTGCACTTCATTGATTTGCTAGAAAACCAAGAAGACCACCCGGTCACAGAATTTGAAAATGATGAGGTGATAGAGGAAGAAACACCCTTAATTTCACTCTATGCCATCGAAGGAGTTAAAGGGGCTTTATCAATATGAGTTGTAAAGCACTGTGGCAAGAGGTAGATCTAGATTTTGATAGATAATGGAAGCATCCGTAATTTCTTGGATTTGGAATTGGCTAAGAAACTTGGCCAACTATGACAACCCAAGAATTCTTGATCTCAAAACTTATGACATGGTTTTAGGTCTAAATTGGTTAAAAAGCATCAAAAATGCCTTTTGGAATTATGAGACTCTCACAATGTATTTTTGCCAAGGAGACCAACTATGCAAGCTACAAGCCACACACCTAACTCATAGATGATGGTGCAGCCCAAGAGAATTGAAAGAAAAGAGGGAAAGGATGAACAAAGGTTTCTATTACAGTTGTTGAAATCTACAAAAGAAGAAGCCAATTGTTTTGTTGTTTCAGGGGTATTAGAAGAGCTGCCCACAGAAATTCAGCAAGTTCTAAGGGCTTTTCCTGATGTTTTTGAAGAACTGAAATGGTTGCCACCCATGCGAGAAGGCCATAACCATGTTGTAGTCCTTCAAAAGGGGACTGACCCTATTAGTTTAAAGCCCTATTGCTATCCTTCTACTCAAAAGGATGTGATTGAGAAGTTAGTGGGAGAACTTTTGAAATCTGGAGTTATTCAAGAGAGTTCCTCTCCTTTTTCAGCTCCAATTCTGCTAGTGAAGAAGAAGGATGATTCATGGAGAATCTGTATTGATTACAAATAGCTAAACAAAAGGACAATAAAAAATCAGTACCTTATCCCTCTTGTGGAGGACTTATTTGATGAACTAAGTGCTGTAAGGTGGTTTACAAAGTTAGATTTAAGAGTGGGATATCATCAAATTCACACGGTGCTTGAAGATGCCTATGAAACAGCATTCAAAACACGTTTTGGGCACTATGAGTGGCTGGTTATGCCATTTGGTTTGACTAATGTCTCAACCACTTTTTCGGGATCAATGAATTCTATCTTTAGATCTTTTTTAAGAAAGGTTGTTGTTTTCTTCGATGATATCCTAGTATATTCCTCCTCTCTTATAGATCACATGGAGCATTTAACAAAGGTGCTGGAAAATCTTAAGGAAAAATCAATATTATGTTAAAAAGGGGAAGTGTACTTTTGTAGCAACTAGTGTTGAGTACTTAGGTTATATTTTGGGAAATGGGACTGTTTCTACTAACCCTAAGAAGGTGGTGGCAGTCCTTGAATGGCCAGAACTAGCCAACATCAAGCAATTAAGAGCCTTCCTTGGCCTAGCAAGATATTATGGGCGATTTATCTAGCATTATGGAGAGATTACTAGACCTCTCACTAATTTATTTAAGAAGCAGGGATTTATTTGGTCCGATACATTAAGAAAAGCTTTCACAAGATTAAAGAAAGTATTGGTTTCAGCCCATGCTTGCTTTGCCATATTTTAATAAAGTTTTTTATGTTGAAACAGTTGCATTTGGCTTTGGGCCAACCTATTGCTTTCTTTAGCAAGGCAATGGCTTTACGACCTTTGAAGCTGTCTGTTTATGAAAAGGACCTGATGGCAGTCGTTCAGGCAGTTGAATATTGGCATCGGTATTTGGAGAGGAAGAAATTTATCATCAGAACTGATCAACAAAGTCTGAAGTATTTATTGTGGCAGAAGTTAAGGACTGCTTTTCTGATGTATAAAATAGTTTGTTTAATGGGCTATGAGTATGAGATTTTTTACAAAAAGGGAAATGAAAATGCTGTGGCAGATGCACTGTCAAGATTACATGGGCTTCAGTTGTTACAAATGGCACTTGATACCACTTCTCCCAAGTTGCTTCATAAAATTGGGGAGAGTTGGGATGCTAATGTAGATTTGAAGGCCATAATTGCTGAACTACAGAGAAAAGGAGGAAATATTGCCAAATATGTGTGGCATGGACAGCTTTTAAGAAGAAAAGGAAAGCTGGTTATTGGTGATGTTGCAGCTGTTAGGTAAGAAATCCTTGAATGGTTACATGCTAGTTCATAAGGAGGCCACTTCGAGGTGCATGCCACTTATCAAAGGGTTACAAGGTTGTTATGGTGGAAGGGGATGCTTAAAGATATACAAGACTTTGTGAGAGGGTGCGATACTTGTGCTCATTGCAAGTATGAGACAGCAGCTACCCTTGGTTTGTTGCAACCATTACCCATTCTTAATAGAGTTTGGGAGAGCATAGCAATGAATTTCAAAGAAGGATTGCCTAGATCTAGGGGTAAAGAGGTAACATGTGTAATTGTGGATAGAATGAGCAAGTATGCTCACTTTTTGGCTCTTTCCCATCCTTTTTCAATAGCAACCTTGAGTTAGCTTTTTTGGACTATGTTTACAAATTGCGTGGGGCTCTTAATGAGATTGTTAGTGATAGAGATCTAATTTTTATCAATCATTTCTAGGAGGAATTTTAAAGGTGATTAAGGTTGAGCAGAAGCTTACTTCTTCCTCCCATCATCAAAGTGATGTGCAATCCGAGGTGTTGAATTGTTGTTTGGAAACATACCTTAGACGTATGTGTTGGGAAACTCCTAAGGATTGGAGTAAGTGGTTACCCTTGGCGTAATGGTGGTATAATACAGCTTTTCACACTTCAATCGAGGTAACACCTTATAGTTACTTTATGGGCAGAAACCGCTACTGTACGCTCCATATCTACCTAAAGAAGCTGTGGTTGAAGCTGTAGATAGGAGTTTTGCAGCAAGAGAGCACATGATAAATGTTTTAAAGCATCATCTTAGCAGGGAAGCCAACCGTATGAAGCAAAAAGCTGATTTAAGAAGGTGTAATCATGAATTTGAGGTTGGTCAATGGGTTTTTCTAGAGCTGCAGCCTTACAGGCAGATCTTAGCTGCATCAAGAAGTACTCAAAAATTGGCACTAAGGTATTTGGGCCATATAAAGTGATAGCAATGATAGGAAAGGTTGCTTACAAGTTAGAACTTCCCCCTATATCCAGAATTCACTAAACTTTCCATGGTTCACTGTTAAAATTGTGCCCAGGTCTCTCAGTCAAGCAGAGGCACCCCCTGAAAATTGGCTAGAGGTTCCAGCTGCCCATATTCCAGAAGCAATCTTGAATAAGAGAGTGGGAAGGCATAAGGGAAGTGTTATTACTGAAATTTTAGTACAATGGAAGGGCAAACCTGATAAGGAAGCAAGCTGGATGTCTTTGTTCAGCTTCCAGAAGCAATTTTCAGATTTTCAAGTACCAAACCCTTGTGGACAAGGGCTGTTGGGGGGGGGGGTATTGATATGAGAATAATAAAGACGTGTGTTCTTTAGGTAGTTAGTATCTGATAAAGGGTAGTTAAGCCATTTGTTTATTTTCGTCTGACTATTCTGCCTATTCTAAGGTTGTTCGACTTGAATCCTATAAATACTAGGGTCCCTCTCAATTGTAACTAGCTTGATGATGTTAATGAAGTGCATTATTCAAATTAACTCCTGATTCACTCTCAATTCCCTCTGTTTGTCTCTTTCTTCCTGAATTCTCCTTCTTTCCTCTTCAATTCTATCCTATCTCTTCTCTATTCTACCTCTTCGTCCACTTTCATGTCAGTGACAGTATTGTTTTCTTTCATTTTCTTGTTCTATTGACTGGGACAAAATTCTTGAAATTGGTGAACTGTTTTCCTTTCCATCTACTATTTATTTTGAATTATTTCTGTTGTTAGTTCTATATAAAATGGTTTCTTATTGTATAAAGTCTTGTCTATTAAGGTCGTCTCTGGATTCATGCTGCCAGTAAAGTTCCCGATGAGTCTACTATCAAGGCAATGGAGTGCTTCTACCGGGAGATTTATGCAGTCAATGGAATAACTGATATTAAGTTTCCAGAGCATTATCCAACTTCAAGGCTATTGGGTATACAGAATTTCGTTCTTTTTAATTAAGAGTTTTCCAAAGTATTGTGCGATAACGTTCTCTATATTAACCATTGGTTAACGCTGCTCTTGTTTAAACCAGTTTTGGTCCGGCATTCTACCACTTCTCTTTATCTTGATGTGTTAACTTCTTGAACTTGATCTTTTTTGTTGTTGAATTTGTCCTTAACTTTAGATTCTTTCTTTATGCTGTTTTTTTTTAATCATTTTTTTATCATCAACACAACCTGTGTCAAGATGCACATAATTAAACTAATTTCAGACCAGTTCTCTTCCTTTCTCTTGATATTCAAGCAAGCAAAATTTGTCCTTTTCATTATTGACTTACACTGTAAAGCTTTCTCTTTCTAGTGATGTTTTACAGTACTTTCTTTTTTGGCCAGTGGTTGGCACTGCACATTGGCCCCGCATCTATTTTTTATTTTCCATTCCTTTTACCTGGCTGTCGAACTTCGCATTCTATTCTGTCATTTGATAGGTGTTGTGTAAGGATGGCTTTATGTGAAATGGTTATTCATCCATCATTTTAACTTGGCACAAACTCTATTGCGTCACTGCTGTTTGCCAATGTTTCCCCTCCTTTTGGAGTACATCACATGAATTTTTTCATCCTACAGGTTTCGTTGAGGTTGTTGGCTGCTTAAGACAGGAAGAACTAGCCTGCTGGGAGATGGTCCCTGAAAGTGTAGGAAGCTGATCTATCTTCCCTCTTTTAATTTAAAACTTGAATTGATATCATTTCATGGCTATCCGGACTTGAGTCTTCACTAAATTATGTTCCTTGTGCTCTCAGGTTAGGCTGGAAGCGCAAACTAAGTATTGCTGGTTATGTGAACATCCACAGGTCTGTGTCTTGCAACTGCTATTCAAGTTTTTAACTGTAAGGTGTAACAACTTTATGTATGTGTATGCTGAGGTGCTTTTTCCATCCTTTATCCAGAAATTGTTGATTCCGTTTGAGATGAGAGGATATCAAGGTGTTTATAACTTGGAAAAGAAAGTAATATGGCTTTGCATTTCCTTCTTCCTCCTGGTATTTCTTTTTGCAAATGCTGATTACCCTACCTCTCTAAGATATGTGAAGCTGCAGTTAGAGGTCTGTCTCCTGTTGCAAGTCCGCTTCCAGTGAAGTTTCCACTTCCAGATCCACATGATTCTTTTTCATTGCAGCCAGGCTGCATCTGTGTGTCTTCTCCTAATTTGAAAGCATCATCTGAAGCGGACAGATCATCAACCCTGACTCTGGCCATAGCCGGTGCACAAGAGGCAGCTTTGCAGTTCTCAAAGAAGGATCAGAATTCTCAAAGTATTGTTACAAATACTAATTATCAAGAGACAGAAACTGTAAAATCCTATAATTTACGATCGCTGAGAAGATCTGGGGAAAAAGATAAATCCACGATCTTCAGTGAGACATTCGATGATGGGACTTTGCCATTACACCATGAGGATAGAAGAAGCTATAACCAGTATGAGGGAAGCAGTAGGTACAATCAATATTGTGGTGCTGATGTGAGACGACCCCTTCAACAACCAGCTAAGGTTTGTACTCTCTTAGCCGTAGTAATTGTTGCTGTTGCATAGGCGTTCTCCTTGTGTGTAAAACTAAATAATTTTTATGGGAACTTTGGGCAGGGATCTATTGCATCAAAGGAGGAGGAGAGAAGCAGGGGTGAAAAGTATGAAGGAAGCAGTCGACCTCCTGGTGCAGCTTTGAGTCCGAATGCCCAGCCTCCGTCTAAGGTTTGCTGTCTCCTTTCTGTCTAACTGGTGTTAGTTATATGTTTGGTCATTCCCTGCGGAAATCTTAACTTTGTTGCATAGTTATACAACTAAAGCAAACAAAATGGTGATTTGGTGTAGAACGAGCTTGGATTGCATTACTCCCTTTATCCCCGATAAAAAGGTGGTTCATAAAATTATCCAATGTTGACGCATGGCTGTCATATATATTTTTAAAATTTTTTCTTATGGCTGTTCTGTTCTTGGGATCTCATTTCAACACTGAAATTGATTCTGACCCTTGTCTGTAATTAATTTTTTTTTAATTTAATTAGGTGATAATTGATAACATATAGAATCAGTCTGGTGATGTGTTTAGCGTAGCAGTGGCGTAGGTGCAGCTTTTTGCATGAAATTATATCTGATGTGGATCATGCAGTGATCCAAGCCGAGTCGGGCTGTAAAAATAAAAAGAAGAAGAAGCTGGGCACTTGCACACGTGCATCCACTATCCTTAGCATGCTCTGTCTCCTTGAGCCCCGAGGAATATGCGACATTGTTGCTTTCCCTAATTTCATTCTCTGCCTACTCCTTTTTAATGATGCACTTCTAAAATGTAAAGAATAACAGATTTAGTGGTCCTAGCGCTGACTGCTTCGTTGTTAGATTTTTGCTGCAGCGGTCAGAGGCCTGAAGCATGATCTTTAAATATGATGCGGCGAACGCAGAGATGGAAGTGGAGCTCGGATCCTGAAATCAAGCTTGGAATTGGATTATTTCAGGGAAATATCTTGTTGGACAGAGCTCAGCTTCTTGTTTTGTTGTATCGTTAGAGTAATCGAAGCTTGCCTACTTGTTTAAATAATGTGCACGGTGGATTTAAAGTAGTGATGCATGCTCTGCTTAACATTAGATAAGAATCTGAAATGGAATTTGTGTGCAAAGCATGGAGCTGTGCTTGTTGGTCTTCAATTGCTTGCTGCTCCGAAAGAGCCTCTCGAATCTCACCACCTCTGCCGCCTATTCCCAGCCTGCCCCCCCTCACGGCTGTGGATATCTTCAACTGAAAACAAATATATATTATTATTTGCATAGCTAAAGAGTGGGGGCGTCTATGATTTGTAGAAGTAAGCTAAAGTGTCGCACTCTTTTTTCCAGGTAATGGGTAAATATCTTATATGAAGAAATCAGACTTCTTTTTGGTTTGGCAGATGGCTACCTGATAAGCAACTTTTTATTTTTTATTTTTTTTGGTAGAAAAGCAACTTTTTATTGATTTTGTGGAAGATGATAGAGAATTTATTGATATTAATTGTTGAGAATGGGCTTGCCACCTTTAGGCCCATAATCAACAGTTAACCTAATTTTCTTTTATTTCTTGCTCTATTATTACTCTAAGTATTTATTAGTTATTATTATTCATATTTGTGGGAGAAATTTAAGGGATTTGATCTCAATTTTACTCACCTACTGTGAATAAAATCATACCATCATGGTATCAAAGCTTGTGGTTCCAAAATGTCGTACAAGGCAACAATAACTGGTTAGTGATGCATTTTCAACATTGATGGGGATCCCGACAAATCTTCGATGAGCAGTGAGTCCTTGCACGGACTAGACGCAATGAAATTAGGAGGGAGTAGCAATGCGAACTCATACATGATGGCGATTGGTTCGACACTTGAGTCTCTCTCACAAGTCACAATAACACATTGATTTAAGGGCAACAATTATCTCTAGTGGTCCAGAAATATCTTGATGTTTGTTCGTGGTAGAAACAACGAGAAAAATCTCACTTGAAACCGAAAACCACCTGAACCCAATGATCCTCTATTTGAAGGATGGTACGTAGAAAATAATCTGCTCATGATGTGGCTGGTCAACTCCATGACAGTGGAAATCAGCGAGAATTATTTACTCGCAACAACAGCCGAAGAGATGTGGGATTCTGCCAAGACAACATACTCGGTCAAGGAGAACATTACTGCAATTTTTCAGACCAAATGATTGCTTCGCAACCTTCTACAAGGTGAGCAATCTGTGACTCAATATTATAGTGCATTAATGAGGCTGTGGCAATAGATATATCTCTGAGATTCATGAATGGTCTTGCCATAAAGATGGAGTGTATTATAAGACAATTGTTGATTGAGAAAGCGGTTAATAATGAAGATGCTCGTGGTCGCATCATAAGCATGAAGCCACTCCCCTCATTAGAAGAATCATTTAATATGATCAAATGGGAAGAGAGCAGGAAGGTACTGACTAACTCTTCTCTCTCATCTGCTTCTTCTAATACCTCCCGTGAATCATCTGCACTTGCTGCCCGAGGAAATCAAGGTAACGCAAAGGGTAAGAAATCAAATAAATGGTGCGATCGCTGCTAAAAAAGTGGACATACCAAAGATCATTGCTGGAAACTTCACGAGAAGCCAAGAAATTTCAAACAGAAACCCAAAACAAAAAGCAAAGGATTGATGGTTGGTACTACTGAGTCTGAAGGAGATTCTCTAAGCTCCGAAGAATTACGAGGAAAATTCTGAACAAACATGCTTATGCAAATTTATGTGAGAAACCTTCTCCCTCTGTTACTTTAGCACACTCAGGTATTGCCTTCACTCAAGCTCTTAGTAGTGCCACTACATCTAAGAATATTTAGATAGTTGATTCAGGTGCGACTGACCATATAATTGGGTTTAAAGAGCTATTTTTTGAATTTAATGCTTCTTCTGAGGATTCTATTAAAGTGGCTAATGGGCAGCATGCTAAACTTTTAGGCTTAGACACAGTTGTTATTTCTACAAACATAGTGTTAAAGGATGTCTTATATGTTCCTGAAATCAAATGTAACCTATTATTTGTCTGACGGGTGGCAACACAAATAAATTGTCTTGTTATTTTTGACAAAAATGGTTGTGATTTTTAGGACTTGACCTTAGGGAGGATGATTGGCAATGCTAAGGAATGGAATGGATTTTACTATATTCAAGGAGATTCACCTATAGCACATAATTCTCGTGCTACCCCTTCTATTACTTTCACAAATGATCTTTATGTTATGGCAATCTAAGTTAAGGCCACCCTAGTCTTGGACTTGGTTATATGCAACTTTTGTTTCCCAGAATTAATAATAAATTGTTTTCTGAATTTCGTTGTGAAACTTGCCATCTAGCAAAACAGAATTGAAATTCTTATCCAAATCACACCTATGTTCCTATTCATCCTTTTAACATTGTTCATAGTGATGTATGGGGTCCATCTAAGCTTGAAACGAATTCTAAGGCTCATTGGTTTGTTACTTTTGTTGATGATCACACTCAATTAACTTGGGTCTTTCTAATGAAAGAAAAGTCAGAGGTCTTTTCCATCTTCAAATAGTTTTATGACTGTTAAAAATCCATTCCAGATCACAATCAAGATATTTTGTAGTGATAATGGAAAGGAGTACTTAAATTCTGATTTTAAAAATTTCCTGACCCTTCATGGCATACACCATCAAACCTCTTGTGTTTATTCTCTTCAACAAAATGGAATTTCAGAGAGATAAAAATAGACATCTCCTTGAAGTGTCTAGAGCCATTATATTTGGAGTTAACGTTCCTCACAAGTTTTAAGGGTATGCTGTTCTCACCTTAGCCTACTTGATTAATCGTATGCCATTCAAAACTTTGAACTTTTGTACACCCCTCCAAACCTTCCTTAACATATATTCCCACTCTTCCTTACTAACTCACTTCCTAAAAGAGTTTTTGGTTGTATTGCCTTTGTGTACAATGACCATGGGGGAAAGCTAGATCCACGAGCAATTAAATGTGTATTTTTAGGATACTCTTCAGGTTAAAAAGGGTGTAAGTGTTATTCTTCTCCTACCAAAGAGGTGTATGTCACTATGAATGTCAAATTTATTGAACAACAGTCTTTTTATCCTAAATCACCCATTCAGGGGGAGAGTGAGTGGAGTGAATGGCTCATTTGTGACACCAAGCATGATAAATCTAATAAAAAAACAACATACTGAGCCTAATGGACCTCAGACGTCACTTGATGAACCCATTATCTCTATCTCTCCTGCCACACATACTGAGAATTGTCTGGACAGATCTAGAAATTGCTCAAATTCTCACCTTTTATCAGAAAACAATCCTGGAACCTGTGAATCAGAGTCTAAGAACTCTGGAAACCTTTCGACCAAATCTGATTTTCAAGATAAAAACCCTTTTGAGCTTGTAAACTCTCTCAACAAACCAGATTTGACTGAGACTATGGTGGACGAATCTCTTAATGTTACTGAACAGTAGCATGAAGGAGAAAGTTCCATTACCATACTAAGGCAAAGCCATGATTTTATACCTGAGACAAGTCTTGAAGCTCTATATTGGCCTATAGTCTTGAGAAAGGGAAAGAGAAGCTGTACCCAACATCCTATTGGTAGGTATATCTAATACAAAAAGCTCTTTCCTCATCTGAAGACATTTGTTACTAATGTTGAAAGTGTAAAAATCCCTAAAAGTTTTAATAAGGCTTTTGTTGATCCAAAATAGAAACAAGCTATAGAAGAAGAGTTGAGAGCTCTACATAAGAATAGAACTCGAAAGATTGTGAATCTACCTAAGGGTAAATCTATTGTGAGTAGTAAGTAGGTATTTACAATGAAGTATAATCCTGATGAGAGTATAAATAAATACAAAGCTTGACTAGTTGTCAAGGGGTTTACTCAAACTTATGGTATTGATTACTAAGAGACTCTTGCTCCTGTGGCTAAGCTCAATATCATAAAGGTTTTAATATCCCTTACTGCAAACTTAAATTGGCCTTTACATCAACTGGATGTGAAAAATGCCTTCCTTAATGGTGATCTTTAGGAAGAGGTATACATGGAAGTCCCTTTAGGTATGAGAACCTTAGAAAATGTTGGTAAAGTCTGCAAACTTTATAAATCTCTGTATGGTTTAAAACAATCCCCAAGAGCTTGGTTTGAAAAGTTTTCCCGTGCTATTAAGGGTTTAGGCTATACACAATGCCAGGTAGACCACAACTTATTTGTTAAACACTGTGGAGACAAAATAACAGCCTTTATTGTTTATGTTGATGATATAATGTTAACAGGTAATGATGCTGAAGAGATAACTAAACTTAAAAGGAGCATGGAAGTTGAATTTGAAATCAAGGATCTTGGTTCCTTGAGATACTTTCTTGTCATGGAAGTGGCAAGAACCCAAAAGAGAATCAATGTGTCACAATGAAAGTACACTTTAGACTTGCTAAAGGAAACAGAGATGTTGGGAGCAGGGCTTGCTAATACCCCAATGGAGCTTAATCAGAAGTTAACCATTAGACCTAATGGTATAGTAGTGAATAAAGAGAGAGATCAAAGGTTAGTGGGAAAATTGATTTACTTGTCACATACAAGACCTGATATATGTTTTCCAGTAAGTGTTGTAAGCCAGTTCTCTAGCAATCCTCAAAAAGAGCATATGACAGCAGTATACAGAATTTTAAGATACTTGAAGAAAACTCCTGGACAAGGATTGTTCTTTGGAAAAGGGGAATTTAGAAGCATTGAGTTGTTTACTGATGCTGATTAGGGAGGCTCTAAATTTGACAGGAAATCTACCATTGATTATTGTTCCTATATGTGGGAAAACTTGGTAACATGGAGAAGTAAGAAACAAACAATAGTCTCAAGAAGCTCAGCGAAGTCTGAATATAGAGCCTTGGCATTGGGGATGTGGATTGTGAGACTCTTAAGAGAGCTTAAGGTTGGGATTGCTGATGCAATCAAGGTTTGGTGCTATAACGTTTCAGCAATAAAGATTGCTAATAACCCTATCCATCATGACCACACAAAACATGAAGAGATTAACCGACGATTCATTAAAGAGAAAATTGAGGCAAACGTGATTTATTTATCTTATGTCCCTTCAAGGAAGCAGATTGCAAATGTTATGACCAAGTCATTAGCTAGAGAAAAAATTGAGGGGTTCAGGAGCAAGATAGGAATGATTAATATCTATTCTCCAGCTTGAGGGGAAGTGTTGAGAATGGGCTTGCTACCTTTAGGCCCATAATCAACATTTAACCTAATGTCTTTTTATTTCTTGTTATGTTATTATTCTAGTATTTATTAGTTATTATTATTCATGTTTGTGGGAGAAATTTAAGGGATTTGATCTCGATTATGCTCTCCCTCCTTGTACTATTTATCAATACACCTACTGTGAATAACATCAGAGCATTTGCAGCCAAATACTATAATTAATGAATCTGTGAGAGACTATATCTTGCCTTTTGGGAGATAGGATGCATTCAAAACCTAGCCATGTTGTAGATCTCATTACTAAGACTAGAGTATCGAGTGAGGAGAGTGGTGATGATAAACACACATGGATCATTCAATTGATGGCAATTATTATGTGAAATCTAGTTAGTCCTTTCTTTTTGCAAGTCCAAGAGGAAAGTAATCTTACATGGCGCAATATCTAGAAATGGTTAATACTGGAGAAGATAAAGACACTTTTTTGGCAACTAGTGCATGATATAGTGCAACACCACGGAGTTCCACATGAGGAGAGGATTGACCATTATGGGACCATGTTTGTTCAAATGTAACCAACCAGAAGACACAATGCATCTTTTCCAGGAATGTAGACATGCAAATCAATGGTGGATGGAGTATGTCGGAGCTGATCTAATTGATAAATTTGTTAGTCTGGATAAGAAGAATTGGATCAATTGGAATATCAAGATGCAAGCAGAGAATTCTACTACATAAGTTGTTCCTTGGAATTTACTCTTTGCTTACGCTTGTTAGAATATTTAGAATTCCAGATGCTCATTTCTCTTTCAAGGGCAAAATGGGATGGTCTTCGAGGAACCCTGTAATTTTATTTTCAAAGTTGCTACCGATATTAAGCTAGGGAAACAGCTTCCTGGAGCTACAGGTTCACACTTTTATGAGTCTACTCAGGCTTGACTTGAATACCATTAATTAGATTAGAGACTGATGGTTCAATTTTAGAGAATAGGCAAGTTACTTACGGAGGAATTCTTAAAGACAGAAATGGTGACTAGATTATAGGATTTAGTCACAAGTTAGGACATGTTTCTACAACTTTCTAAAATTTATGGCATTTACAAAAGGCTTGAATTATGCTAGCAAAAAGGATACAAGGCAGTGGAAGAATTTTATAACTGTGCGTAGGCGATTTCAACAAAGGGCAACCATCACTGTTATCCATTTCAACGTATCATTGACGCCATAAAAAAGATTATTGTACAAGAAATGCTATATTTCTCTTCATTTTTTGTATAGGGAGAACAGCAGATAGGAAGATTACCTTGCCAAACTATATCATACCCTCCCCTCTGATTCTAACTTTATTGAGTCTCCACCCATAACATGTGCGGCTGTTTTGTTCTAATTTTTCTTTCTTTTTTTTCTCCTTTGTTCTTGTCTTTTGGGTCATGCTGTTGTAGCTTTGCATTCTTTTTAGTTGTATGATTTTTCAACTCTAGTCAACAAAAAAAAAAAAAAAATCTATTTGCATTGTCAACTATACTTCGATTGTGACTAACATTTAAAAAAATATTTTTTAATTTATATTTTTAAGGAACCATTGTTTTATTATGTTGAGAAAAATGACAACAAATAAAAAAATAGGAAATGAGAAAAAAAGTAAAGATAATGCAATTTTTAATCTCCCAAATTTATCTTAATTGTGGATTTCATTTCTCAAATTCAATTTTTATCAATTTGATCACTAAAGTTTACTTCAATTGTTAATTTGATCCTTACTGTTTAGAAAAAAAAGATAATATTGCTAAAATCTATTAACATATATCATAAAATAATGATAATAGTCATGTAGATTAATAATATATATATATATATATATAACTATTCAGTTGGAAAAAAATTCTGAAATTTTAAAAAACAAGAACAAAATATGTGTAAGGGATATTGATAAAAGTTAATCTAATGTAAGTACTAATTTGTTCTTATTTAACAAATACATGTTGAATCATCAGTATACGTTATACACTAAACTAATTTGAAAGTCAATTTGTACTTTAAAATTTAAAAACTCATGATTACTTAAAAAAAAACGTAAAGAATCAAATTGATAATTGAAACAAACTTAAAGAATGGAATGTTTTATTATCTAAACATAATAATTTTGATTTAATATGGAGAAAAACTTCGGGCCAAAAAATGTGAAAAAATGTTTTTGTTTACCATGAGGCAGTGAGGGTTTTTTGGCTCCGTCAGATCAACACAAGCAGGCGAGTTGACAAATGTAAAGCAAATAATGCTCTGGATCCCGTTCTCACCTGGACCAGGTTCGTGCATTCAGAAAACAGCGGACTTCATATCCGTAAAATTTCATCACTTGACGAATGCAACCAAACAAGTTCCTTCACGTTAAAATAATCTGCGGCAAAGGGTGGATGCGTTCTCTGGAACCCATACATCACTTCAGCAAATATTCTAGAAAACAACTCTAAACCAACGTAGGCTTCTTGAATTTCCCATGAACCCACACCCTTCGCATGCTCTTCCCTTGCTGACGATTCAGAGACTTGACACAACAATAATCAAGCTCGAGCTGCAAGGTTCATAGGCATAAAATTAAATGGCGGGCAGCCAATAGCCATATGTCAAAAACAGTGCAGAAACTGCATGAGACGCACAAGCTATACAAGTTAGACAGGTGGGAGATTCCATGAAGTGGACTGTATATTGAACAACCACTACGCTATTAACTGATGCTAAGCTCAGTTCACATCAACAAACGTGCAAATAAGCACATAGTTTAATGCAGGACGACAGTATGTCAGTATCGCACATACAGTTCTGTTTCTTTTTTAGCATGAAATATTCATTACTAACATCAACCACAAGTCCACTTCCCTAACTACAGGGCGCTTGGCTCACTTGGAAAGGAGGTGAGTCTGCTTAACCTGAGGTCTCGTATTCAAGTGCCAAGGTATGCAGCTACATAATTTCCTGATGGGAGGTACCCCACCCCTCGAGGTGGCCCAAACAGATGCCGAGCTGGATTAGTCTGGGCTGAGCCTAGGATACCGGTGCACAAGCCCAAAAAAAAAAAGGGTCCACTTCCCTATAAATAAAATAAGTACCTCCAATCTGAAATGTAAAACACAGTACCTCAGTGAAGCCTGCGCCCACAAATAGGTCTCTGACAGTATCTAAACAGAAGAAATATGAACGTGTGCCATCTGACCGCTTGTATTCCCTGAATCCGACTCTCTTAGCTTGCTCAAACCGAAGCATGGTCATATCATACAGACCTGATTTCATGAAGTTTAATCATTCGTAGCAGTTTAGGGTTCATAAGAAATATTATGATTTGTATCTTGGTTAGAAAATAATGTGATAAGGATTCACTAACGCGCTACAACAGCATACAGATTTTCACAAAGACTCCAGATAAAATTGACTGCTAGTTTATTACCATAGTCCCTGAAAAATACCATTCCTCCAGGCTTCAACACAGCAAAACACTCGTTGATGGACCTCGACATTCTTTCCAGTGGCACTGCTGACAGAGTAAATATCTGATAAATTATCCATCAACCCAAGAAACTAATTCATTAAGATGTCATCAAAAACATGTTATAGTTTTCAACACGAGACTGCAATGCAAGTGAAATCCAGACAGATGACAAGAAAGACTGAGCATCACTCGAGGCAAAACAATCTTAGACCATACTATTACCTAGGCATTTAAAAAATCAGAGGTCATAGACACATCAGAGCCACAATATGAGAGCATAAACGCATGTATCCTCCAGAATAAAATCAAAAAGCGCATAAACAAGATGATTGTGCGTATGATGAAAGAGCAAATTGTTTGCAAGACACTTTTGTGACGAGATGTCAACTTTGAAAAGTATAATATAAAGTGACTTACTGTTGTTATAATATTAGGGGCTAAAGTACAAATCTACTCCTGAATATTTTCAAAAAAGGCACAATGACACCCCTACATTTTTAAAAACAGGACAATGTCACCTTGGATTAACAAAAGTAGCTAACAATGTTAATTTCTTTAGATGGGTCCCACATATTAGTGCCACATAGATCTTCTTCCTCCTTGATTTGACCACACACCTATGTGCAAGACACACTTTCTTCTTCCTCCCACCTACTCGTAAAGCCATACTCCCTATGATTTGAAACACTTGAGGCATGCACCCAAACCATGGCAACAAAAACATAATCCATAGCATTTGATATTAATATTCCCAGACCAACCCAAATCAATTGATATCATTTGGATCAAGAATGCAAAAACAAAAACATAGTGTATGGCGCCATCTGGGTAAACGAGAACTTGACAATGAGTAATGACAATATTAGTATTAGTTAGAATAATGCAGCAGGTGAAATAGGAGATGGAGTGGGATTAAGAAAATGAAGATGGGGTTTTGGGTGCAGCATGCGATAGTGTACATGGTAACTAATATTTCTAGTCTCACACATGCTCTCTGATTATAGAGATTTTAATTCGTGTAGTTCTACACAAGAACTAATCCTAGTTAGAAGAAATTGCTAGTTAGTGTTCTTAAACCCAAACCAGATTGAACTGTTGGTGAACACGATTGGAGAGTTGCACAAATGCTGGAATTCCAACGAGTTCAGCCATCAGATCTCAGGAAGTGAGGATGGAATCTCGAGTCGCAAAGCAAGGAAGGAAGGAATCTTGCAGTCTTCAAGTACGAAGAGTGAAGATTGAGACAACGCTGGTGAAGGATTAACAGAGGTAATCTCGCAGTCTTTGAGTTGCAAAGCAAGGAATCTTGTGGTCCCGATGAATCAGATCTTGGCAAGTGAAAGGGGAAGAAGAAGCTTAGGCAAAGTTGCCATCACTGTTGACGATGGAGGAAGATGACGATAATGATGGAGAGGTGGGAAGATGAAACTGTACAGCTATGACTAGGAAGACAAAGAGGCAAAGAAGAACTAGCTTGCAACCCAATAGTGAATAATTCGCTTGCACACATGGCATCAAAGTGGGGGGCCCATTTGAAAACACCATTAGCTACTTTTGTTAGTCCAAGGCGACATTGTCCCTTTTTTAAAAACATGGGGATGACATTGTGACTTTTTGAAAATGCTCGAGGGAAATTTGTACTTTAACCCTGATATTAATAACTCTAAACACTAGTTTCAGTCCCATATATACTGGTGGTCTGGAAACATCACATAATTAAACTTATGATACTTTAGAAAGAAAAGGTCTTACCAAGGTTATAAAATCTACTCCACCAATACAACCATCATATCCCTCCCGTGAACATGTATTGGTAAAACATGGTTCATTACCCTCCTTGGACTCTGGAGAAAAATGATATAACTAAATCTAATTTATCAAATAATAAAGCAAAATAGATCACACCAATACCATAAAGATGAAGCAGAAACCTGAAACACAGTTTGACTGCTTTTGTAAAAACTTGTTTCGGCAAGAATTGCATGCCAACCACGGGGGAAATCCATTAGTGCAAACATCACAACAGAATGTGTGGAAACGATCTTCAAAAGAGCCAATTGTAGCAGAACCTATAACTTCTTGAGCCCTATTTAAACTCTTGCTGCTACAGTCGCATGCATAAACAATAGCATCTTTGTTCGCTCTAAACAGGAAAATTTTGTCAAGGATAGTAAGTTCAAGATCCAAAACCAATATCAAATAAACTACCTAAAAGAAAGTAAATTATTTTAACCTTCAAACCAACAAAACATGAATGAACAATCGATTCACAGCTACAACCAACCATTTTCAACCAATCAAATTCTCCAAAAGCTAAAGTATAAAATGGTGATAATTTATTCAAGAATCATCAAGCCATTAACATTAGATAAGAAGTCGACCAAAAATAAGTCACAAATATGCAACTTAAACCCAGGTTTCTAAAGAAGCAGAGTGTATCTGTGTCACATGTGGAAGCCAAACTCAAGAAAGTTTTGGACTTTTGGTATTTTTCACACTCAATGACTTTAGCATGTTTGCATGAACAAAATAGATAGGACTCAGGAGAACGTCAGCAATAGAAGTCTCATCAAACCAAGAAATCTGCAGAGAACAGCAAGAGATGTAGTTCCTTCTGCATATATTAAGATTGTCTGAGCACCAGTATACCCATGCTGTAACCAGCCAAAAATCTAGGTAAGCACGCCACACAAACACAACAGAGCAAAAGAAACTGCTCTCCGTGAAACAAATCAAGCACGCCGATTGAAAGGGAATACAGGACAAGCTTTCTAGATTCGGGCATGCCCATGTTCCACAGCAAACAAGGTGGGGGGGCATAAGTGCATGATCCGACATCAATAAGTCTCTGCACAAGAGCAGTAACCAATCAAACTCTCTTGAAATAGCACATCTCTGTATAACCGCTCAAAAAAGATCGTTCACGTTATCACGTATATTGTCCAGAGTCTAGGCGGTGAATAGCTACTATCAGCATAGGCCCAGTTAAGGTTTGGGGATAAATTTGTGCCGGTATTATCCCGCTGATGATTTGCGAATATCGGTTCTTTTGTTAGGCCTGTGACCCTCAATGAGAAAAAAAGGGTTTAGGCCAGGCCAAGCAGAATGGTATTAGGAATTAAAAGTAATCACTAATCAGGGTTTATGATCACTGATGTTATTTGAAGTCAAAATGTAGCCAGAACGACTTCCGATTGTTTGGTTCTCGTACTACACAAAGAATCGAAGGATTGGATTGGCAGTGAAGAAGAGCAAAGCCAAATAAAAGACTGTATTACCACAGTATTGTCTCCGACCCATTCCCCGGGAAGAAAATTACCGCAAAATTGGGAGAGCAGTACTTCCATTGCCACAACCTACTTCCAAAACTGCGTTTTCTCCACAGGAAAGCAGTTCAGGGAATTCCTTCACCAAATATCGTCTCTCCTGAATCAACATTTACGCATAGTTTAAACAAATAAAGACAGTTTAAAATAAATGTACAATAAAGAAATCTTGCAGCGGAAAAACCTTAAAGAATTTCCCCGAGGAATGACGGGTGTGAAATTGCTCCCAGGCATCCACGTCGGCTTCTGCTTCTCTCGCAAAAGACGACGGCTCATATGGTAGTAAGTGGTAACGAAAAGAAGGATTTGCTTCGATCTCTGCTCTTAGTTCTTCCCAGTCGAAGCCCTTGGAGAAGTATTCTGCTTCGCAGCTCATTCTCCGAATCTTTGCGCGACGCGCCTCAGGGTACCCAATTGAAACCCTGCATGCCCTCCTCATCCAACCCCACGGTCAAATGAGTAGATTATATGGGCAAAAGTGTAACTTTACTATTATATTAGTCCTTTAATTCTTAAATTCTAAAAACTAATAAAATATTTTAAAGGGACAAAGCAACTTTTAATCCCTTAACGTTTGGGATTTTATTAACTTGGTCCGTTAACTTTAATTTTTGTCATATGAGTCCCCAGCGTTTACTTTTGTTATTAAGTGATTTTTTTATGTTTTGTAAGACAAAATAACCCTAAAAAAATTGATATGAAAACTAGATTGTTGATGTAAAATATACATGTGGATTAAATAAAATGCGTCAACAAAATCCATCAAGCCCTAATTACTTATATGAAATCCACAATAGTGATAGCAATATAATAAAATAAATAACAAATAAGTAATTAACACTTGACAAACTTAACTAATGTTTTTTATTTAATTCATCAGTATATTTCACTTCAGCAATCTAATTCCATATCAATATTTTTGGGTTATTTTGTCTTGTAAAATTTAAAGGACTTGATAACTAAAGAAAATATTAAGAACTCAAATGATACAATTTAAAGTCAAATGACCAAATCGATGTAATTATAAAAGAAAGAGACGAAAAGTTATTTTAGCCCCATTTTAAAATATTAATATATCAAGTTTAATTTTGGAAGAATTATAGTCAGCCCTCTCTTAAGAAAATTTATCACAAACAAAGATTAATTCAAAATGAATTGTTGTTAAAATGTGAAATATGACCTATTATTTTTTAAATGAGACTTATTATTGGTCCTTATTTATAATTAGTTTTATTGAGAGGGAGTTGACTATAATTCTCCCTTTAATTTTTAAGGAATGACAATGATCGAACTAAAATATCATCATTTAAAATTTTTTGTTTGTATTTAAAATTGCAATGTTAACATTTTTTAATTAACATAACAGTATTAGGTTAATGAACAATGAGACCACCTCTTTTACACAAACACACATGGTATTTAGATATGATTTTGCAAGTTATTAACAAATTTTTTACTGATTGTATCAAGTTGTTGACACCAACTCTAATTGTTCCTAAGATGAGTGAATGAACATGATGCTTATCAATAAAAAGCTTTTTGTTTAAACCTAAAATGAAGCATTACACTAACAAAAAACTCAAAAGAAATGTCAAGCACTGTGATGTATCAATTAATGCAAGGCCTAGTTTGTTTCTCAAATAAGTTCACACTAAACATGTACTAAGGGAAAGGATGTAGCCTTTAAGACTCGGAGCCATTGGATGTGGAGGACCGTTAAGACGACATGAGATCGTTATTTAATATGTCATGAACCTTACTAGACTGTGCCAAGTGATAATGGATATTTCGCATACGAGCTCCTAATTTTTCAAGTGTGAGGGTTTCAGGCATGTGAGTATAAAAGAGGTTCAGCTAATGAAATCAAGGGAATACATGCGCAAAAGTAGACTCTTTCCTTAACTTTCAATTCAAATTCACCTTACACTTAGGTTTAGACTTTGTTATTTCAATTTCACAATTGTAGTTTTTGTGATTTTGTACTTCAATTTTAGTAATCAAATCTTCTTTACGTCATTATATTTGTATCTTCGTATTCAGGTGAATTGAGATAAGGAAGCTCGAGGACTTCCTTCTTATTTATGAGACTTTACGTCTCTGTCACATTTGGTATTTAAATTATTCAAATACAATGAACAATTTATAACTAATACTTTCATTTTGAAAAACATATCAACTTACAAATAAGTGTTAAGAATTTAAATTTTTTTTGCAACGTTTACATTGATAAATTAAATTTTAGATTTAAAATTTTGCATTCCAAAACTCATATTTAAATCAATATATTTATAATTCTTTGTTTGAGTAGTTTAAAAAAAATTCAAATGAAGAAGAGAGATAAACTAAAATTTGAAACAAAAATAAAAAATTAGAAATAATGAGTTTATTTTTATTTTTAAATCAACATGAGATAAGAAAAGATTTGAAAGTTATAAAGATATTACTAGTGAAAACACGAGGAGAACATGATGTTAAGAGTGATTAGAATTTCAAATAATTAAGATATAAAAAAATTAAAATTACAAATAAATTATAATTTGAAATAGATTTGGATTTGAACTAAATCCAAATTCATAATTTTTTGTATATCCAAATGAGAGATTTAGTTTAAATCCAAATCTAAATTCAAATTCTCATTAATTCAAATGTACCATTATAGAATTTTCAAAATTATATAACTATTGATATTTTCATCATTTCATTTTTAAAGCATAATATATATATATATATATATATATTTATAAAAAAATTTAAAAAATATTACAAATTAATATAAAATATTAGTTGTGGTTTTTACAAAAAAACCAACATTTTAAAGTTACATGTCTTCTTAAAAAATATCACATTTCCTTGGAATGATGACACGCCAGTTTTGATTTAATTCTTTTTTTATGTGAGCATGAACTCGGCTGCTTAAAAAATAAAAATTGGTATGAGAATAATCCAAAGTAACACTATGAAATTAAAACTCCAATGTTTCAATTTTGGACTTTTTTTTTTGGGAATCGTTTCATGTGTTACGATAGGAAATGTATCAGAAAAAACAATGATTTATTGATGACATTATTCTACAAAACACTCTTCGTTAACTAAGTGCAAACATGCCAACCAATGGTGGAAAGAGTTCGTGAGTCCTGAACTGTGGGACAAATTGCAAAATCTAAATGGGAAGGATTGGCTAGGGTGGAATATATAGAGCAATGCAGGCAAAATGTTCGCGCAGGAGGTTCGTTTGGAAGACGCTATTTGCTTTTGCAATTTGGGATAGTTGAAAGTGCAGATGCAAGAAGTAATTTCAAGAGGAGGAAGAATTATGTCTGAGGAGCCCACTGCTTCTCTCTTCAAAGTAGTGGCTGATTTAGCTATAAAGCAGCGTCTACCTAGAGAACGACAATTAGGCAACGTTTACTTTGCATGGTAAGGCAGTGAGGAGGCTTACAAATTAGAAACGAATTGCTCTACCTTACAGGATGGGTCTGGCTCTCGTGGTGGCGTCTTCAAATGCAAGAATGGTCACTAGATTCAAGGTTTCAGTTGCAAGTTGGGCAAAGCAACCCCTGTCATTTCTGGGATATGTGTCACTTATAAAAGGCTTGAATTGTGTCGGCTTTCTGGAGTTACAGTTATGGAGGTTTTTGTGATTACATGAATACTATATTCACAATTTTAAGGGATAATCATAATTATTACTCTTTTACCGATATTAATGACCCCACTAGGAGTTTAGTAAATAGGAATTGTGATATTAAATTCTATTTTGTTTGTAGAGAGGAAAACACTATAGCTAGTTATTTAGCTAGACTAGCTTTCATTTACACCACTAACACAACTTCTTTTCTCCAACATCCCATCCCGGTAATTTGACCATGATACTACCAAAAAATATATATTTATTAATATATTATATTTTTAAAAATATTTTTCAAATACTACAAATTTTAAAACTTGGTTTTAATGACACTGAGTTTCAATTTTTTTTTTGGCGCAATAGTATAGTGAACTTTTTTTTTCAGAAAAGTATAAAACTTGGCTTGATAGAAGCCAAGTTCTATACTTATGTTTAAAAAAAATAAAAAATTAATGTAATATGTGTGGAAGTTTATGTCTATTATGACTCCACCTTAATATATGATTGTACTCCATAATTTCTTTTCTCTTCCTCTCTTGTTGCTAATGCTGGTAATTCAGGTCCAGCCCAACGAGTTGACCTGAACCTGGCTGAAAAAATTTAAGGCTAGACTTGAAAAAAAAGATAGTTTTTTTTATGTTCATGCCTATTGGCCCAAATGCCTAAATAAAACAAATTTATTTTTTAAAATATATAAAATATAATTAAATATTAATTAATTCTTTAAGTTTTAAGTTATTTTATATTAAAATATTATATATTTGAGTCCTATATATTGTTTAAGTATCAAAAAATATATTTTATATTTTTTTATAAAATAAAAAAATTATTAATTACACCCATAATTAAAAGTATTATTCTATTCCTATTTATAAATCACACCTAATATTTTCATCAGAATTAAGAAAAAACTTGCAAATCTTATTAATTTTAAGACAATTAAGATATTTGCTTTCTTTGTTTTTGGGAACTTGTGGTTTAGCTTTATGCTGCCTTCTTTTGATGTTTATGCAGGTGTTGCACTTATTGAAGGCTTTCCTTAATATTCAGCACTACTTGCATAGGCTAAAAGAGAGCTGAGACTTCCTAAGAAAAAACATTAATTAAATATTCAAATAATAAAATTTAAGACAATTAAGGTATTTCATTCAAATATCCGAATAATAAAATATAATTAAGTATTAATTAGTTGTTTTAAAATTAATGAGATTTGTAAATTTTTTTTAATTTTGATGAAAATGTTAGGAGTAATTTATAAATAAAAATAGAATAATACTCTTAATTGTGAGTGTAATTAATAATATTTTTTATTTTATAAAAAATATAAAATATATTTTTTGATATTTAAATGATATATAAAACTCAAATATATAATATTTTAGTATAAAATAACCCAAAACTTAAAAAGTTAATTAATATTTAATTATATTTTAAAGTTAAACTTAAAAAAATATTTTTTTTTATGTTCATGTCTGTTAATCCAAACACTCGTTGGGCTAATAGGCTTAAATTATAAAGAAAACTTGATAGTGATTTTTTTTTTTAAATGTTTGAGCAGGTTTAGCTTGGTTTATTGATTTTGATTCGAATTATCGACTCTTGCAATAAGGGAGAAAGGGAAGATAAATTATAGAGTACAATTATATATTGAGATACAGTTATAGCAGACATAATCTACCACATATATTGCATCAATTTTTTATTTTTTTAAATATAAGTACAAAACTTGGCTTGATACTTTTTTAAAAAGATTTCGTACAGAACTTGGCTTGATGTATAGAAAAAAAAATTTGAAACTCAATGTCATTGAAGTCAAATTTTAAAATTTATAATATTTAAAAAAATATTTTTAAAAGTATAATATATTGATAAATAATTTTTTTTTAGTAACATAGTCAAATTGCCTCCCATCACTTGACAGCGTTGATGGGGATTTTGATGTTGTTGATTTTTTATTTTTCTCTATTGTTTTTTTTTTCCCAGCTAGACTAATTGTGCCTTACTTGCGCTTCGACCTGTTTTCTGAATGATTATGTTTCTCCAATTATTAAAAGAAAAACACCTATTATTTAAAAAAAACTTGGAAAATTGCGAAGATCAATTATTCTGCACATCATCTTAACCATCGTGTAAATTTTATGTATTAATTCACTCCTAATCACAATATAAATAATTATTAATTAATTACATTTTAAAAAAGGGAGAAAATGATAATAAAATTCTCCTACATTATATAAATGACAATTCGATCTCTTAAAATACTATAATTTTATTGAAATTTGTAGAAACTTTTCTGTCATTGATAAATTTATGTAAATAACCAAATTACCCTCATAACAATATCAATAATTTGATATGTAAAATTAAGATTTGCTATTATATTATTGTGAATATAATAAGTAAAATTGTAATTACTTAAATAAAATTTGTGATCATTACTTGTTATTTCTAACATTTGTAACAATATCAAGAATTTGACATGCGAAATTGTGATTTGCTATAACATAGTTGTAAATATAAAAAAAATTATGATTATTTAAACAAAACTTATAATTATTACTTATTATTTTCAATACTTGTAGCAATATTAAGATTTTGATATGCAAAATTGTGATTTACTATTACGCTGTTGCAAACACTTGTAGCAATATTAGGAGATTTATTTTCAACAAAGACAATATGATCATTTACATAAATTCATCAATGACATAAATTTTTAAAAACTTCAATAGAATTATAACATTTTTAAAAACTAAATTATCATTTATATAATTCAAAAAAAATTTATTATTATTGTTTCTTAAAAAATCAAAAAGATCAATTTTTTTTTACATCTTTCACATCTTACTCATGAATGAAATAAATATAACATTTAATTTATTTAAAATATCTCCATTAATTACTTAAATGAAATATAATAAAATAAGGATGTATGAAAAAGTATGCTCTCTTCGTTAAAAAATGTAAGCTATTTTTTAAAAAGTTGAATGTTAAAAAATATAATGCATTTTAATCTTTTAAAATATAATCATTGTTTTTTTTTAATATCCTTATTGATAATGACTTTATATTTATTATAGTGTGTTTAATAAGAGTAAATATTGAAAGAAAGAGTTAGTTTAAAAGTAAGTAATTATTTTATTAAGATGAGTTAAAAATGCCTTATATTTTAAATGGAGGAAGTAAAAGTTAAGCAAGTCCTATATTTTTAAAGAAGCGAGGACTTGTAGAAAATGATATACTGTGATACAGAGGGAGTACATGAAATTTAAAATTAATTGTACAATTTATAATAAACATAGTGCAAATATTTATTGATTTTTATATAAAATATATAAATTTCAAAATGCTAAGTTCGTTTTAACCATAAGTATCTGCACTATAATATCAGTCACATTTTCTGAACAACGTCGGTTCATCCTTCTTTGTCAGTGCAAGGGGCGTGCAGTCAATTCTTACGCCACTTCGAACCCACAATCCATTCTTTGGCAGAAAAAAGCTCAATCAGGAGCATGGATAGCAAATTGAGCCCCCTAAGTTTAATTGTCAAGAAACTCTAGATTGGTGTCTCCTATGTCAGAATGCCTAAATTATATGCTTTGGTAAACTTACGAGATATTTTGACATCATTCTAATCTTCAGATACTGTTCAAAAATCTCAGTTTTCACAATTTCTCACCTGCGTGTTGCAGGGCTCTTCTTAGTTCATCTGCTATCTCTTGAAGAAGAATAGGTTTTCGAATTAATCCGTTCATTCCAACCCGCAGGCATCTATCCATCACATCTTCTTCTGCACTTGCTGTAAGAGCTATAATCAAGGGCCAGTTGCGGCTGTGGAACTTCCGAATTCTCATAGCCACATCAAAACCATCCATTTCGGGCATGTGCAGATCCAAAAGGATGACGTTGAATGTATTACCAGATGCACTTACAGCACCCAGGCATTCAAACCCTGATGAAACAGCAGTTACTTGACAACCCAACTTCTCAAGAAGTTTTTTCGTCACTGTCCTGTTTATGTCGTCGTCGTCGGCTAACACAACCTTGAGGCTTCTGAACCGAGAGTCCAGAGAATCTTTAGGTGCTAAAATGGATCTTCCGTGTGATGGCCCTATCTGAAACTTGAGGGCAAGTGTCATGCTTTGTGCCAAACCTAGAGCGTTCAGTGATAACCAGATATTGCCTTGCATCATCTGCAAATCATTCCACATTGTAAATTCTGAATTACTAAGAAGGATATTATCAATATCCATCAGACTCGGAATATCTAAAAAGAAAAGAAGTTCAGATTTTCTTTTGCATAGAAAGCATGATCCCACTCTACCGATCTTCTAAGGCACATAAGTCTCATTTAATTTATTTTACCCACCCCCTTTAACTGTTCAAAAATATGAATACAAGTCGGCCTTTGCCAATTGGTTTCCTGATCTTGCTGATGGAGCTCAAATAAAAATCCAGCATCAATAATGATCTCAAAATTGGTTTCCATAGGGTAGTCCATGTAAGTTCAAACCCACCATCACCTTTGTTTCCTTGAACAAAGAGGCTCATATTACTAAAGTTCTGATATCACAATATTATCTTGATCATGCCTACAGTATTAAAATCAACAAATTTAACCTCAGTTAACCTCCTTGCAGAATGACTGATGAGACAAACAATTATCCCAACATGGGGGAACAAAGCAAATGCGTAGTGTCATTAAACTAAAATGGCAGAGCGACTAATAGAGGCTGGATGGTTTTTCTTGGTTTGTTTTTGGTTTAGTGTTTTCCTTGTTTATTTCTTTGGCCCCTGGCCTCATCCTGTACTTAAACAAAATGACAGCGCAACTAAGTTCTTGAACTGAAATAAGATAGGAATGAGATTTACAGAAAAGCCATGCTGGCACTTTCTAAACAGCCTGTTCAACCAAAATTGAATGTCAAGTACTGATCAGTATTACGGACTAAGAGATCACACGAAATTATACTTCCTCAATAAATTGCAAGAAGAAAGATATCCTCTTTCACTAAAGTTGCCACTTGGCAAAAGCTGATAAAACTAGAAGGCCATGGAATGAGTCTATTAACCATCCAAGCCAATACTATAGTACTGGCAAAGTACTTACTATATATCAGAAAAGTCATCCACTTTTGACCGTAAATGAATTCCAACGAAAAACTTGGATACTTTTCATCATAGGATGAAAAACAAAGAGTGACTTCAGAAAGTAGCAGAGCATCGCGTCATCCAATTTGAAACAAAGATATTTAAAAATCATAAGCTGCCACTGTTTCTTCAGCTTTACATGAGGCCATGTAAATCTTAATGAAGAGAACAATTTAAGGAATTCCTCTGCTACACCCCAAATAACAAGCTGGCCTTACATATCTATGGTTCTAAATGCCAATAATTACCTTTCAATCCCTTCCTCCATCATCATCATCATCATTTTTTTTTCAGGTTATGTCATACTCCTCCTTTAATGTAGATGTCAAGATATGCCCCAAAACTTCAGTTGAATACAGTCATTTGCTAACTAGTAAAACTCCTTTGGGAATTAATGTATTTTATGCAAAGACTCTTGTTCATATATCAAGAAAAGAGAGTTTACATGGCCACTAAAAATGATGGATATGGAGCTGGGGAAGCTTTTAGCCCTTTAAGAAGTGGCATTCAACTCATCCAATTTGTTTTTCTCCATTAAATTTAAACCAGGAATCAAGCAACCAGATTTCCAAACCAAAACTTTTGATTAGTAAGCAAGCATGCAAGATTGGTCACCAAGACTCCCACCCAGCACAAGACTTGATGCAGCATAGACTAAAATAACATCTTTTTTTTTTTTGGTTCTTTTTTGGAACATACTTTAGAGTGTAAGTCAGTTCCTGATTATTTCTCATTGTTAAATCTGACAACTTTATTACTAAATTTCTCAGGATTATAGTAAATTCATCAATTCAAGCATCAACCTATGCATACGCTGCTTCAAACAAAATGTCCTAATCTGCACACAGCCAACTGCCTACAAATTTTAAATTAAAGTGAGAAACTTCAAAGCAGGAAAATGCATCTCATAACCTCGGATTTTTTTTTTTAAAAAACAACGCAGGAAGCATCATATGACTACATCAGAAAATAATTTATATTATACATATTAAATAAATAGAATGATGCACATACCTGTGCCAGTGTTTTGCACATGCTGAAGCTTAGGCCCTCATTAGGTTCATTGCTGTAGTGCCTTCCACCAGCATAGCGTCTTGCTGAAGCAGATTCACCTGAACGCGAACTTGTACCAGTTATCTGAAAATCAAATTTCATATATACACAATCATTTTGCATGCCTGATCTCCATATTCCCAAAGAATTATTGTCCTTATCCCCATTATCATTTCCAAGATAAACTTGGACACTGAAAGTCCTTTCTCCATCATATATGTTCAATAAATGGTCAATCATATGCAAAATTACTTGAAAAGCCCTTGCCTGGTCCCCTATCACCAAATCGGGCAACGACTTCTGCACTTCAATTTTAAAATCAAAGCCTTTATATACACACAGACATTTAGCAATACAAGCAGTTTCTCTCATCATCAAATGTAAATTGAAAGGTTTCATCTCTAACTGGAAGCTTCCTTTATCATTTACCGAAATCTCCATTACATCATTAATCAAACTTGAGAGAACATGGCCAACTTTGATCATTGTGTCAACTATAATCTTTTGCTCAGATCTCAAATTGCCCTCTTGAAACATTGAAAGCAGGCCCAGGATTGAATGCATAGGCCTGCGCATGCCATGACTCATCACTTTCTGAAATGATTTCCTTGCCTGACTAGCCATCATTGCATTCTTTTTAGCCTGTTGCAAAGCTCGGTTTTGCTCTGCCAGTTTCTGTCTCATGAGCTGAGACTCTTCAAGAATATTTGCATGAGACAGGGCTACAGCGACCTGATCAGCAACTACCTCCACTATCTCCATCTCTTGGTGGCTCCAAGGCCTAGAGTTTGAATTTGGAAGAACCAAAACCAGAATAGCATAGGATGTATCAACAAACTCAGGTGTCCCTCCTTTAAAATTTGAAACATGAAGCATCGGCATACGAATAGCTGCAACAGCACCTGACTCCCCAGACCCCCCCTTACTTGCAGATCCTAGTACTGATTCAGGCCTCAAAATCCTTACCCCTTTACTTTTTATTATCTCTAAGACATCTGGGTCGTTTATGGGAATAGAATAGTGAAAAATCTCAGGGGAGCTTGTTTTCAACTCATGGGTTAAGTACATTTCTCGTCCATCCTCATTTGGCATCCAAACAGCGCAGTTATGCAAGGCCAATGAGTTAGAGAGCTTAACAAGGGTGGTGTACAAGATTGTATGCTTATCCAGAGACTTTCTGATTTCCCGTGTTAGCATACGAACATGCCAGCTTGCTTCTTTTTGTCTTCTGATCATTCCAATCTCCTGGTCTAATTCCAACACGTTCTGCTTCAGAAAGAGCTCCCTCACCTTGATTTTGAGAAGAAGAGGAATCAGAGTAAAAAGGGTAATTGCAGTTGCACAGGAGACCAGAGCTGTAAGGAGTTTAGCAATTGTAAGGGAGAGCACCAACTGAAAGGAGTGTGGTCCGTAATAAGTATATGCATTAAGTAAATGCGTCAAGCCACAAAGGACTATGAATGCAATGAATTGGAGGAACACCCATTTGAAGGGGAGGTTGGAACGACTAACGAAGTAGAGGAGTTCAACAGGGATCGAAAAATATGCTATGGCAATAAAGAAGTCACTAACTCTTTGGCTCTCTAAAATGTTATGTATGCTCCAAAGCCCCTCTTCGTCACAATTGCACTGCGCATAATCACTGTCGATAGCAGAAACGGAGACAAAGATGTAAGAAGCCAACAAAAGAGAGGCTGATGCTTTTTCCATGGCTCCCCAGCTGGCTAGTATGTTTGAATATCATCCGTAAAAAAATATCATATTCCAAATCTTATCCAAGTTTTTTGTATATGACTAAAGGAAGCCTCATCCACCAGCTGACTTCGTATGATGTTGACGACTGATCTGCTGTATTCAAGGCTCGAGATCTAACATTTGCATCTGCCCAAACTCCTCATACTCTTTCTATTTTTGGGAACTCAATAACTTCAAAACAGAAAAGGCTCTGGATGATCAAAGAAAGCTGGATTATACTGAGAAATGAAATGGGAAAACCCGAATCACCTTGTTCAGTCTGGATTTAGGAAGATCACACACAGCCACACGGTGGAATGATGCATAAAGAGAACAGATTGCAATCGTTATGATATATTCCCTTAAATCAATAAATACTTCATCGTAAACACTTACCTAAGATGTCTAAGGAAAATTAAACCGACAGAAAACGGACTGAATCAATCCTTTGCAACCCAAAAGGCGAAGAAAACTGCTACAGAAAAAGGAGATATTCGTGTTCGCCCATGTCTCGGAGTCTATAGAGAAGTGTGTGGAAAGCTGAGAGAAGCAATGGGAATTGGGACCACACAGATTTACATGAAGCGAACCTAGACTCCCTCGGTTCTGTGCATCCGCCTCATGCCTCCCTCCCATGCCATGAACTTGGAGTATTCACCTGAATACTTTATTGGTATTCCTTGTGTTTTTTAAATGGATATTTGTATACATGTCCTTTTTTGTTGAAATACGTTTACTTCACGCAAATTCACCATCATGCTATAACAAAAAATTATGTTTACCAAAATGCAGGACTTTCAAAAATATTTATCAACATGTTACAAATTAAAAATCGTCCTGATAGATATTAAGTTTTAAAATTTCTTTATGTCAAACATATATAAAACCTAGCTTTCATGGCACCATGTTTTGTACAACTAGACAAAAAAGTCAAACGTACTTATCTGCCACTCTCTTTCTCCCTTCCCCCGCCCACTGGTTCTTTTATTTTCTCGGTTAATGCTACTACCCCTTGCAAAAATTGCAAACAATTCTCTCCCTCCTCTTGTATATATGGTAGATGTAATATCAGTTATCAATTATTTAAATAAAATATTATATATTTGTTATGAAAATAGAGGTTGAAAAGAGGAGAAAAGAAAGAAACCTATAATGAGAGAATTAAGAGCTTTCTTTAATTTGAAAACTAATTGTTTATTAAAGATAAATTAGTAAATTAGTAGATTAATTGTGTTAATTGTGATTTTTAATGGTAAATTGACATTTTAGATTGTTGGACAATTGTATGATTAAGATTAAGTGAAAGAATTGCAATTCAAAGCAGAGCATGTGAGCTAAAGTGAGAGTTTTTTCATCATGCCACTTGCCTTGTGTAACATCTTGAACTTCAATCCAAAAAATTAGTTGTTAATTGAAGATAAATTAATAATTAGTGGATTGATTATGATTTTGAATAGTGGATTAATATGTGGTATTAGGTGGTTGGTGTGTTAATAGGATCAAAAAGTGAGACGACAATTTGGATCATGATGCACGAGCATTAGTGAGAGTTATTTCATTGTGTTGTACTTGCCATGGCGCATTGCACAGAATTTGAATAAATCTGATGTGTAACATTCCAAAATTTTTTTCAATGATTTGTTAATCTAATGAAAGATAATTATGTAAATTTAAGTATAATTGGTTTGAGGATAATTAGAGATGGTCATTGGGTTTAGCTTTAGCCTTTGGATTGAGTTTGAAAGTGAATTGGGTCACCCAAGTTCAAATTGTATAAAGAAATTGGATTTTCTATCTCATTGTGCGTTATGCTACAGTGTAAAAATTTATATTGCAGCATAATTTCTTGAACCAATTTTTTTTTAAACACAAAATCAGGTAAAAAATAGAGGGTAAGACCAGAAACAAAGAGGGGGAGATAAAGTAAGTATTTTTTCTGCTAGGACATTAATTTTTGGACATTTTGGAGGTGACTAAAGCTTGATTTCACTTAGGTATGCCTTTCTTATCTCTTCTTCTTCTCTTTACACATTTTAGTAGTAAGATTTAAGGTTGGGAGATAATGATTTTCAAATTTAAGGCTATGGATCCAAACCTATTAGTCTAAATGGGACTAATGAGAGTTGTTTAAGTATTTTACACATAATTTAGAAGTTTTTACAAGCTTGTAAGCTTGATCATCCATTTTGGATTAACCTTAGACCTCTAAAGTGTGATTTTGAATTGTTGGGTGTTATATTAGTGATTATTTAAGTTAATAGAAGCTAAATAGAGTTAATAGGAGTTAATAAACCTGCTTAAGTGCAAGAAATTAGAATTTTAGGTAATTAAAGTGTTGATTAATAGAAGTTGGAAGAGTGTTTATGATGATTTTAATGATGATTTGTATGATTAACTATAGATCAATTATCTTGTACACTATTCAAGCTTTGGTATAGCTTGTGAAAAACTTTTATTGAGAAGTAAACCTTGACCTCTTAAGGTTCTATTTGGTTTAAGAGAAGGAGAAGGGAGGGGAGAGGGGGGGAGGAGGGAAAGAGAGAGGAGGGAGAAGGGGGCATCCCCCCAAATTGAGGGGGAGGTTTTGGAAAGGATCCCCTACCCTTGTTTGGTAAGGTGGAGGGGAGGGGAGATTTTTTAAAACTTCCCCTCCCCTCCAACCAAACAAGTCTTAAAAGTTTGAGGTAACTGAAAAAAAATCTAATTTATATAATTACTTGTTAATTAATTTTTTGTTGAATTAAATTGTTTATAACTTATTGGGTGATTGAAAACTCATTGATGCAAAATTTTGCAATGTGATGGATTATGTATGTGAAATTGCGTTGGATTATTGAGAACAAAATGCATATTTATACATATGTGATTAATGATGATGATTGAAAGCATGTTATTATGAAAATGATGAATATGTGATATTTGGCATGTGGAATATAATGGAGAAAAAAAATTGTGTGAATATGATATGATGTGATTAATGCATTAAATGGCATGTAAATTATCAATTTGTGCGTGGCATGATCATTTAGATGGGAGTTTGCCTATAGGAAAAGGAGTAGTTGTGTTAAACTCACGTGATAGTAACGGCTTATTGTTGGAATCGAAAACTTGTCTTAGCACTGACCATTGAGATCTGGAGGTAGCTATTATTTCATAGTTGATTAGTGTAAGCTTTGCTTACCTAAACATAGTTAATTATCAACCCTAAGGTAATCAAGGGTTTAAACCTAATAAGAGCTACCAAAATTACAAGTGGAAGAAACAATTTTAAATAATTGCAATAGGATCCCAAGAGTTACAACATTTAAAATACTCTTATTCACTCTTAGAATTCTTAAATCAAAGTTTTAAATAGATGTGGAAGTCTGAGATTCAAATAAAAATAAAAATTATTGATTTAAAGCTCAAAGTTGTGAATTATGCAAAAAATGACATGTGCACTGCGGCTTATTGCGTCATGGCACGAGGCGCCATGGGTCTTAGTACATTGCACGAATTTTGATAACAAATTTTTTGTTATTACTAGGATGAAATTTTAAAGCATCCTAAATCTCTGTCTGACGTCTGATTGCGATGACTTCGATATCTATACAGAGCTTTCTTCTAAATCTAGCTAATGGCACAAGTTTCACACTCAAATTTATTTTTTACAAAGAGTTAGATGCCCAAACCCAATTTCACTCATTTTTCATAAAAACTTACAGCAAGGGTGTTCAAACTCACACACAAGTACTAAAAGCCTACACCAATCATTTAACCATACTCAATGGATCATATATGACTCATGCAATACTCCACACTCAACCAAATATACATATAATGTGATTTCATCACTCAACCCTAAAATTTCACTAAAACACAAGGAGGAAGAAAATTAACTCAAATCATCAATATCATCCCAAAACACCTTAAAATACACTTTTTACTACTTGCACAAGTATTTTAGCCCTAAACAAGATTTACAATTGCAACTCACTAATCCCAAGGCACAAACTACACAAGAGTTACACCATAGTAATGCAAAAAGATAGAAAGTGATGAATGAGTCCTAGTTGGCAATTTAACAACATAAATACACATAAATAAAGTAAAGAGGCATACAAATGGAATTTATATTGAAATCCTAAGCCTCAATATGCTTTCCCCGATCTAGATTAAATGAGCTAGGCCTTGAAAATAATAAAAATTAAGGTCTGAGTACAATCATTTAATAACTAAAGTTCACTTAATTTATACAGATGTATATTAATTAAAAATAGATGCAATTGGTAATAAACATCTATACTTGCACATACAATGAATATAGCCACGATCACAATAATAACAATCATGTGATCGGGCATAAAAGACATGTAATCATATTTATATCAATTATGCATAATATAAGATTGCAAAACTAACAACCATGTGCCCTTAACACAAGCTGAACTATAACAATAACAACCAAATGATAGGATTGAAATGTATGATCAAATGCTAGCCTTATACCCTCCTGTTACCTTCTATATAAAACTAATAGTTATTAAGTGGCTACGACCGTCAAGGATTAACCTAGCTTTTTACTTGTGAAGAGCTACCGGGCTAGGGTTAACTCACTTACTTGTATACTACAATTTTTCCCAAACTAACAACCATAGGGTGTCATATGTAACATTCAAAAAATATGAACATGATTAATTAAGTTAATCAAGGTAATTAGTGAGTTGATAAGGTGTATGGCTAGAGAGGTTTAATGAGTGTGTTTGGTTGTGATTTCAGTTCTAAATACAGGTTCGCCCTGGATGTGAAAAGAGGAAGAAAAATAAAGGGCAAGATTTTGTGTCACGTGCCGCGGCTTGTGGTTGGGCCACCATCAGGCATATGTGCCAATACGCCTGTTAGAGGGCTTTTCTATGTCATACACCACAGCACATTGGCCAAAAATCAGACTTTATCTGTTTGTGTCTACGTGCAAAAACAGAAAGAGAGAAAAGTTAAAAACAAAGAGCACGACTTGGCTATACTAGGGCACATCTATTGGGAACCTTAAGGACATTTAAAGGCTTTCAAACACCTAAGGTAAGTATAATGAGCTTCCTTCCTTTCTTCTACTTCCATTGTTATGAGGATTTGAGTTAGGGTTTGAGTTGGAAGATTGATTATCAGTCTATATTAGTTATGGGTCCGAACCTATTAGTTAAAATGAAAATAATGAGAGTTATTTAGGGTATTCAAACCATACATTGATAATTTTGTCAAGAGTTAGTTGGGAGGAGTTATTTTCATGTGAATTTTACAATTAATAGGGTTGTTGGGGGAGGTTGACACTCATTAATGGTGATTAAATGACTTATTAATGATAATTTGGATCAATAGAACCCAGTGAACCCATTGGGTATGAATAGGTAGTGAATTATGGAATAATAATGATATCCTTGTATTATGATTGTAGTGTGGTTCAAATTGGAACCATTCAAGCTTGTGAGAAGCTTTAGAAGTGATTATTGTGAAGGGTAAACCTTTAGCCTCTCAAAGGTTTGAGGTAACTGGGAGAAACCTAATTTGTATAGCTGTATGTTAATTAGATAATTGTAGAAATTATGATTTAGAATTTGTTGGAAGATTGATTATCGATCTATATTAGTTATGGGTCTGAACCTATTAGTTAAAATGAAAATAATGAGAGTTATTTAGGGTATTCAAACCATACATTGATAATTTTGTCAAGAGTTAGTTGGGAGGAGTTATTTTCATGTGAATTTTACAATTAATAGGGTTGTTGGGGGAGGTTGACACTCATTAATGGTGATTAAATGACTTATTAATGATAATTTGGATCAATAGAACCCAGTGAACCCATTGGGTATGAATAGGTAGTGAATTATGGAATAATAATGATATCCTTGTATTATGATTGTAGTTTGGTTCAAATTGGAACCATTCAAGCTTGTGAGAAGCTTTAGAAGTGATTATTGTGAAGGGTAAACCTTTAACCTCTCAAAGGTTTGAGGTAACTGGGAGAAACCTAATTTGTATAGCTGTATGTTAATTAGATAATTATAGAAATTATGATTTAGAATTTGTTTGATTTATGAAACTAATTGATGCAATTTGGCAATGTGATGAATTTGTAATAAAATGGTTTTGAAAAATGTAGAACCTATTGCATGTTGTGCATTAGTGACCTTTGACTATGATTGATAGCATGACATGGTAAAATTGATAAGAATGTGCTAATTTACATGTGGAGCATGTGAGTGTGAATAAGTGAATTCAAATACATAATATGTGATATACGTGCATAACATGATTATTGGTGAGAGTTCACCTAGAAAGAGGAATAATTGATAAATCCATATGGTATTAGCAGCACCGTTAGAATCGAGAGGTAGCCTTTATCCCACGGTTGATTCAGGACCGTTTTACTTGTTCTGTGAGGGACTCAAACCTAATTAATCTCTATCAGTTTATTTTATGAGGAGGCTAAATTAGGGGTACGACATCCTATAGTTGTTAGTATTGGGAAAAACTATGTTAGATAAGTGATTGAGTTAACTCTGGCTTGGTAGCTCATCATAAGTAGAAGGCTGAGTTAGTACATGAAGGATGTAGCCATGTAATAGCCACCAGTTTCAGGGCAAAGGTAACAGGAGGGTATAAGGCTAGAATTTGATCTTGCATTTAGTTTTGACACATGATTGTTATTATTATGGTTTGACATGTGTTACGGGCACATGGCTGGTATTTTTATGACCCCATATTGTAATTTATTATTGAATATGATTATATGTGTTTAAGGCTCAACTACATGGTTGTTAGTATTGTGTACCATGACTATGTTTATCACATGTGTTTATATGTGTGTTATTTTCCAATTACATCTATTTTCAATTGATATGCAATTGCATAAATTAGGTAAAACTTGGTTACTGAGTAATTATACTCACCCTCAATTCTCAATATTTTTAGGGCCTAGCTTATTGAATCAAGTCGGGAAAAATGCATAGAGGCAAAGGATTTATAGAGTAATCCTTTTGCACGCCTTCCTTATAGTTTTATGTGTATTGATTTGACGACCAACTAGGATTCACATGAATAATTTTGTACTACTTGCTTTATCATTGTCATACTTGTGTATTTTGTGCTCTGGGTTAGCGTGTAACAGCATGGCCCCTAGCCCCTTACGCTGGTGAATACGGTGTTAGCACGTGTCTCTTCACGAGCCCACATACAACTTTTTCCATGGTAGTGCATGGGTTATTTCTCACCCTACAAAGAGATCTTTTGTAATCTTCTCAAGGATTGAGCCCCCAACCTTTCCTACCTCAGTGAAGTTGTGACCAACCCCAGTACCATTAACACTTTAAGAAAGTTGAGGTTAAGTCTGGTACTATTAAGCCAACTTGACTCAATGGTACCCATATATTACCATAGGGAAATTCGCACGTGGGCCCATAAGGGGACATATACTAACACCACATTCGCCAGTGTAAGGGGCTGAGGGTCATGCTATTACAGGTAACCTTTCTTCAAAATAGAGGGGTTAATGTTATCATATAATTTATTATATTTATTAACTATTATAATTGTGTAAAGTGAATATAAAATATGATTTTATTGAATTTAGGATTTGAATGTAAATATTTATAATGCATGATTTTAGCATCATAGATAAATATGTGTGCGCGTGTGATTTATGTGGAAGTGATGAAATGTATGTGTGAAAAGCATGATCATAGGGTATGGAGTTCACCTAGAGTATGTGTGGATGTGTGTGTGTGTGTGGAGATGTGATTGAGTAAAATCATATGGTCAAGCTAACACCATGGGACATTCGGTGTAACAAGTGATATCAGGTTGGCATCATAAGACATCTAGCACAACATTATATTAAGACTATTATCATAAGATGTCTGGGTAGTTTGGCAACTCTTTAGTACACGTGAGGGTATGGTTAGGAGTCAATGACACCCCTATCATGAGTATGTGTAAAGGGAAAAACTGTAGTCTGAAAGTGAGATAAAATACCTTTGGCTAGATGTTTCTACCACTGAAGGTGTGCTCGGATCAATATGTGATTGATCCATTAGAGCCTATAGTTTCAAGTCGAGGAGCTTTAGAGATTGGCGGATAGTTGATCATGATAATGATTGTGATTGTGTGAAATTTAAGAAAGAGGGGGGAAAACTATGTTTATTATTGATATATAAACTATTATTTTGGTTTTGTTTACTTGTATGTGGTTATTTGTCTTAATGAGCATTAAATAAGCTGTTTTAGTTATTGTAATTTTTATCTCACCCATGGTTATTTAACATTTTTTAGGTTTTAATATTAATGGTATGAAAGAGAAGAATTTAGGCAAAAACTATAAATTTCTCATTTTAGCCCATTATAAGAATTGGTGTAATGAACTTGTATCATATAAGTTATGTACTTGTATAAAAGTTGCCATAGGAAATACATTATAGTATATTAGCTTGTAAATACAAATATATGTGTGATTTTGACATCCCAACCTATTATGTGTATATGTGCATGTTTAAGGTGAATATGACAATGTGGGCTAAAGAATGATTATAAATGTATGTGGATAGAATTATGTGTGATAATGTGAAAGTTTGGCCATAGTATGGATTATATATGAAGAATAAGCAATTGAGTAGCCAATTGTATGTATGGGTGTGATATTATGTGTATAATTGTTCAATCAGGTGTATATTGTTTTATTGTATGTGATCAAAAACCTATAAATAGTCAATGACTTGTGGCTTCAAATGATGATGCTTAAGTAGTGAATTTTGACTTAAAATAGTCAAAATACATTAGGATATCTAACTTTTAAATAAGATATTGGATTTAAATGAAACTAGTATCATTAGTTAGATTTTAAAATAAGCTTCGTGTGGGTGTTTGAATCACCCCAATTGAATATCAAATGAGAAACGATACACATCTAAAGTTTACATCAAAAACTGCTATTTTGACAGTAGAATCTAATGTGCCTGTGCAGTGCATGTGTCAACATTCTGTGGCGCATGGCACAGAGTGAACGCCAGTGCCTCTGTGCCACATGTTATGATACATGGCCCTTGTTTTGGCCGAGTTTTATTATTTAAAATTTGTTTCCTTGTTGACTTTCACATGTATAATTGAAGTGCTTCTATTGTGTAATGTTTTATAACATAAGTATTTTCAAGAATTGGTCTTGAAATGCTTTATGTTAGGATCCCTACCTTTCAAAAAAATGGTGTTAAATTGTTTGGTAAATTGCGTGGAAGATTGAATAGTAATGTCAGTAAGGGCATTACATTACGTAACTCATTTATAGGTCACAATTTTCCCTAAATCTCACACTATGGGGTGTTGTACTCTTTAAACTAGCTTCCTCATTAAATAAGTGAAAACTAGAGTATGTTTAGGTTCTTTATTACATAATAGGACAATCCCTTGTCAAACAAGTGGCATGATAAGTATGAGCAAGTCCAGCCAAACCATCAAGCTCCAATGATAGCCTTACCATGTTGATTTTAATTCTCTACTCCTCTTTCTAGGCAAATTCTCACCTTTCATGATTACGCAATGCATAAAGATGCAATTTCTCATAGCATACAAGTAATCATTATCATTGTACTTAATATTCTCATTGTACTCATATTATACATGTTTATCACACAAACACATAGTAACACATCATCGAACTCCACAACATATTATGTCATTAAACTCCATTCACAAACATTCATGAAACTCCATATGTCACACAAACATTGAACTCCTTATTACACATATTTCATTGAACTCTTCCAACATATCACATCGTCAAACTCCATTTACAAACATTTATATAACTCCACATAAGCTATGCCATTAAACTCCACAAAGTCATAATATTTGATTTTCAAGTATTTTACGCCATACTTGCATTTTACATCATCTTACACACTTTAATTATAACATTTAAATCAATAAATCAATTAACACATAAAAGCACAAGAAAGATTTCCCCAAATTACCTCAAACCTTTAAAAGGTCAAATGTTTATCCCTCAAATATATATTTCTAAAACTTCAACAAAGCTTAAATGGTGCCAATAGGCAATTAGTCTACAATAAATCATATTGCAATTGTCAATATTCTCTTTTAGGATAATTTTCGACATCTAGTTTAACACTTCGATACTATTAATATTTAATCTTCTCATATACAAAGGCATTTATATGGTTTATTAGCTCTCTCTCACTTCCATTAATTTTATTAAACTCCCAACTAACCATTAGTGGAGTCACATTAATCCATCTATCTCATTTATAGAGGATTTTCATGTATTTATGGCTCCCAACTACTAAAACACATAGAGCCATAAATGCTAGATTTAAATAATCTAAACAACTCCCATTAAATCTATTTAAGTTAATGGATTCAGACTTATAGCATTTATGGACAAAAAATTATCTCTTATAACAATTCGTAACTTCCATATTCAAAAAAAATGGAAGAGAAAGGAAGTGGAGGACTTAGGAAACTTACTATTAGTGATAAGAAGCTTTAAAACAATCTCAATGCTCTAATCCTCTAAGCCGTAGTGGAGCTCTTGATGTCTCCTCGATTTATCTTTTGTTTTTTTTGCATCTATCACATTAAAATCGTGGCCTTATGCCACGATGCTTATACCATACGCTGTAATATGTGGCACAAAGCCATTCCTCTTTATTTTTCTTAGTCTTTGATGTCCAGGTAGCCTAACTTCATAATGGACTCAATTTTAAGATTGAAATTACAACCCAAAATATTCATTAGCTCCCTATACTCACACATCACATTAATTTACTTAATTAATCTTATTTACTTAGCTAATTAAGGGTTAAATTCTCTAAGATGTTACACTAGCAGTCCAAGAGCTCTACCTCATTGCCTCTTTAGTTTTCTCTTTTCTCCTTTTTCAAAATCAAACACAATTCATGTTTGATTTAACACAAAAATTGGCCATGTGTCACAGCACATGTCATAGTGAGCCATTATGCCAATTTTGGCCTTCTTCCATCCTAACTTACTTCTAAAGCTGTCCAAAAGTTAAAAACCTCATTAGTAATCCAAAAACATCATCAATCCATTAATCATTCAAATTTACCAAATTACCTTAGTTAACACCTTGAAGAGGATGTTAGTAAGTATTTGGTTGTTGGAGGCCATTAATGGCCAAAATTGGGCATTTAATGTGGTTGTTGGAAGTGTTTGATGGCCATTAATGATGGTTTAATAATTCATTAATAACAATGTGAGCTAAAGGAATTTAGTAAATTCAATAGGTATGTTTAAAAGTAAATTTATGATTTTGATAAGTTTGGAATGTTGACAGGGCCATGTGAAGGGATTTTGGGACCTGAGGCCAAATTATCTAAGAGGCCTATTGTATTATTATTTAATATTCAAGCACAAAATCAAATATTAAATTTTTATAGTCAAGTAATTCTAACATTTTGCTTCCAATATATAATATAGTTAGTCCATTTAATATTTTGTAACATGGTTGATCTTAAATAAGATTTAAATAATTTTAATTTCAAAAAAACTTCTTTTAATAGTAAACAACTATTATTAATATTGTCAATGATTCTATAAGCAATAAAAAAATGACTAATTATATAAGATATATAATTAATTTAATACTTAATGAGAAAAATAATAACTAGTTATATGGGGTATAAACAGACTTTTTTTTAGCTTAAGGCAACTATCTTATTGGCCTTACATGAGCCATAGCCCTAAATGTTGAGTTAGAATGTTAAAATTTATCCAAATAAAAATATTGATGATTATCTTTACAGTTAAATTATAGACTAACCAAATTTGGCGCTATTTGTAATGTTCACTTTGACATTAGCAAACATAGCACACAACACTATTATAATAACCATAATTAATTAATTCCTTATATTAGGTTATTATAACACAAATGTTTAAGAAAAATAATTTAAAAGTTAGGATCCTAAGAAACCCTTTTGAAAATATTTGAGCCAAACCATAATTTAAAACATACAAACAGAAATAACAGAAGCATAAAACAATTATTGTCACATACAATAATCAAAAGAGGTAATTTGGACATTTCTCAAATTGCATTATCCATTGCAACACATATGTCATTTACGGCGGATAGCACAGAGAAGGAAGCCTCTTGTTGTGTAGTGTGTCATGATACACAAACCCTACACCGCGGTGCATTATTAATGTCATGACAGCCTCTAGGCTAACTTCCAGAGTATGTCATTTTGCCATTACATTCAATTCGAGCAATTCAAGTAGCCATACATAACTTTTTAAGCTATCTAGGTATTGACATCATTTTCACAATCAAACACTTTACCATTTGAAAGTCAGATACTTGGGCATAAAATTATCCTCTTTTCCTTTCAAAACAAACCTAAAGTGTCCAAACCTACCAACTAAGTGTCAATAACTCTAGAATCACTTGAACTAACTTAAATAAGCCACAACATAACTAATTGAATAGTTATATAACATCCGATACATTCCATACACAAATTGACCATTAAAACCTAGATTTCACATTTATAAAAAGGTGGTAATTATCATGCATATCAATCTCTTGGTCAATCATACGCATACAGTTAATACAATAACTACATTTATACTAATATTTTAGCTTCTTACTTAAATTTTCACTTCATATATAGCAACTCATGTTGAAATACGTTAAAAAAACAAAATCCATCATGCAAGTACTCCCAAAACAATATGCATCCTAGAGTTGGCAATATATATAAATATATATCCAATTTAGTTACACCAAATACCAAGAAAAGAGCTATACCCAGTAACTCCTTAGATCCTCGTAGTGTTCTCCTTTCCTTTGCCCCTAATGGAACTTTCACCTATAAAACATAACTATGAGAATAAGTTGATGATTCAGTAACCAAATAATATAATCTATTAATGAGCATACAGAAATAGCATATGAGTGTGTGAAGTGACAAGTAAAACATTTATCTAATACACACCAAACACATGATTATCATATATCAACTCATACAATGCATAATCAATACTTTTCCCCTTATATCCTCCTTATTCCTTCCTACTAAATCTATGGGCTAACAATATAATAAGACTAGGTTCATAAAAATGGATCGGCCCAAGCTTACCAATCATGGGAGGCAGTCTCAGCTAAAGATGCCTTTACCTATTTTTGACCACAGATCTCCCCTTTCTCGAATGTTCGCGGTGTCATATACCCAATCTATTTTTAAGATAGTACAAAGACTTCCAAACAGGAGAGATTGTACACCGAAGTCTCCATAATACTAGTGTACCATATGGATTTCATACAATATGCCCTGATAATTCTAAGACAAACTCATACCCACTCATAATGATCATGCTTATACAGTCTCAATCATACACAATCAAGTCATTGGGAATGAATATACATCATTTACTAACATTTCAAACTTATATTTGATATCACAATTTTCTATAAAAGGGAAAAATGCTTTAGACATAGGTTTAAAACTATAGTTTCAAAACTACTTCACACAAGTTTCCAAAATCCAACACTCATATAAATAAGTTGCTAGTTTTTGTAATAGAATATATATGCGCGCGCACGCACACGCGCACTTTTCATGAAACTCATACACATTTAAATACACAAGTAAAAGGACTAGATTATTAGGTTAACTCAACCATTTTACCTCAAAATAAGGTTACCGTGGCAATTTGGTTACTCGACAAAGGTCCATTAGCTCCATAGGGCTCAATTAATATTTAATCTATAAGATTAAACATTAATAATTAATTATAAATATAAATAAACCTTCCTTTTCACCTAATTTTAGGTACCTACTATATCTAAATTTTCTCTTTAACATAATCAATACTCTTAACACACTCCAATAATTTCATTTAACATCTAAATACTTAAATAACATTAATTCTTTACCCATATTACTTCCAATCTTCCAATTTTCACTCAAGGTTCATATAAACCTTAACCAAAAATTCCAAGTTACTATAAAATCCACAAAATTAGGTTTAGAAGCTTGACTTAATTTCCTAAGGCCCTAATTAAAATAACAGGTTAGTCAAAACTCAAGGGAGGATGAAAATCAACACTAACTCTACCTAATCTATAGAAAATTCGCATAAAGAAGAAGATGGATAGGAAGCTTATCCAAATATGTGACTAGCTCAAATTGCCTCTAAATTACCCTCAAAGTGAAGCCTTAACGACCATAAACTTTGCCTCTGCCTCCTTTTTCATTTTCTCACTTCCTTCCTTTTGTTTCAGCCCATGTGCACGATTTGATAAAATCAAATTTTTGTGCATCCAACGTAGAAGATGGCACAATGAGGCTCAAAATAATTTTAGGCATCACTTGATACTTGATTTGCATGAACTTTTATTTAGCCCTCTTTTAAGGATGTCCAATGATCCAATATCCTTATTAGTAGTCCGAAAACATCATTAACTTATTAATTACTTAATGTTATCAATTTACTCCTTTTAAATACTACAAACTTAAAGCTTGAAATTTAGGATGTTACACCATTCAAGCTAATTGGAGCTTTATAAGTGTTAGTAATTGAGGGTTAAACCTTTGACCTCTTATAAGTTTGAGGTAATCGAGAGAAATTTAGTTTGTACAATTGTTTGTTAATTAATTATTTGTTGAAATATTTTGTTTGAAACATATTTGGTGTTTGTGAATTCATTTAATGCAAATTGTGGCAAGTTATTTGTTGGGTGAGAAATGTGCTTGAATTAAAAAAAATGATATGTATGTTATATGTGCATATGAAAATGCATAACACGGGTTATTATGTATGATTAGATATGTGGAGTATGATGGAAAATTGTCTTTGATGAGTATGATATGTATGATGTGATGAATGTCAATATATGTGCATGCTAAGTGTTGATGTGTGCATGGCATGATCATTTATAGTAGGAGTTTGCATGTGGAGAGAAGAGTATATGTGATAAATTCATGTGGTATTGACGGCTTATCATTGAAATTGGAAACTAGCCAAATTGTTGACCATTAAAATAGGGAGGTAGTCATCCTATGATTGATAAGAGACTATCCCACTTGTTCTTCGAGAGACTCAAACCTAACTAGTCTCCATTAATTCATAAGAAGGTTAGATCAAAGGTACGACACCTTATGTTTGTTAATATTAAAAAAAATCGTGAATCACAAGTAAGTGAGGTAGCCTTGGCCAAGTAGTTCCTCATGAGTGAAAGGCTTGATTAGTCTGAGTTCTTGGACATAGCCACTATAGCCATCAATTTCATGTCAGAGGTATCAGGAGAGTATAAGATTGTCATTGATCATGCATTTTATATTTTAGTCACATGGTTGTTATTATCGTAGTCTAGCGTTATTTGATAGGTGCATATGGTTGTTAGTATTGTAACCTTGTATGTATTTTGTTGTTCAAATATATACAAAAAAGATTGCAAGAGGCATCAACGAGGAGAATGGAATGAATAATTTTGAATCTTGTTAAGAGGGACAGATGAAGATCAAATGGAATACTTATGAAAATTATTGATCAAAACCTTTTAGTTAACAACATTCTTAAGAACTTGATAAATGATAGAATATAATAATATCATATAATTCATATAGCCAACCTTATATAGTGAGATAATACTTTTTGTTGTTGTTACTGTCATGTTTATTCTTTATTCAGTGAATTTCAAATATTCTTGTTAATATTTTTGTACATGTTAATTGCACTATAATTACGTTATAATTATGTCAAATAGGATTCATAAAGTTCATTTTTATTTTATGTTACAGACAACTCTTAGAATATAATATTTTAGGAGTATTATATGAGGAGAAGCTCCTGTGCAGAGGGTAGTAAATGTTAGTTAACTGCAATAGAGAAAGTTATTTTTTTGGGCCAGATAATAGAGAAAGAGATAACATAATGCATTTTAAGTAATGTGTTGACATTATAGCATACTATCATTTAGCTTTCTTTTCCCAGTTTATTTATTTATTTTGAGGTAGTACTTGCCAAGTTTCAGATCCGGGTGAAGCAGTCGGACCAATGTGTTAACTGTTAAGTGGAGCGTCAGATTAATCAAACAAAAAAGAAAAAGAGGGGGGGACGGGAAGAAAAAAAGGCGTTGGAGCGGAAGAAATTTTTATCCGCGACAAATAAAATCCCGTCAAAGTCCACTCTCCGCGCTACTACATAGCCCCGGGCCTGCAGCTATCTCGCTTTTCCGAAAATGTTGAAGCTGTCTCGCTTGTTCTCTTCCAGGTACCGAACTCTGTTTCGTCGAAGGCTTTCTTCATTGTCATTCTGTATCACCTATTCACTGTATAGACAATTACTGTTTTTGGCTTCTTTTCTCTCGTATTGTATATTTTTCTTGACCTAGCGTAAGCGACGCGAAAAATATTTTGATAATTCCCATGGTAACCAGGGATATTGACCTTGAGAAGGAAAATTTCTGGACATTACTGTTGAACGTAGTCGTGAAATAAATAAGCATTCTCTAAAATTTCTGGAAAATTTAATTCAAGGTTCTCTTAAAAAATTCCACACCTATTTCGCCATTGTATTGTTGGCTGGATACTCGTGATGCTTTCTCCCTTCTGTTGCTGTTTCTGCTTGGTAAACGGTCCATCTAAATTGGGGAAAAAATACTAAATATGATAGTTGTCGTCTTCCCAGATATATGCTAATATAAACAAGGTTTAGAAAAAAAAAAATTTGGGTTTATCTAAATTATCAGGGTTCAGTTCATTCATTTGGGATATGTATTACTAGTAGATGTAACCCTCATCTGCCAATAAACGTTATGACCTGTGAAAATTGATGCTTGTTCATTGAAGATCAACATTATCAGGGTTCAGTTCATTCATTTGAATTGTTATTGTTAATAGGCATCAGATATCAGAAACACTGTTATCTCAGAAAGCTGATCTTAGAGACGCTCTATGGCTTCTGTGTGGTTGTACTACCCATTCAGCTGGCATTTCTACCGCTACAAATGACTATTCTGCTAAAGGCAGGCATTCTCTAAACTAGCATTTTCTGGACATTTTTTTTGCTAACTTAATCGAGATCCTGTGTCTGTTTTCCACTTGCTATCCCGCAGGATATACTTCAAGTCAAATATTTGTTCCATATTCTGTTTTCAAAGGCAAAGCTGCACTCTCTCTGAGTCCCCGACTTCCAACTTTCTCTAAGTTGGATGTAAGCTTGTAATTTCTTTATTTCAATTTATTGAGTACCTCTTTTGTGGTCTTAAACAAAATTTCTTGTTCCTGAATTCCGCTTTAAAAGTCTGGGACCATTGTTATTGATCGCCGTGGTTCAATGATGATGACTTTCATACCTGCTCTTGGTGAGCGCAAATATGACTGGAAGAAGAAACAGGTGAATAATTTTTTCATCTTTGTTTCCTCCTCTTATTCCCCGTTATCTTTTTGGTATACTGTGTTGTTTGAAGCTCAGCCCTCCAAGGTAAATCAATTGTTTTCAAGAGTATCTTGGTTGCAACATGTCACTGATATTTTTAGTTGCAATTATAATTACTTATGAGGAGGAACTAATGTGAAACCTTTTTATGCATCCCACATACTCTCTGTCTCAAATTATTAGTGATTGCCTTTTTGTAGAGATTTGCTCTCTCAGCAACGGAAGTTGGTTCTTTGATAAGCACGGGCCCCACAGATTCCTGTGAATTCTTTCATGACCCTGCAATGTTATCAAGGTTGGTTTCGTTTAGAAATTGGTCTGACGTAGGCCTTTCTGTTGTAACATTTAGGATTAGCTTTTGACTACCTCACTATCAAATCATCACAGCTTAGAGAAATATTGTGGGGAATGAAGGAACTCACATAGCATTAACCTATTGAATGTGCATTGTATTTACAGTTTTACTTTTGTACAGTTTGAACTTTGAAAATTGATTCTTGATGGTTTAGTAAGTACTGTATGCTGCAGTAATGCTGGTCAAGTCAGGAAGAGCTTATCAATTAAGCCACATGCAGACAGCTCTGGCTACTTTATGTCTTTGTGTAAGGCCCTGTATTGTTGGCTTTGATGTTTAGGTAATGTATCTCATACGCTTACCAGTGCATCGACCTCTTTTGGCAGCTGTTGTGAACAACATTTTAAAAACCAAAGAATACTTGTCTGTTCCAGTCACAACTGCTGAGTTTGCTGTGATGAAGACTGCCTGTAGCGTATGCTCTTCTTATCATTTTTATCAGATTACTTTAATCATGCCAATTACATTATAGCTGTTGCCTAGGCTTGATAATTGGACTTTCAAATCGATGTGAAAGATTCAATGCCTAGGCTCTTTATTAGGAGGGTCAAGATTTTCGTAATCGTATTTAGTCATACATTCCACCATATATTGTTCCTTGGTGCAGTTTGCATTGCCGCGCATTATGGGTTGGGATCGTCTGGCTCATGATCAGTCCAAAGGCATGCATGGTCATCAATCAAAGGTTGACCCGCAAGTTCTAGACTTGGAGTGGGCAAAGTGAATTACAAAATGAAGTGTATCTGTATCCTCGTTTGTATGGCTTTGCCAATGTTTGTTATGATTTTGATTTTGAAGACCGGGTTGCTTGACAAAGGTTCTGGCTTTCTATCACCGAACTCCATGTGATGTGAGGAACAATGCTCACTTGTTTAATGTTTTTCTCCTTAATTATGAAAACTATTTAGGCAAGAATTTCAACTTATTTATCTTCTCGTAGCGCAAATTTTCGTGTGAATGGATGATTACAGTGGCTTTATTGCTCTTGATGCAAGCAATTATCCTCTTTTTAAACTCACGTGGGAATGAATATTCTTCACGTCTGAGTCTCAGTCTGAGTTTGAGGCATGTGGAAGGCACAAGACATCTATGTGGATTGTCTCCACCCATTGACCTATTGTCCCTTACAACTGAGTTATCTTCATTGCCCATGACCTACCCATTTAGCTATGACGGATGACGTTTTCAGCTGTCTATTCCACTTTCTTCCACCTTGTGCTGCTCCTGCAGCTACCGCAACAGTGCAGAAATCGGTTTCGTCCTAAGATGAGCGCCCTGGTGCTCAGCACCAAAACATTGTTATTTGGCAGTATTTTTTTTCTTTTTTTTAACCACAAATTTATTATAATAATGATAAATAAATATTATAAAATTATTATTTTAATATTTAATAAATAAATAAATATTAAGATGTTAAAATTAAATATGAACAGACTAATTCATTAAAATTTGACTTCATATATAAATTTTAGTCTGAATAGTTTAAAATTGTATTTAAAAAATTAAAATTGCAATTAAAAATATTTTTTTATTTTATTGGTTTTGCACAGTTGTTTATTTATGAAAGATAATATCATTCAAGGCATAATCAGTATTAAATATAAGTATTTTTTTTAATAAAAATTTAAACATTAATTTATTACAATGTAAGAAAATGGCTCATTTTGTTAGACTCAACTCTTATTTTAAATTATTTAGATTATTTTTTATTTTTTTCAATACAATTTTCAATGTTTAAATCAAAATTTTTATTTAAATTATTCAGGGTGAATTCTAACATTTTAATATTTATTAATATATTAGATATTAAAATAATAATTTTATAATAATTATTTGTTATTATAATAAATTTGTGGTTTGAAAAAAGTGAGAGAAAAAAAAAACACTGCAAAACGGTAGTGTTTTGGTGCTAAGCACCGAAACCTAAGATGAGCACCGAAATCGAGTCCGGCAGTGCATCAATTCAAATTAAACCTTCTGCTGTTATTCCTTTCTGGTTGTAGCCATGGAGGGTCAAAGGCAGAATTGGAGAGTGAAAATGCACCATGAAAGGAGATGAGACCTTGCTGCCACGAAGCAATCCTTCGTTTTTAGTTTTGTTAAATAAGCGTTTTTAACCCCTTTAGATGCTTTTTGGACTGGCCTACCACTTGTTTGGGCCCATTCTGTTATAACCACAGGCTAAACCATTTCATCGCCCCTCTCCAAAATAAATAAATAAATAAAAGGCCGAATAAGCTGGGCGTCACCAAAATCACTTTGGTGACTCTGCCTGCACTAACCCTTGGTACTTGACCTGACCTGATCATTTTACATATTAAACAATTTTTTAGAGATCATCAACATTAAAATTAACGTAAAATATAAAATTGCATTAGTGCAGCTATTTTCAAATTCTGTATAATTTATCCTGTTTGTTTACTATTATTATCTCTACACATTTTATTGGGCCTCCATGTATAACTATTTTTTTTTTAATTTTTCTCTGCATATTTCAATTGTTAAAAAAAAATGTTACTATATACCCAATGAGGGCTGTGTGTGTTTAGTGAAGGGATTAGTCTTCCACAACGTGATAAATCAAGATTTAAGAAAAGTATTTATATTTAATATTCGATTATATCTCGAACATGATTGTCTCAAATAGAAAAACATTTATGCATAATAAAAAAAATTAATATACAAAATATGAAAATCGGCACAGTTAAGCTGTAAAACATGCATAGATATCGTGTAACTTGCAGCCGCATTCATTCTTTCAGCAATATTCCTTTACACATTTTATTGGTTTCAGTGTTTTAGAAAATTTCAAGCTATTATATATCATAGTCTAATAAGTTTGTGAGCGTCTAGCCAAAAGAAAATAAATTGTCTCACCGTGTATTATGTGTTTCAGTGTTTGTTCAATATGTTTTGCTGCTTATTATATTCAATAGATAAACATTTTAAACAGATTATATTATATTTTTAAATATGTATTATATAAAATAATTTGTTCAACCATACATTTACACGGATAAAACTATTATAGCTACGATTTAAAAAAGAATAAATACTTTCACAAAAAAATTAAAATAGAATACATATTTATCTTTATAATTTTTTTATTGTATCATCATAGATGTGTATCTCTATACTCTCTACATTTAAAAATATAAGGCATTTTTTATAGAATTGGGTATTCAAAAATGTAAAACATTTTTAGTGTTTTGAGGTATAATCATTGCCTTTTTTTTATGAATGACTTTATATTTATTGTAGAGTATTTAATAGGGATAAATATGAAAAGATAGAGTTAGTTTAAAAATAGATAATTACTTTATTGAGGGTGAGATTTAATTAAAAATGTTTTATATTTTTAAACAGTATTGAGTCTTGATAAGTTGATTGTAAATTAATGTGATACCAAAAAGTAATTTGGAAACTCACAAGCTTCTGGGGAGACAACAGCAACCAACTAGCACTCATCCACATGTATAATGCTTAACCTTAATTAATTAATTAAATAAATGGTAAGTTAATCAGTCTGGCTTTTTCTTCTTGTCAGTGAAGTGAGGGACGGAACAGTGACTGATTAGTGATTATGGCCGTATAGGTTCCACCTTCCACGTCAGTGACTGGCGGCTTTTATATAATAGTGATTTTTCACAGGCATGGAAACTCCACGATCGAAAAGCAGTTGGCATTCACAATTATTCAATTAATCATGAAAACATCCAACTTCTTTATAGAAATATATACATGGCTGTCATTTACCTGTGTGCAACGACATCCATATATAAAAGTACTTAGCGTGTCACCGTCAGATCCCCTGTTAATGCCGTAATAATATGGATTTGGATTTAATTAGTCTGCATACTCAGCGTGCTCTACTCACTCACAAGAATTATTAACTATGTAATAATCAACCAATGGTATTATTTTCTAATCTAACAATGACACTAATCTACTCTTGATGAACATCATGATGGATCCGGCCCCTACTGTCCCACTCTCGCTTCCTTAATTTTCTATATAATACCCACTGAAATGGCTGCAGCTTCACCGGGAAGACAATCATAAAAAAAATTATATAATCACCAGAGGTTGTACTTTTCTTGTTCATGCACAAATAATTGAAGCTCAAAGTCAACGACCATACATATGTGAGATCCGTAAACTTTTCCCCATAATCCAGCACCTAGTGAGCTAAACAAGCCATTCTTCATTCTATGGGTGGGTTAGGTTTCTTTAATATAACGTGATCGGTGTCCGCTCGCAGCGTCATAATTTACTATTTTTGTATCTTCCCAAAAAGGACGACCATACTTACATATAAATATTTAGTTGACAAATTGAATTAATATGCAGTTCGTCACCGTGTCTCCCGTCATTTCCTTTCCCTTTCACTTCAGCTAATCAGCTCCTAAACAAATCTTAAAGTAATGGAGGGCATCATCGGAAATAGAGAAACAGCGAGAGATTGTTCAAAAAAAAAAAAAAAAAAACAGAGAGAGTTAAAACTAGGTTAAGAAGCTAAACCCCCCCCCCCCCTGCCCTTTTTGCGCAAAGCTCAAGAAGCTAACTGATACTACTATTTTATAAGGTCCGTGGCGCTGGTTTTCATCTAAGCTGACAACTTGCAGAGAGTTAGAGATCCCTTCGAGAAACATACGAGGAATATCAGGACCACAAAATAACATATTTGGTTAGCCATAAGAAATCATGTTTAGGCCATCACTCTCATCAGCACTTTAAAATGCGCGCGCGCTCACAAACCTTGTTATATATATTTAAAGCAATTCATTGCTTGACGGCCATTAGAAATTTTGGTTTCCATGCAAGCATTTGGGGAAAAAACATTGTTCTAGTATATTTGCATAGATATGTCGCCAATACTTGAGTTATGAAGAAAGTAATGAATTAACAAACAAATGAAAGCTTGTCAATGCAGAGACAGTTCAGACGTCATCTGTGCATACACCTGCTAACTAGAGAAGGCTAGATATACAGATAAAGTTAATCTGGTGTCTGATTTCGCACGCTTAATAAATTCAAGAATAGGCTATTCGGGTTAATCTCGGCAGTCTTTAATTTCTTGTTTTTGCTGACACCACCAAATTAAAGGGCCGGATTATTATTGTCTCTGCGGCTGTCACTTGTTTACTGTAGAAACTATGAAGAAAAAAGACCTAATAACCTGACAAAATAGTAATAGCATGAAAGAGAACCAACGTTGATTCTCTTTTCTTTTCGCACAATTTTTTCTTCGCTTAACTTACCCATTGTCTGTAGTAACATGCCAAAAAAACTTGTTTCATGAGAGCCACTCAAGCGCTTCTGATACAGACTAGTTTACTATCCAACAGGAATCTGAACGCATGTGAATGTTTGAGTGCACAAATTGGAACCATACATATACATAGACCCTCATGATTCGTTTATATTTTTGGACAGTAGATTTATTCTGCTCTCTCCTCCTTGTCTTCCTTGTCAAGATTTGTGCTCAGAAGAACGGGCCCAATTTGGACGGCACGTATTAATTCATGAATATCGTAATTGTTGCATGTTTTACATTGGCTGATGGTATTATTGGTATATAAATAAAATAACTATATATACTGCAACAACGACAACACTAATAATAAAAGAGAAGGCAAGTAGCTATAGGTTCTTGCGTTAATTGGACTCCTCTTCCACACTCATACACGATAGCAAGTGACATGCGAATGCTTGAAAAAAGAGGCGCTTCATATTCCAGTGATCTTTATAAATTAGGCTCCATCCTCCAAGGATCTCAACTCTCGCTCGCACGTTCTTCACTTGCTCTGCCTCATCCATCTGCATGGCTTCTCTCTCTTGCTCCGTCGCGGACCTTGCCCCACTCCTCTTCGCTGCCTCCAACGCAACCGGTGCTGCCACCTACCTCTGTACCCAGCTCGAAGCCATATCCGCAAAGCTGAGTGAAACCACCTACGCCGTCAACAACACCTACCTTCTCTTCTCAGCGTATCTGGTGTTCGCCATGCAACTTGGTTTCGCCATGCTGTGCGCCGGTTCCGTGCGAGCCAAGAACACCATGAACATCATGCTCACCAACGTGCTCGATGCAGCCGCCGGCGGCCTCTCTTACTATCTCTTCGGTTTTGCCTTTGCCTTCGGGTCCCCCTCCAACGGCTTCATCGGTCGCCACTTCTTTGGCCTCCGACACTTCCCTTCTCCATCCGGAGACTACAGCTTCTTCCTCTATCAATGGGCTTTCGCCATAGCAGCCGCTGGAATCACCAGCGGCTCCATCGCTGAGAGAACCCAAGCTTCTACTCCTCTTTTCTCACAGGTTTCGTTTACCCCATCGTTTCCCATTGGTTCTGGTCCACTGACGGGTGGGCCAGCCCCACTCTGGCCGATAGCCTTTTATTTGGATCCGGTGCCATTGACTTCGCAGGTTCGGGGGTGGTTCACATGGTGGGCGGCATAGCAGGGCTGTGGGGTGCCTATCTGGAAGGGCCAAGAATTGGGCGGTTCGACCGGACAGGCCGGTCAGTGGCCTTGAGAGGGCACAGCGCATCTCTAGTCGTGCTGGGCTCCTTCTTGTTATGGTTCGGGTGGTACGGGTTTAACCCGGGCTCATTCCTGACGATCCTGAAGGGATACAGAGGGGGCGGGAATTATTATGGTCAATGGAGTGCGATAGGCAGGACAGCCGTGACGACGACACTGGCAGGGTGCACGGCGGCGCTGACCACTTTGTTTGGAAAACGGTTAGTAGCGGGACACTGGAACGTGATAGACGTGTGCAACGGACTACTCGGGGGATTTGCAGCAATAACGTCCGGGTGCTCCGTGGTAGAGCCATGGGCGGCGATCATATGCGGCTTCGTGGCGGCATGGGTGCTGATAGGGCTGAACAAGCTGGCGGAGAGGGTGGAGTATGACGACCCCCTGGAGGCGGCGCAGCTGCACGGAGGGTGCGGGGCGTGGGGATTGCTGTTCACGGGACTGCTGGCGAAGAAAGAATACGTGGAGGAGGTGTACGGAGGAGGGAGAAAGCACGGGCTGTTGATGGGAGGGGGAGGGAGGCTGCTGGCGGCACAGGTGGTGGGGATGGCGGCGGTGTGGGGGTGGGTGACGGCGACAATGGGGCCGCTCTTCTACATGCTGAAGAAGATGAAGCTGTTGAGGATATCAAGGGAGGATGAGATGGCAGGAATGGACCTGACGAGGCATGGCGGCTTCGCCTATGCTTACGACGACCCAGACGAGAGCGTGAGGCCCGCTGGGTTCATGATGGCCAAGATCGAGCCGGCCCATTCCCTCGCCACCGCTCCCACTCCATAGCCCGCTGTAAATCCAACGATAATAACGTCATGCAATTTGAGAAACTCCTGCCCCCTTTCGACTTCTGTTAATATTACTCAATTTAGCCGATACTGTGCTGTTTACGGGTCAGGAATCGAAGATGGCAAAGGCAAACAAAAGCGTAGTATAATAAAATAACAACTCATTATAGTCCACCTGATTGATGAACTCTTGATTTCAACATTGCTAGTCTGCCAAGAAAGAAAGCTGCACCGGCCATGCAAAACAACACCAAAATATGTCCAATCACAGCATCCACTTTTGATCAGAAAATAGATATTAATTTAATATATTTGATTAAATTAATTTTCACCTGAATCAAGAATTAATGATTTATTCTTGATCAAATCCAAATAACTCCGAATCGTCTTCTCAAAACGATATAAGATTTACCATGACCATCCACACTATAAACAGATGAGGCTGGTTGAGGAAAAAAACAAACACTAGAATTAAGCACCTTTCTATTCAATCCCTCTCTTGTAAGGTACATCTGCTGTGCTTCATCGAAAAAATATCTGGTATGATTCTCTCTGAGCTTTATTTAATCTATGAACATTTATTCATTCTTTTATTTTCATCAAAGTATATCTGACTTTCATAATCATTATCCCGTTTCAACTCCAACTCAAACAACGAAGAGCTGGCCAAACCGTAATTCATGCCTTAAGATGCAGGGTATAGTGACCACCTTTTTTTTTTTTTTTTTAAAGGGTATAGTGACAACTGACAAGGAGGGAGCATCGTTCCATGAAGAACAATAAAACATTATATTATCACAACTATGAGACTATAAAACAAATACATACACTCCTCTGATTTACAACTATGCAGACAAAACAATTCCGCCCCCCCCCCCCCGCCCCCCCCCCCCCCCAAAAAAAAAACCCAAAAAAAAACAAACAAAAAGGCAAAATTGGGTGTCAAGCCTCAACTGTGCATACTGATTTTTGCCACTATAGCGCACCCAGAAAAAATTGGTCGGCCATCTACAATGAGTCGACACCCTGATGATATTAAAGAACACAGCGCCTGTAGAAAAGTAAGCTGCTCAGCTACTTGACATGTCTTCTTCACTGTCTTCACTGTCTTCACTGCATAGCAGCAAGGCAAGCAAGAGAGAAATTTATCATTAACATCATCAGCGTGTATTCTTGCCTTGTTTACGAGCTATAAAGGTAAAATTTTAGTAGTAATTTTTTTTGGACAACATTACTCAGTTAAGTTGTTCACATCAATAGATTATATAATCATTGTGCGATTTTCTTTGGCCAATAAGCATTAACTTCATTTAAAAAAAAGGTGTTTTGTTAAAAATCAACGAAGATTACAACATTAAACTTACCGGATTCAAATAGAAACCAACAAGTTTTGTCGCATACCGCTTAATTCAACTTTCCATGTATTTTTCCACACAGAAAAGCTGTTTTCACAAGGAAAACCATCACCACTATTGAAATACATCAACCATTTTTTCCATTACTATGTTGAATTAATTTTTTAATGGCAAAATTATACAATTTCCCATTTAACATCCCTAAATTTTGCTCCATTCCTAGATATTATCACACAGATATGATATCTGCAGAAAACTGATTGTGATGCGATGACAAACACAAGATTCCCAACTCTGACAATAATTGCATTGTATGAAATGTAAATCTAACCACACATACCTATATTCAGAAAGCTTTGACAAACGTCTTGCATCCAAGCCAGTGATATATTTCTGTGCTACTTGAACATTTTCTGAACCTGAAAATCAGTATGAACAAGATATCATCATTCCCCCATCACATTTGGATAACTATGATACGAATATACTGACAGATCAGAGTTAAGGTTTCCTAGAATAGATTAGAAGTCCAAAAGGAGACAGTTGAGCAAGCTAAGGTAGGCTGGACCACCTGCTGGAGCTCTGACACTAGACCAGCAAGAAGGAAAAATTAAATTTTTTTAAAGTGGCCAAGGGAAATTTGAACCCACATCCCCTTTGCCATCAGAAGGATAGTTTTTCAATTATATAGTGCAAATTTTTATATATATTTTAAACTTTGTTTCCACATTCCATGCCAATACTTATCAAGAGCTTAATGCTTACTACTCAGTTTACAAATGACTACTTGTTAAATTACTAATGAAACTTGTTAAAAAATTCTAATATGCACTAACTCTTATAAATGTTTGTTTATTTTTATTAACAGGAATGACAGGTTTTCATTCATAATTTAACAAATAACCATATGTGAAATGAAAAATTCCATTACTAGCTTTGAAAATTTCTCTTGATAATTGACAAGCAAGTGCGCATTAAAAATATTCCTAGACGAAATCCTCTGGAAGTTAATCGATTATTGTATGAATGTCATATGAGAAAATATTATTTTGACTGAATATCAAATTAAATTGCTTGTTTCTTTATAGCAATGGTGAAAATCATTTGAAAATTTTGAATTTATTGTGAATGCAATTGTTTAAGGTTGTGACAATGTTCTTAAGCTAATGTGCTCAGTCTCGATCTTCGATTTTGAACAACCTATCTCACTATGTTAAATCTCAAGTTTTGCAGACAAGAAAAATGAATGGAGAGGAAGAAAGGAAAGGGGCGAGATACGTGATGATGGAAAGAAACCATATGGCATTGATTTTGACAGATTGGTCACTATTACACATACTAAAGTAACATTATAGGTACTATATAATGATCGATCAACATCCGTAAAAATTCATCTTAGAATATTTTGTCTACATCAGTGAAAAATAATCAACTTCTGCTTAGGTGTCAACTAAACAGCCAATATTTAAGGGATTGAATGAATTGGTCACTTTTGCACCAACTCTGGTAACGTTATGAGTATTTTTGCTTTTGGCCGATGACTTTGTAGGTATTTTTGTCCCTTTTTTAGTCCATGTCAGCAAAGATTGACACGTGGCATGTACAATCAGCATTTATCGGTTGAAGTTAGCAGTGTTAGATCAAAGTTAACGGTCTAGTTACTTTTGCACCCACCCATGTAACATTATGGGTATTTTTGCCTTTTTGTCACTTTAGGATATTGGGTGCTCGTGATTGATTACTTTGTGGGTATTTTTGCCCCGTTACCCTATAAAAATTTGCACTATATAATTGAAAGGAATTGTTTGCCTAGTGGCTAATTATCCTTTTGATGGCAAAGGGAATGTGGGTTCAAACCCCTTTGGCCACCTTAAAAAAATTTAATTTGTCCTTTTCACTAGTCCGGTGATCGGTACAGCAGACCGCCTGCTGGCGCCAAAGCTCCAGTGGCTGCGTCTGGGTGGTCCAAATGTCAGCGACCAATGATAGTGAGGAGTTTTTTTTTTTTTTTAAAGAATGGTAGTTTTGTCTTTTCACATTAAAATTTTATTACATTTTGGTCCTTTGGTCTTGTAGGGTGGATTCAGAATTCTTTAGTCTTTTTCGATAATAAAATCCCCTAGAGGTCCTTCACTGTGATTTTCCCAGCCCATACAAAAGTAAATCACACTGTCCCACAATTCATGACTTGTTAATAGTGCGGCTTCCTATAATTATATATAAATAAAATTCAAGCAGCAATTAATTAGGGAAAATCACAAATAAGGACCTTCCAAGGGTGATAATTACAATGCAGTACCATCAAATAGTCAAATTACATTTAAGGACCTTGGTCCTTCTGTGTAATTAAAAATAATAGCTTGTGACTAAAATACCCTTATTAATGTATTAAGAAATTTTCAATCCAATTCTAATATTTTTCAGTGGTGGTGACATGAAAATAGTTTCCAAGTCAGCTAGAGTTATTTCCCAACCAAGTATTAAGAAATTTCCAACCCAATTAGGACACTCTTCTCAGCAGCAGTTATATGAAATCTAAAAAAAATGGTACATATGGAGTCTGAAGTTAAGTAGTTTCCACGTCAATTAAAGTTATTTCCCCACTAAGTACTAAGGGAAACCCCCCCCCCCAAAAAAAAAAAAAACACTGCTCTTAGTAGCAGCAACATGAGGGGTATTGTTGTCAGAAGTAAGTTTTTCTAATAGCAGAGAAGGACCATGGTCCTTAAATGTAATTGGAGTTTTTCATAATTCTGAATTGATTGTCAGCCCAAGGGCGGTGCTGCAGAGACCCCCAAAATCATGGAAAGATCAGCCTTTCCAATAATCACTCAACTTAGAAGTCCCAATTCAAGCTAGAATTTAAGAACCCCAAAAAATGTTCAACTAAATTTAATTTACCATTTTTTCCTATGTTCGATAGAAGCTACCATCCGTATATCAACTTCACCTTACTCAACATGAAAAATGGCTGTAGTGCAATAATTGCAATTCTGGATATCCTACTGCAATTCTTCACCGCCACGAAACGCATAAACAAATTGCGGTAAGAGTACCTTTCGTCAATTGGAAGGCATGTAAAGCACATCTTTCTGCAGCAATTCTCACGGGCATATTTCCATCTTTTAAGCACTCGGCAAGAGCAGGCCAGTAATGGTAACATTAGACATAATGGCTGGAGGACTTGACTGCAAGATGTCAGGAATGAAAAGTTCATGACACTTCCATAGTTTCATAGTATTGGTTGGCAAGGTGGTTTTTAACCCAAGCCAGGACCGTTAAGGGACATACCTTGGCAACAGCTTTATAGCAGACAAAGATCTTCTTCTAACTTCACTAGCAGACAAAGATCTTCTTCTAACTTCACTGGAGTCATCGTGGGTGGATGAAACAAGCAATGAAAGAACATCCTTGTTCAGCACCGGGTCAAAATGATCCCTCTGAGTTTGATATAAGAGCCAACCCAATTACACTCTTCTCAGCAGCAGTTATATGAAATCTAAAAAAATGGTACATATGGAGTCTGAAGTTAAGTAGTTTCCACGTCAATTAAAGTTATTTCCCACTAAGTACTAAGGGAAACACCCCCCCCCCAAAAAAAAAAAAAAACCTGCTCTTAGTAGCAGCAACATGAGGGGATTGTTGTCAGAAGTAATTTTTCTAATAATAGCAGAGAAGGACCATGGTTCCTTAATGTAATTGAGTTTTTCATAATTCTGAATTGTAATTGTCAGCCCAAGGGCGGTGCTGCAGAGACCCCCAAAATCATGGAAAGATCAGCTTTCCAATAATCACTCAACTTAGAAGTCCCAATTCAAGCTAGAATTTAAGAACCCCAAAAATGTTCAACTAAATTTAATTTACCATTTTTTCCTATGTTCGATAGAAGCTACCATCCGTATTATCAAATTCACCTTACTCAACATGAAAAATGGCTTGTAGTGCATAATTGCAATTATGGATATCCTACTGCAATTCTTCACCGCACGAAACGCATAAACCAAAAATTGCGGTAAGAGTACCTTTCGTCAATGGAAGGCATGTTAAAGCACATCTTTCTGCAGCAATTCTCACGGGCATATTTCCATCTTTTAAGCACTCGGCAAGAGCAGGGCCAGTAATGGTAACATTAGACATAATGGCTGGAGGACTTGACTGCAAATGTCAGGAATGAAAAGTTCATGACACTTCCATAGTTTCATAGTATTGGTTGGCAAGGTGGGTTTTTAACCAAGCCAGGACCGTTAAGGGACATACCTTGGCAACAGCTTTTATAGCAGACAAAGATCTTCTTCTAACTTCACTGGAGTCATCGTGGGTGGATGAAAAAACAAGCAATGAAAGAACATCCTTGTTCAGCACCGGGTCAAAATGATCCCTCTGAGTTTGATATAAGAGGAGCCAGCCTAACGCCTTGGTTGAACTTTCCCGAAGAGGAAACTGTTTCACAGAAATACGTCCAACAATCAAAATACAATTAACAATTTAGCAAGAAAAAACAAATAATTCTGAATCAACATGCCTTCTCATCTTTTAAAAGCGTCCTTAAGGTGGTTAAAATAGAGGAGAAAGAGGAAGACAGGCAAACTGGGGATGGGTTGTGGTGGATCATGGAAGATATTGCAAGAACAGAGCCATGCCTAAAAGGCCAGCTTGGTGATGAAGCCAGACTTAAAAGTTCCTGAATCAACTCACTCAGCTGAATATCTTCAAGGTACTGCAAGCACAGTTATAAGGCAATCAAAAAGATACCAGAGGCATAAAGCAGTAACACATAGATTCAGCCATCTGTTATATCCCACAAATTACAATGATGAAGACAAAAGCACTAAAAACTCAGTGACAGCACTAACCATATCATCCATCAGTAAAGCAAAACAGAGGAAAATAAAACCATATCTGAAAAAGGAATAAGTAACATAAGGTAATATCAGAATAAAGAGGCAAACCTTTGTCAAGATACCCAAAATGCTTGCAGCATACATACGAACTTGATTCATCATCATGACGAATCAATTCCGTAAGGAGTTGTAAACACGGCCTCTAACAACCATGCTCATATTCTTCCCAGCATGCTTCAGGACACCCTTTCAAAAGCAGTCAAAAAAGCTCCACGGACACCACCATCTGATCCCTAAACAACCAATTCCACAATATTGTACTGGGTTCATTACCTCTATCAGTATATCATAAATAATCAGCTTATGCCATAAATACTAATTAAGAACTCATAATAAAACCACCTGTAGACCAGACAGTAAATCCCCAACCAAGGGATCAACCCTGGTACTGAGTCCACTTACTTTCCAAGTGCCAGGGCAGCACTCGATCGAACAGTTCTGCAGTCATAAATTTGCTAATGAGCAAAACAGACAAAATAAAATTGGTTGCTACAAGATCCACAACTAGCAAAACCATAAAAGAGATAAGTCAAATCATGCACATTATAAAAAGATGAAAGATGAAATTAGCATAGGATTGTAGATAATGGGAAAATCATTTTCTCGCACTAACCTTGTACTATCATGTAGACACTTAACAAGGTAGTCTGCAGCTGAGGAAGAAAAGGTTTGAGGGCCATGCCACCCTTTCTTATCATGATGTTCGTGTAGACAAAATGGCACTCTCACCTGCCAGGGAAAGCGATCACCTATTATCCGGATAAGAGGCCTGTGATAAACATTACAGGAGAAGTCAGAATATACAAGTAGATGGTATGTCCATCAAAGACAGGGAAAAACAGAAGTAGCCATAATAGAAGTGATGTATTTATATCTAGCAAAGGCCTTTGCTTTCAATAGGATGCCTAACTTCCATGCTGCATAATACGGAATGCTTTATGGAGTATCTAAGTGAGTTTATTCTCCAACATCAATAGCAAGCTTATTGAGGAAGGTTATCCATCCCACTCGAGTGCTTGCAATCAGAATCAAAGTTGGCAGTTCATAATTCCAACACAGAGCTACCATGGAGGGTTTTAACTAGCAAGAAGCAAGGAAGCTAAGTGATGGATCACCATACAAGTGCCAGAGTGCAGCTGTGAGGACGTTGCCTCTCAAAAGGGGGCCAAGAAATATGGAATGTCCAAGTCCTATATGGAAGAGTATGAGATGCTTAAGTGAATTTGTTCTCCTGCTTCAACAACTAGCTTATGAGAAAGGATTCCCATTCCTTTTAGTGTCCATCAGGATTCAACCATAATATGATAATGTACTCAGTTTTTAAAATAAAGCTCCATCATTTAAATGCCATAGGTGGGCAATAAAAAGACCATGAAGGAAATAATTCAGGGGAAAGGGATGGTTCATGATTTAACACAAACCCAGGGTTTTTCTACACATACAATCAGTTTGCACGACTAGCATATACAATTGACATAAGCCACTTTCTCTATTACTTACCCTGTTATCGGATGACAAACTCCTTGAGTGATTGCTCACTTGTTACCTCTATCAGTTCACCAAGTCCCAATGCAGCCTGCTCCCTTAATTCAGCAGACCCACTCATAAGACCCTAGGAGCACCAAGCATACATCAGAGACTGGAAAATGACACGTAAATCCAAAAAAATGTAGATGTCATATAGTGTGATTAGAAACCCAACAATGTAATATATTTAGTGAATATGGATCATCAATATAATTACACTGATAAATCATAACAAGCATTAAGTAATAGGAACGAAGCTGAGAGAGAGAAGTTATGAATGTCTCAAACAAAAAAATAAATGAATTCTGGAATCACCAGACAACAAAGGTTACCACCACCCTACTTGATTAAATAGCTCACATCAACAAGAGCCTAGAAAATTGAATTGCTACAGGTCACTTGCATATTCATCACTGACAAACAAAGAAAACAGATTGCACTGTTCCTAGTGGACCAATATAGATAGAGACAAAATGAAAAAAAAAAATAGTTATCTAAATGATCGATAGGGTCACAAGGACACACACATACTCCTTAGATATCCAAAGAATGTAATAAATGAGAATATGATTAATAAAGATACTGAATTAGCACAACGAATAAAGGAGAAATACTTGGAGAAAAATAGGCAATAGAGGCTGCAGTGCTTTGGGAAGACAAAATCCAGGTATGAGAATAGGTCCTCCCTGCAAAGCAATTAACAAGCATAAAAGCTCCACATTATTTTTCAATAAATCATTGAAAACTAGAACAGAATGATTATTGATTTTCACTCCCACCTTTTTCTTCCTACGCTCTTTATCTCTGGATGTGATACAGCATCACGGACAAGTTTTATGTATGAAGGCAAAACCTCCTTGGGTACTGAACTGATGACCCTCGACAAAGATTCCAAGAAACCTAATGAAAGAGCAGATAATAAACAATATGTTGTGCGGACAATCTACATTCTATTATGATATACACATACAACTTACAGTAACAGTAGATGAATCTGGATCACTGAGCAAGATGATCAGTGTAGCTATTATGTTTGAAGCTTCATCAACCAGATACAATTTACTATTTTTGAATAAATATCCTATCAGGTACGAAGTTGATCTTCTGATTGCAGCCTGTAACGTTAATTGTCAGGGGAAAAAGCACATAGAAAACAGCACACTAAAGAGTGTGTTTAGTCCCATTAATATTAATAACAAAATACCTGACTGTCAAAAATGTTTGCTCAAGCTCGCATACCACAGAAATGTTCCAAACAAAAGCAAATATATAAGGGGCCATCAACCTTATAAAGAGTGCCGAATGCTAAACTGCTGATTCGCGGACCTCAGCAACACAAAAGACACAACAACAAAAAGGTTACATGAACACAAAAAAAAAACATTCCAACAGCAGTCAAAATAAGTACGAAATCAACAAACCTATCACAAAGGGCAGTTCGAATGGGGGGATGAGATCATCCATGAAACTCAACAACTGACTCTTACCAGCACTTGCCATCACTTCACTCAGACCAATGCATACACCCTGTTAAGCAAGGGGAATTCATAACAGCATCCAACTAAGCAATACAAGTAGGTGTTGACAGTGCAATATCTCCCACATAAATTAAGAGGTCACAGTAATTTCTACCTGTCTTCTGCTGCTGTCAGGGTCATCCAGCCCCTGGGATAAAATTGGGATTATCAAGGGAAGCACCCGTTCACCAAGCTTCCGGACAAGCTCACCCAGTGATCGTCCAGCAACCTACATCAGAATCAAATTTAAAATGAACAATGTTTGCAGGCCGTGACATATAAAGAATATTATTGAAAATCCGTGCCAACCTGCCGCCTTTCAAATGATGACGATGCAAGGGAAGAAATCAGGGTATCCATCAGAACTGGCATGATTTCCTTGAGAGTCTTGGGAGTATTTGCAACAATAGTTTTCCACACATGCAATGCAGCCTGGTAAAAGAACCATGCATAAGCTATATATATACTAAAAGAAAAGGATAACTATATTGTCAAATGGAAATTAACAGGTAGTTAGGGAATCTGGGGATGGAGGAAATGTATCCAGTATAAACTAATACAAAAGAAAAGGTGAGACATATTAGAGCCATTACCTGGCGGACTGACAAACTAACATCAGTTCGAACCATATACAGTGCAGCAAGTACTTCATTACGCTTATCCCTTCCCAGAACCTCAACGATAGCTCGCCCATGGGCCTCAGTACTGGCACCTTCATCATCACTTCCCCCCTCAAGCAAAGCTTTACCAGAGGTTCCAGCAACCTGGATGAAATGCAAATTAGCTCATAGATAAAATCAAACTCCACAAAAAAGTAGCAGGATGAGCAGCATATACTTTGAATAAAAGATCGCCCAACAACTCCACTGAGCTCTGTCGGATACGCCAACTGTCATTAAAAATGCCATCTTCTACAGCTGGAAGGAGCAGAGGTAAAGACCTGTAGAGGGGTACAAGGAAAATTACTTAAGGCAGCAAAGGGTAGTGAAGGACATTTGTGGGATGCCCACTTAATCAGACAAAGTATACACAATCTAATCTTTACCAATAGTTCTAACTCTTTGATTCACCAAAATTTACAATCTACAAACAATATAAAAAAACTTCTTCTAAAACAACACCTTTGAAATAAGAATAAAAAATAGCATGTCTAGGCAACAAATTCAAATCACAACATGCAAGACAAAAGGAGGAATAAACATACGTTGTTGCATAATGCTCAACCAGGACATGTCCAGCTCCTAGGGCAGCATCACGTACAGATTCATTCTCATCAGCAAGACCTGTAAAAGAAAATGTAGGTATTGAATTCAGAAAAGAAGAGCACAATGCCAAGCATATAATGCAGAAAAATGTACCCAAAAACCCTTAGCAGGCTCACCATCTCGGATAGCAGGCAGCACCTGTTGCAGATAGTTTTGGAACTGGACTCCCAATGACCGCGGCAAATACTACAAGAAAGTTTTGACAAGAAGCTAGTCAATTACAATCTATACACTAAAAACTCAAAATGTCAAAAGTATTAGGCTTTTATTAGGTCACCTTGAACAGTGTCAAATATCCATCTCGTACAGATGCTCTTTGATGGGAACAATTTCGAATGACATCAGGAAGTGCGTGCTCAAAGTACTCAATGCCCAGTGCAGCTAAGACCTAGAATTCATTGAGAATAGCTTATGGAAACGAAGTAACAAACCAGCAAAAGCATCTTATCAAGTATCAAATAGTTATATCAATATCTTGTTGACTAAGCTTGGATATTCCTTTTCTTTGTGTAATCCTAATATATAGTTGAATGCACTAAAATGACCGCCTCCACCATTTGTAATGTTAGAATCTCATTAGATATCTTTTTTTCTTTGTTTAGTTAGACTTTGTAAGTCCCCATTGACTCCATCTCAAACAACCTCTTTACTAAAAATATATTTATGTAACTCAAGCCTCCCTTCATGAAGGTCATTCAAAGCATTCATTCTCGTTTTGCTATTCTTTACACTTTTATAGACAGATAATAATTACAAGAGGCTTTGCACGTATCAACTTTCAGTGACATTACCTTTTTTATTTATTTATTAAGAAATAAAATTTATTGAGAAAAGATGGACAGAGGACAATTAGAAATCCTCCTAAAACATCCGAGACACAAAAACCAAAGTGGAACAGTACAATAGCTTACAAGATCTCTGCAATCTTTGAGGAAATTTAAATATGTAAAAGCAACCCTCCCCAACCCCAACCCACCACATGCGCCTGGGGAACAAGCAGTGAGCTGAAATAGGATCATATGCAACTCTAGCCCAAAAATAGTGCAGCGAGAAACAATTAATACAAATGATATGATGAAAAAGTAGCATTTTGCATTAGGTAGAAAAACTTTAACGTTCAAAGAGAGCATACTTCCAAACAATCTTACTGTCAACCTGCAGACCAGAGTCCCTAAAAGGACAGTCAATAAATGGTACAGAGACTGGGGTGAACCAACTGCTTTTCAAAACTCATAAAACACCAGCTCAGGAGCAGTCTAGACATCTGAGTGTTAGGAAAGAAGACTATTTGGATACAAACACAAAAATCACTTAACATGTGCATCCAGAGATAGATTTATGAACCCTGTGAATCTGTAATAGATCATTCGATTTAATTCAATTGAGTACAGCAGTCCAAACAAAGGTTTTTAAAAGAGGTAGCAATAGAAAATGTTTCAAGCATAGAACTGCCACAAGAAAAAAATTGATGAATTTTCATTTTTAAGAAGCAAAGGTAACCAAAACAAATAGATGGTCAGACAAAAATCATAGGAATTCACATTGGACTATTTCTTTTAGGAACTTCTATCCTATCAATTTTTGACTTTGAAGACCATCTAAAAGTTTCCCTCCAAATTAAATTTGATTTCATTTTAATTGACTCAGGTCTCAAGATTTCCATTCTGGCTCAATGGGGTGGTGGATATATCTAGTCAGAAGCCCAGCATGACCACAACCAAATTCCAAGATGCTCATGATTGAAGATGCTAAAAGGAAGCATGAGAAGAAGAAAGTCTGACCTCACTCAAGCCTTGAGCAGCTCCAGAGCGTTCAACATTACTATTTTCAGACTTGAGTGTGTCAAACAACCAAGGGACAAGATCTGGGAAGTTATCTTCACCCATTCCTCTGATAAGGGATCCAAGGGCCCTAGCTGCGACTGAACGAACTTCAGGTATCGGATCCACAAGAACCTGCTCTTAAAATTCAAACGCAGTGAGAAGAGGCCAAAACAACTATGTAAAGGTTATGATGAGGACGAACCTTTTTCACTTCAGGAAGCAGCAATCCTATATATGGAATCATATCCTTTGGTTCTGTAACCAAGGAACACATATTTCCAACTATTTGTGCTGCTTTCTTCTTAGTGTCAGCACTCCTTTCCCTCAGTCCTCTATGCACTATTGGTACCAATAATGCAAGTGAAGGGGCATCAATTGAATTAACAAATGTTGTCTGCGGTCAATCAAAGGAAATTTAGACAACAACGAAGAAGAATGAACAAACTCAAACAATCAGCAGCTAAAAACCTCACTTGGAGAAGAATGTCAAGGGAGTATTTTGTGTGTTCATTGGGATCAGAAAGACCCATAAGAAGCGTAGGGACAAGAGCAGCTATTTCTGGATTCCTTATTACACTCCCAACCTTAAAAAATATTTGATTGAGATAAATTACATGAAAAAGAAAATATAACCATATTGATAGAGACAGAAATTAACAGTTCATGACCAAATCAAACCTGTTGAAGGGCCATCTGTCCAGCTGACTGAACTTTAGGATGCGTGTCAGTTAAAACCTGAAAACAGAAAAGAGTTTAGAAAACATAATCAATACTCCATACAACAGAAGAGAATCAGAAGTCTCAAAGTGACATCTGCTTGGTGGAATACCTCGGTCAGCTTGGGGACAATCTTAGGGAGGCACTGAGATAGCTGTTGAGGAGCACAGTATGCCATAGCACCAAGTAGTTGAACACTACTTTGTTTTGTCCTCCAAGCTTTATCTTCAAGACCCTGAAAATGAAGATTAGTGATGCAATAATTCATTCTATGGAGTACTCCCTCCAATCCTATTTATAGGACACCTTCTATAAGTAATTTTTGTTCCAAAATATAGGACACTTTGTAATGAATAAACTATTTTTTCCAAGTTTATCCTTACTGATTAGCATGAAGGTATTTAATAGTTATATCATTATTTAAAGTCAAGGGTAAAAATGAGATTACATATCATTTTTTTATAATATCAAGAAAAAACTAACTTTTCTTAAGATGTGTGAAACGGTTGAAAGTGTTTTATAATAAGAACCGGAGGGAGTATTTTTTAATATCCTGAACAGTACTTCAAAATGGAAATAAAAGTCACAAATTGGTCTGGGGACAAGTTTTTTTTTTTTTTGGTATAACTATAGTCTCTGGTATTAAGGACAAATCTATATTAAGCATTGCCAAGCCCAAATTAGAAGCAACTCCTGATGTGATTCATTCCAATGATAAAGTTAGAACTCTTGACCTTGTTTTAAAGGGTATCAAGTTTCTTCCACCTCTATCAACCACCATTGGTTAAACAAATACCATTAGAGAATTAGGGATAATGGTTGCCAGATAGATAGGCAGAGCTACTTTGATATGTGCTATTTCTGTATTTATGTGCCATGTTTGTTTTAAGTAAAATGCAAACACTTTCTGCCCTCACGGATTGTCAGATCAAATGTATTTTTTAGGGGATCTTAGGGACAACATGTAGAGATTTTTCCCCTTCTCCATCAAATGCATGGTAAGAATATAACTAATGCAGAACCGCTAGATGTCAAGTGGGGAAGGGGAGGAAGTTGGGCAAGAAAAATGACACAATAAACTAATATCTTCAAGGAGACTGAACGCCCCACCGTAGGATAATTTTAGGGAGCCCAAAATACGATAATATGAAAATAAAATACAACAACAACAACAAGCCTTTATCCCACTAGGTGGGGTCGGCTACATGGATTGCAAGACGCCATTGTGCTCTATCATTTATTAAGCTTTTAGAAATATTATTAATTAAGAGATCACGTTCAACAACTTCCAAGAGTGTTCTCTTAGGCCTTCCTCTACCTCTCTTAATCGGACTCAAAGTTATATGTTCCACTCTTCTCACTGGTGCCTCCCTTGGTCTTCTTTGTACATGCCCAAACCATCTCAACCGATTTTCTACCATTTTTTCCTCAATAGGTGCCACCCTCACTTTTTCGCGTATGTGCTCATTTCGAATTTTATCTTTACGTGTATGTCCGCACATCCATCGTAACATTCTCATCTCTGCTACTCCAACTTTATGCTCTTGCTGTCCCGTTAGAGCCCAGCATTCACTACTATATAACATTGCCGGTCTGATAGCAGTACGATAAAACTTTCCTTTAAGTTTATTAGGCACCTTACGGTCACAAATAACTCCTTTAGCTTTTCTCCAATTAAACCACCCAGCTTGAATTCTATGTGAAATATCTCCACTGATTTCGCCATCATTTTGAATAATGGCTCCCAAATATCTAAACTTTTCCACTTGAGGTATAATTTGATCTCCCAATTTCACTTCCAAATTATTTTCGAATAGTCCTTTACCAAATTTACAATATAAATATTCCGTCTTACTTCTACTCAGACGAAAACCTTTCGACTCCAATGTCCTCCTCCATAACTCAAGTTTGCAATTAACCTCTTCTCTTGTCTCTGCTATAAGAACTATATCATCCGCGAAGAGCATACATTTCGGGATTTCCTCTTGAATATGTTCCGTCAAAACATTTAAAATCAAGTTAAACAAATAAGGACTCAGAGATGATCCCTGATGTAGTCCAATCTTTATAGGAAAATCCTTTGTTTGACCACTAGGCGTTCTTATACTAGTTTTTACCCCCTCATACATATCTTGTATGGCTTTAATATAAGCAATCCGTACTCCCTTTTTTTCCAACGCTTTCCAAAGCACTTCTCTTGGTATACGGTCATAAGCTTTTTCCAAATCAATAAAAACCATGTGTAGATCTTTATCTTTACAACGATACTTTTCCATTAATCCCCTTAGTAGATAAATCGCCTCTGTAGTTGATCTACCTGGCATAAAACCAAATTGATTCTCAGAAATACTTGTCTCCAATCTCAACCTGTGCTCAATTACTTTCTCCCACAATTTCATTGTGTGGCTCATGAGTTTAATCCCTCTATAGTTAGTACAATTCTGAATATCTCCTTTATTTTTATAAATAGGAATTAATGTACTTCTCCTCCACTCATCAGGCATTTTCTTGGACCGTAAAATCACATTAAATAACTTAGTTAACCATCTCACCCCTTCTTCACCTAAACATTTCCACGCTTCGATAGATATACAATCAGGTCCGTTGGCTCTACCATTTGCCATTTTCTTAAGAGCTTCCTTTACCTCCTTATCACGTATTTTTCGATAGAATGACAAATTTTGTTCTCCTTCACCAGTTACTAAATCCTCCAAGTTACTAGATGAATCCTCTCCATCATTGAAAAGTTTAGAAAAATAAGTCTCCCATCTATTTTTAATTTCATCATCTGTAACTAAAATTCTTTCCTCTTCATCCTTAATACACCTTACCTGTTCTAGATCTCTTGATTTTCTTTCCCTACTCTTGGCAATCTTATAAATATTTTGCTCTCCTTCCTTCGTCTCAAGGTTCTTATAAAATTCTTCAAAAGCTTTAGAACGAGCTTCACCCACAGCTCTCTTAGTTTCCTTCTTAGCCATACGGTACCTCTCCCAATTTTCCTCATTGTTACACAAATGTATGGCTTTAAAACAGTTCTTCTTATACTTGATTTTGTCCTGTACACTATTATTCCACCACCAATATGAAAATAAAATAAATAAGTTAAAAAATAAATAAAGTAAAACTCTTCGATCTAAAACATCTCCAAAGTCTCTAAATAATTTGTTCCTACAATAAGTATAGTGTGAGGGTCTTTCCGTCCTATATGTCAGATCCTTGTTATTCTTTACCCTTCTATAGATATTTCAGGTATAATTGTAGAATTGTGCAGTCATGCCATATTATTCTAGGGTTTGTGGTGCTGATGTCTAAGAGCGATAAATAGCTCATAAATTACTGTAAAAAGTATCAAGAATTCCTTTCATCCTTTGACTTGTTAGAACACTATATGTTCATTTATCCTCCAAATATTTTCATTTCTGTCTTCCACGATTTCATTTCCCATAATATTTTCTCCCAATTCTCGATCATTCTCCTTTGGTTGCAAAATACTCCAAGTTTTGATGGGTGAGGCCGACAAGAAATAGAACAAACCACCTTGAAGCATCAGATTGTAGAATATGCAACTGCCGCATAAAAATTAAGCTTGCCAGTAAATATAGAAAGCAAGCCCAACTGACAAGTGACTGATCCGATTCTGTGACAATCTAATGTGGGATCCATTTCCATCCAAGAGGTAATTGATCTGCATTAGAACCCAGTTGCAAGGTATAGGACTTGAATCCCACACTGGAAATATGGCATATTAATGTGAGGTTTATATAAACATTTGGCTCTCCGGCCTCAGTTTTTGGGGTGGGGTCACCAAAGGTTCATATCAGTTTTGTATCTGAGCCTTGCATATCAGTTGCAATAATGCATGTAGCCAAATATTGCAACGTCTAGACAAGAAAGTTAGCATAAAACCAGCTTGCAAAGATGCCAAGGTCATGGGGCCGTTCAAATGTTGAACCCCAATTCCAAGATAAGAACCTTGAGTCCCAAAATGCAAGCCTGGGAGCCTAATGTAGAGTATATCTTAAGATTGAGCTCTTCAACCACATAAGCTACCTTGTAGATGTGATTATGATAGAATCCTCTACCATTCCATAGAGAAGTATTTAAACGGAGATCCCTTTCTCATACTTGAAAGTTTTGGTGAATTGAATTTTGAGAGCAAGACAAACCTCACGACTCGAAAAACTTATGAAGGCACTTAAGATTTCCTATCAATGAGGCGCTCACATGAGTCACATCAACCTGCAGCTAACATAAACTTTTGAGCAAAGGCTTCACAACACCTTGTGTGTTAAGCCGTTAACTAGTGTGAGGATCTATAATCAAAATTTACCGGGTATGTGCTACATTTTCCCCAAGGTTCCAATTATTCTACAAGAAGAATAAAGAGGGAAAGAGAAAGGGGCACAAATTTGGGTGAATCATAACAGTCAATTACTATCAGACATGTTCTGTAAGATATGGTGACAAGTGTAGATACATAAAACATTATACAGAGAGTATACATAATAGCTAGTACATACACAAATCATCTTTTGCCAAATAATCCCAAAGTTTGTGCAGATTTTAAAAGTGATGTATGAGGCTTTAAGTTGGTAAAAGAATTGTCAATCATAATGAATTATAAGATAATTACCTTCAGAAGAGATGGAAGCACAAGCTTCACTCCTTGAGCAGTAAGTTGAGACATCATTGCACGGGCAGCACATTCAGCTGCTTCACGAACTGCAACAACTTGATCAGAGAAGGAAACCAAAAGTAATGGTAACATTTGAATCACATACCTGAACCAAAATGTGAATAAGGCTTTAAAATACAATATAATATCAACAGAAACAGCAAGAACAACAACAATCTCTTTTGTAATAGCATACGGTTCAAACAGTCTTCCAAGTGTTTCGCAGAGGCATTCAAATCCAAGTAAGGCTCCTTCACGAGATTTTGCTGAATTCCTGCATTAAAAAAAGAAATTTGCCATCACTAGAAAGTAAGTTTGCACGTAGGCTATCCATGCTATGGGAAATTAAGAGTTTCCCTAAATCCTTCTACCCCAACAAAAGAAAGAATGAAAGAAAGAAATCAGCAATAAGAAAGCTTAGGCTAACAGCATTAATCTTACAGAAACACTAGCACCAGCACCAGCACCTTTACATTATGTCAGAAATTTTTTGACTAAAAGCATACACTACAAGGAATATGAAAATCACTGGTACTACGGCAGTTAAGGATACTTCAGCGGACAACACAAACAACTCAGGATAGAAGTTACAACAGAATGACAGATGTAGTCACAACACATAAAACTGAGCTCTCTCACCTGTCAGCAAGACCTTCTTGAAGTAGAGCCACAATCCTATACTTCTTCAAGCAAGAAATGCCAAAACCCTTAACCACTCCTGCGAGTCCAAATGCAGCTCCCCGACGTTCTCCATATTTTTCACTTTTCATCATCTGATCCAAAAGTCTGCTAACAAGAGCCGCTGAGTCATCCTGATGCAAGTAGTTATAACAAATAACAGGAGAATTTGCTTCAGCCAAAGTCAAGGATGCTTCAAAAAAGTTGACCATGAGTGTTCATTTTGAGGTCAAGCAGAAGATACTGAAGAGCCAGAGCAACAGTTCAACTTTCGTACGTCAGCAAAATATAATACAAATACATACTTGCTTTGATTGCATTAATGGAGAAAGACACATTGCAACTGCTCGTTGAACAGCTTCTGAAGGAGTATTTAAAACATCCAGCAACTTGTCCACCACAGTATGAACCTTAGGGTCATCCTATTCCAAAATAGAAATAACTGAAATGAGCGTCTGAAGTGCCCTAGTAAGAAAAACAAGAAAGGAAATTTTCGTAATCACCTTTGCCAAGTGTTTTGCCAGGGCTCCAGTGAATATAACCACACCCTCCCGAACCAAGTCATATTTTTCCTCATCCGATGCCTAAGAGTGGGGAATCAAATGAGAAACCAAAGGGAACCTATGGATCTTGTAACACTATACACAATCTTTTAAGAAGCAACTGGTGTCTATGCATTTAAGAAATCCAAAAGAAGGAATCTACAAATATAAGCCCAACTTGATAAGAACTCACTGTTTTGTTCAAGTAGTTTTCAAAGATTGGGAATAACAGAGAGACATTTTCTCTTCCGTGCTTATCAATGATCATGATACCAGCATTAATCATTTTCCCTCTAACATCTGAATTTGGATCAGCCTGCAAATCAAATCAATTCTACTAATGAAATACTTGGCATTTCCAAGCAGATAAATACATTTTGTAAGAAAACGGGATTCTTTATTTTGATCACCCTGTAAAACATGAAATAGAGAACAATCTACTAGGACGACAGATATACATTGCCAAAGTGGAAGGATAGAGACAACAATAAGTAGCATGAGATATTAACAGATTAATCAAACTATTGCTATCCATTACTGATAAAGAACCTGGTTATCACACTTAAGAAGGTTTCCTCATGTTGAGGAAAACAAAACAATGTTAACCTACAATGGAGGCTTTGGATTCTGAACAGACAATTAAGTGAGAAACAGGTGAGGTTCACACCAGTACCATGACCAAATAAAAATGCCCAACCCCAGCATAAAGAATGCAAAAGGCCATTCAGATTACCAGTGCTCTTGATATTAGAAACGTCATGACAAAAGGTAGGTCTTTTGTTCTCAATATATCAGCAGCAGAATGAAGCGCCAATGCTATTCCTTGCCGACCCAACCAACCAGCATCAATATTATCATCCCCAATACCCATGTCACGAATATACAGTGAAAATAAAGTGGAAAGGGATTCCTGGAAATCATGAGCAAAAAATCATGAGACGGCAGGAAAATAATCACAATGACTTTTGAAAACAATAAATTAATTTTACATGAATAGATTCTGGGAGTTCATCCAAGGCAGCAGCCAATGCTTCCGCAGCTGCCAAGCGCACATTGTAGTTCACATTAGACAGTGCTTTGAATAGCCCCGAAAAGTCAGTTCCAATGTCAAAACCATAATGATCCCATATTTCTTCAGCAACTTCAGCAACTGACTGGAATTCCCCGGGGAGGGGGGGGGAGATAAAAGCATCAAATGAAAATCTATATCAGAATTATATTCAGAAGTCCAAAATATTCATATTTCAATTATAGACTGGCTAAAATGATGGTCGGTAATACCCATCTATAACATTCATTGCAAAATCCAGACCAAGCAAACAGGAGTAATAGGACACTCGGGGGGCAAGGGGAGAACATGTTCTAAGCGACATACACAGGAATTGCAAACTCAGAACCATTTACCAGATGACTTCATCAATTATTTCTGATCCTCATAGTCAACGTTCTAATTGTTGTTTGATGCAATTTTACAACAATACCACCTTTTTCCCATATGATTTCTAGAGCATACTAACCCAATTTGCCACATTCAACCCATGTCAATTTAATCTTTTTCAATTATAGAAAATGGAAGGTTAGAGACAAACCAATTAGACCCAATTTGTTAGATCCACATGTTGATATGAATGAATTGGCACCTTCATCGAAGTTTCTAAAGGGCATTATATCCAATCGCTAAATACAATAATAGCTCAACCCACCCAGCAGGCCAGCAGTATTTGTTGAAATAAATGACGAGTGCAATTGATCTATAGTTGATGTTTATTATTGACAATAGTGATGAGTAGGTACAGTGTATATATAGCAATTGAGGTAGTTGGTGTAAAGAAAACGCAAAACAATTTTTTTAAGAAATTAAGTGATTGATTTGGCAAATTAAAAATGAAAGAGTTAAGATGCCACTTTGGCAATTTGAGTGAAGATTAAAGTTTATACTAGGACAGGGAAACTATATAGTAAACCTTATTTGTGACCCAAAAAAAAAAAAGGACAGTAACCTTACTGGTACAAATGGCAAAGGACGGGTCTGAGCCTCATACCTCCTTCAAACTACCCTAGACCACACCATAGCAAGATTACAATCTTATTAAGGGTAACGAATCAAACCTTCTCAGGATCATGTAAGCCAATCCATATACTTGTTGCAACCTCAGTGTTCTCTGGAACAGAACGAGTAGCAACAGCAGGGATACATTTGACAGCATTCAAGCATGCCAAACGTACGTGAACATCTTTTGCATAAACTCCGCAAAGAGCCTGTAAAAGGAAAATTGAGACAGCATAAGCATCATTTCACATACTTTGTGTGCGTGCACACGTGCTCGTGTGAGGGGGGAAGAGAGAAATCAAGATCATAGAAAGAGTGAGAAATCTATGTGAAAAGAGTCAAGCAGACTTACGGCAGCAACTTCATCAGGCTGCAAACCAAGACTCAACTCATTTAGTGCAGGTCCTATTGATGCCTGATAAGCTGGCACAACACCAAGCACATGATAGAGAACCTAACAAAAGATATCAACCAGGTTTAAACCAATAAATGAAATCTAACATGAAAATGCTTAACAGTACAGAGTATGTCATTTGTTTGAGCAAGCAAGGAATGTATAATGCCTTACCGATAACATTTGGATCCTAGGAAGGGGAAGATGGGGATCAAGGTGTAAATAAAGTATCCGAAGCACATCATCATGAAATTTTGTTTTCTTTGAGCACAGAAGAATACGCTCCATTATCTAATAACAGAGGCATAGTTAGAAAGGTAAAAGCTTCAGTGAACTTAAAAGAGTGCATTGGTAAAATGGAATTACTTACTGGGAATACAAAAGAAAAAGAATCAACAGGAAGTGGCCCTGATTTACAAGAAGTGGATAATCCATTTAATATTCGCTCAAAAAGGCTGATGGATGGCCTTCCATCACCTTCCTCATCCACAACCGAAGGTATCAGATCCAACAGAAGACGAACTTCATCAGTCACAACTAAGCGTAAAGCAGTGGAAATGTCAAGGGCCCAATTGCATAGAGGAGGAGCAGTGCATCTTGATAGCTTTATCATGGTTTCAAAGGCCTCATGACTTACAACAGGTGATTGCAATAAAGGCACAACAAAATTGACCTGACACAAATGCAAAGTATAAAAGAAATAAAAATTAAACTAGAAAGCACACGTGCTTGTTATAATTATGAAAAAAATCCAAAATAAATGGACCAGGTGAGAGAAGTTAAACATTTATAATTATGGACGTTAGACTAAGTGACATTGAATATCTGGATGTAAATCAGAACAAATTAAATGCGAAATCAGTACTCTCAAAAGACAACTCATAAATGAGACAAATTCTATCCACAGCAAACTGGAAGAAAATGAAAAGATAGTACATAGCAAACTGAAACAGCTAAGAAAGAAAAACTCAATCCACAACAACGTTCAGCCTGCCAGATTAACAAATGGATAGAATTCCAGTTCCAGCTTTATTACCACATTTTTAAACGAAAGATGGTATCATTAAATACAAAACACAAATGATGTAAACAAACCGATTAAAGTCACAAGCAATAAACTGTTCATATAGTATCACAAATATCAATATTAATTCAATATAAAATAAAAAAATCTATAATGAGTACATAAGCAACAAACAGTGCAACTACTTTCAGGCTCCTATAACCCTTTTTTCATTCTGCCAACTTTCTTCACACTTATCATTACACTCCAAGCCAATTTGATTTTACTAATCAATACCTCTCTACATATTTCAAGTGGGTCCAAATGTTAAAAAGATAAGCACAAACTTTTGAGAGATTTTCAAGTGACTCTCTCTCTCCCCCCATGTAACATGGGGAAAAATTATCTAGTTTCTCCTAAGGAAGAAACTTTGTAGGAAAGAGAAAATTTACAACTAACTAAAATAAGATAACATTAAACCAGAAAATACAAGAACTACACGTAACAGAACACAGTAACAAGCCCTATACAACATAATAATGTCATGACGCTGTCAAATCTTGTTGCATGTCAAACAAAGTAGTTTTGGTCATAAATATAAGCAGGCGCTGTGCATCAAAGGTAAGTGATATACGATATACTATTTCATTGCACGCATCCCCCAACAACCACACTAACCATAAAATCCCATAAACTAACATTGCCTTACTATTCCCTTTTCAAGTGAATTATTTGGGACTTTAATATCAGTTAAAACTAAAACATTCAGTCCAATACTAAGTGATCCACGCTAAAAGAAGTAAAATCTACACTAACAAGAAAACCAAATTTAAGGCATTCATACGGTTTTTTTTTTTTTTGGGTAAAATAACAACGCAGCTCACAAATTCATATTATATTATGCATTGACTTGAAGTTTCAGGTACAAAACATCAAATCTAATCACAATTCCAATAACAATTGTCAAATAAAGATGACAAAATATTGTTTCTAATATGCTAAAATGAAAGACCACTAGTTAAGTGTGCCAAACTTCCTGTTAATAGGAGTGTAGCCAGATTGTGTGATGGGTATCAGTAATGATTTTCAATATGATTTTTTCTTTATTTTTTTGCATTATTCTAGGGCTGTTTTAATCACAGCCTTGATAATCTGTCCTCTCTTGATCTTTTTTCAAATCAATCAAGTGAAAATGATTCTAGTGCAACACTTCACCTAATATAAGTAAATCAGATCTCATGGCATGGTAACGGATTTTGAATATGAAAATGATTAAGTAATCCTCAAGCTACAAAATAGAAACCTTGCACAAGAAAAGAATTTAACAAAGAATACCATTGAAGGCAATTTACTGTGTGCATAAACTGGATTCGCAATGGCCATCTCTCCTAGAGCTCTTAGCATAAGAGATAGGCTTTTCTGAATTTTGAAGACTCTATCCCGGATAGAAGCCTCCTCTTTAAGAAGCAATTCTCTAGCCTCCTCTTTTGCTGTTTTCCCCTTGTCTACATGAATCATAATGGCAATATTGGTAAAGAGCATCTCGGTAAACTATATAATTCAAGGAATACAGAAAAAGATTAACGTAAACACGAAAGGGCCACTTGCCAGCCTTCTTTATCACTTTTGTAGTATCCCTTTTCCCTGCACCAGCAGCTTCTCGGCTAGGTTGATCTCTCTTCACTATATGGTTAGAACCAGCATCATCCTGGCCAAAAGAACAATGAAGCATAACAAACTAAAATAAAGGCAAAACAAAGTGATGAGAAAAAGAAGAGACAATAAATGTACCACGCCATCTTGATCATCATACATTCGGAAGCGACCCTTTGCTTGTTTTGTATTCTTCACAGCAACAGACTCTGCAACATAAACTCCTTGCTCGGTGGAAAGAATTCCCTCAGGGGTATAAAAAATCTGAAAGTGCATGAGAAAAAGCTAAGCAAAATTCCAACCATCAGATAAATAACTCAAACAATATAAGAAATTTTGGTAGTAACAACGAAAAAAAAAATCAAAAAATCACTAATAATATAAGTAGACAATGCAAGGAATAGGCTATCTGAGTTCAATAGCAAGCATTCCCTTAACCTATAACATGAGTGAGAATATACACGTGCGTCCGTGTGCAACACAGTCCTTATTTGTCACTCTAAATTCAACATCTTACTCGGTAATGTCTTCTACTTTTACAATGAATAAGAAAACATCATAGAAAAAATTAGACAACCATTAGTGCAGGACAGAAGGTGTACCCCACACACCCCAGGGTTCCTAGAGTCGGGAAGAAAATAAAAATATGCAGGGGTTGAACCAAAGGAAGAACGAGACAACCTGCGCTATTTATTGAACCATTTTGATATCAAATTTTAGAGCACAAAAGTATCAACTTTCATTTATAGCTGCAAACATACAAATCACGGTTATCAAAACATGTGACATATACCCTATGATAGATGAATTATACCCAACACAATAAATAAGTATTAGCAACATTCAATGATTAAAATCCTTTTTTCCCAAAAATACAGGACAAGCCAAATTAAAAGCTATAAAATTTACCCGAATGTCATTCTCTGAAAGTTTATCATGTGAGAACCGGTCAGGGAGATTTAGCAAATGCTGGCATCAGCAATATGTACTAGTCAGCAATTAGAAATCAAAAAATAAGTAAATGAGATAAAAAGTGTTAGAATCGTTGATTATCTATTTTGTTCTCGTTAGTATGAAAGGATATATATGTCAATAATCAAATATTCTATATCCTTTCCCACTCACAATAACAGACTAGGTAATAATCAACTATTCTAGCAAAATGCTCCACAGACTCCAACCAAACAATGGACCCAAGCATGCATTAGAAAATAACTCAAAACACCTTTTCAAACTCTTCATATGTATCTCCAGGAATTATAGACATCATTGTGGAAAGTGAGGAAATTGCTGCCCGTTGTTCAAGTAAATTATCACTAGTCAAACCTGCTGGTCCCAGTAAGACCTGCAAAAAAAAAAAAAATTATATATATATCACGTAGCAGCATTATTGTGGAATTTTCAGAGAGGAAAAAATTGTATTGTCTCATTGCAATTCTAATGTACACACTGGTCCTATATATATACATCTAGAGAGATAAAAGCTAATAAATACTAATAAAGCCTAATTAATGAGATCCTAATAAATGCTAATAATTCTCAATAATAACATAATATTCCCACACTCCCCCTCAAGTTGGATCATAGATGCTAATTATGTCCAACTTGCTTATACAACTCTCAAATGCAGGCTTGGGTAGTCCCTTGGTTAGTACATCCGCAGCTTGTAACTTTGTAGGTAGGTATGTCAGACATACAATACCTCCTTCTACTTTCTCCCTGATAAAATGTCCATCCACTTCAACATGTTTAGATCTCTCATGCTGTACAGGATTCAATGCCATGCTTATAGCAGCCTTATTATCACAATACAATTTCATTGGTGGATCAACTCTGACTTGCATTTCTTCCATGACCCTTCTTATCCATAGTTCTTCTGTAATTCCTTGAGCTAATGCTCTCAATTCTGATTCAGCACTGCTTCTGGATACAACTCTTTGCTTTTGACTTTTCCAGGTTACTAAGTTTCCCCACACAAATGAACAACAGCCAGAGGTGGATCTCCTGTCTCCATAAGTCCCCCCCAGTCTGCATCGGTGTAAATCTCAATTGTCCTTTGATCATGCTTCTTGAATAACAATCCCTTACCAGGTGTACCCTTAAGGTATCTGAGAATCCTATATACAGCTTCCAGGTGTCTCTTCCTTAGATCACACATGTATTGACTTACTACACTGACAGCAAAAGCAATATCTGGCCTCGTATGGGATAAATAAATCAGCTTCCCAACCAGTCTCTGATATCTGTCTTTATCAATGGTTTCTTCTTTCTCCTTGTCTTCTTCTTCTTCAACTTCATTATCAGAGTTGTTTTCTCCTTCTAACTCCTCAGTGCCGCTTTTCTTAGGTGGCCTCTTCTTTTTCGAGACCACTATAGGAGTTTCCTTAGGTTTACAACCCAACATGCCAGTTTCCTTGAGAAGATCAAGTATATACTTCCACTGAGATACATATATTCCTCGTTTTGACCTAGCAACTTCCATCCCAAGAAAATATTTCAAGTTCCCAAGATCCTTAACTTCAAATTCCTTACTAAGGATAGTTTTTATCCTTGCTATTTCATCAACATGATCTCCTGTAAGGATTATATCATCAACGTACACAATGAGGATGCACTTCTTAGCTCCCTCGGCCTTAACAAACATCGTATGATCTGACAATCCTTGCTTGTAGCCTTCTAACTTCAGGACCTTTGAGAATCTGTCAAACCATGCCCTAGGTGACTGTTTCAAGCCATACAGTGATTTTTTCAGCCGACATACTTTGTCATTTCTGCCTCTATCAAACCCAGGAGGTAAAGTCATGTAGACTTCTTCCTTCAATTCTCCATTTAGAAAAGCATTTTTGATATCTAGTTGATGAAGATGCCATTCAAGGTTGGCTGCCACTGACAATAGGATTCTTATAGTGTTCAGTTTTGCCACTGGCGCAAACGTCTCTTTGTAGTCTATGCCATAAGTCTGGGTGAAACCTCTTGCTACTAACCGTGCTTTCAACTTGTCAAGTGTGCTATCAGCCTTATACTTTGGGGTAAAGACCCACTTGCAACTAACCAGTTTCTTACCTCTAGGTCTTTCAACAATCTCCCATGTTTCATTTTTCTCCAAAGCTCTCATTTCCTCCATAACTGCATTTCTCCATTCTGGTATTTCCAATGCTTCTTGGATGTTGTTAGGAATAACAACTTTATCCAAATTAGTGATGAAGGCTCGGTAACCAGGAGAGAGAGCCTTGTAGGACACATGCTTCTGAATCGGATGCAAAGTACAAGACCGAGGTTGTTTCCGAAGGGCAATAGGTAGATCAAGATCAGTAGATTCACATCTTTGTTCTGAGTCATCTGGCTGACTAAATGGATCAATCTTTGGTATGTGAGCTTCAGGGACTACCTCTGGTTCTGACTCTCTTGGTGCCTCAGGTACAAGTTGCTCACTATCTTTTGTTTTCTTCTTTCGAGTGTAAACTAACAACTCCCCCTTTTGTGGTCTTTCTACATCTTTCTCTGTTTTCTTGTTTTCCTCAAACTTTGGCATAAGAGAAGAGGTTGGTGAAGGTGGGATGTTGGACAAAGGTAAGGGTGATGGTTCTAGTAAAGGAGACACGGACTCAAGAAGTATATATTCAGCGTTAGGTTCTAGTTCCCAAGTCTAAGATTCACCTATATTCTCCCCCTGAATTGAGGAATTGGAATAGAAAGGAGTTTCTTCATGGAAAGTAACATCGAGGCTTACAAGGATGCGTTTAGAAACAGGATCAAAGCATTTATATCCTCTTTGAGTAGGAGAATAGCCAAGGAAGATACACTTGATAGCTCGAGGTTCAAGTTTACTGCTTTGGTGGATATGAACAAAGGTTGTGCACCCAAACACACGAAGCGGTAGTTTGGTTTCAATGTGGGATGTAGGAAAAACACTCTGCAATTTTTGGAGAGGAGTTTCGAAGGCTAATATTCGACTGGGCATCCGGTTGATGAGATTGGTTGCGGTTAAAATGGCATCTCCCCAATAAAACTTTGGCACGTTGCAAGTGAACATGAGTGCTCTTGCAACTTCAAGGATATGTCTATTTTTTCTTTCTGCGACCCCATTTTGTTGGGGTGTATAAGCACACGTACTGGTATGGACAATCCCATGCATTTGGAGAAAATTACTCAAAGATTGGTTGAAGTATTCAGTGCCATTATCGGTGTGTAAAACTTGAATGCTAGTGTTGAATTGGTTTTTGATCATGGTGAAAAAACTCATGAATGTAGATGCAGCCTCGGACTTGTTTTTCAAAAGGTAAACCCAACAAACACGAGTATGGTCATCAATGAAGGAGATGAACCATTTTGTTTGAGTACGGTTTGAAATGCGAGATGGTCCCCACAAATCACTGTGGATGGTTGTGAAAGGTTTGGTAGGTGTGTATTTGGCTCTAGGAAAGGAAGTTCGATGGTGTTTGGCAAATTCACATACCTCACACTGGATTTCACTATGATTCAAGGTCGGGCATAAGGTTGGAAACAACCGCTGAAGGTAATGAAAATTGGGATGACCCATTCTCTTATGCCATAACATAAAATCATGAACTTTAAAGGTAGATGCAGAATTACCAACAATAGGTGGGTTATCCACTCGAGTGACGACCTCTAAATAGTAGAGCCCCTCATATTCTTTGGCATTGCCGATTGTCGCACCAGATGATAGATCCTGAAACACACAATGTGACGGGAAAATTTAGCAAAACAATTTGAGTGCCTGGTCAGTTGACTGATTGAAAGTAAATTACAGTCAAGTTTTGGCACGTGAAGGATAGATTCCAAAGTAATAGAATCTGATATACGGATACTCCCTTTTCCTGCCACCGGTGCTAAGGAGCCGTCTGCAATTTTCACTTTAATATTTCCAGCACATAGGGTGTAAGTGGTGAACAATTGATGACAATTAGTCATATGATCAGATGCCCCGAAATCCACGATCCAGACCACTGCACTTCGAGTTGTCTTTAAAGCCTGAAGGAAAGACCCTCTTTTTGCCACAAATGCCATGGGTGCAGATCTGGAATTATGCACAACACTACATAAAAGTAGCCACAGCACCACCCCTAGCACTTCAAATGAGGGAAAAGCTTTCTGGTAGATTGAAAACAGAAGCCACAACCCAATATAACTCCAAACCCAGCAAAACAGGGCACTAACAACACCATACGACCTGATATGGCTCGAAAACGATGTGCCCATACACCGGATTGTGCTGGATCTGGCCGGAGAGAGTGCGTCGTTGCCGTCCGAGAAGATCGCGTCCTGAACGAAGCCTCCACGCTCCTCCACGCGCCGCCGAAAGCTTGCTGACGCAGTGAGCAGGGGTGGCGCGTGTGGTCTACACGCGCCGCCATTCGCCGCCGCCGCCCTGGGTTTCGCCGTTCGGAGCCTCCTGAGTACGTCTAGGGTGGCGGTGAGATTCAAAACTCGCTCCACCATTGTCCACACAAACGCCGTCACGTACTGTTCAAGCAGCCCCGTTCTAGCCATTCCAGAACTAATTTAATTTAAAATTTTGAGCCTGATGCTCTGATACCATGTGGAATTTTCAGAGAGGAAAAAATTGTATTGTCTCATTGCAATTCTAATGTACACACTGGTCCTATATATATACATCAAGAGAGATAAAAGGTAATAAATACTAATAAAGCCTAATTAATGAGATCCTAATAAATGCTAATAATTCTCAATAATAACATAATATTCCCACAATTACAATAATCTTTTAGAACAGATTTTCAATTTGTGCATTGCAGTACAACAATTACCTTGCAAATATTCATCACATTTGCCGAAAGGATATCAATGACATCAAACCCATTTGCTCGAAGACACTTTGAGAGCCTCTGGAAGCCAAATCAAACAGTCAGATCACCAGCCAAAAAAAAAAATACTGCCGTATGCATTAACTAGAAATCAACATCATCCGCAGATCTTTGACCCAAAAAAAAAACATCCACAGATCATGCAGAATGCATAAAAACACAGGTACACATTTGTGCACTGGTATTTTCCTTTTGTACAGAGGAAACGAGAAAAACCAAATTAATATTACCAACATTCAAGACTGAACAAAGAAAAACGTTTTGAAAAATCCTTCGTCCTATTTCTATTGACAGTAAAAGAGATGAAATAAAGATTTTGGATGGAATGGGATACCAGCAAACAGGCCACCAATCAAGTTCCATAGACAGACCAGTTACACCTCCTTACTTAGAAGTTTAGACTCCATTTGTCTGACACTACGAAGAATTAGAAGAACAGTGGCCACTAACTTTGAAAGTCCACACATAATGTATCCCCCATCTTTTTTCCATTCCGTTTATTCTGGCCTAAGTAGTGACCCTATCTCCTTATAAAATTATTAAAAATACATGCATATATAAGTAAGAATGGAGGAGAAGCACCTTAGTTCCTATTCACAAAAATAAAGGAGATATTCAAAATTGTGTAGACTATAGAGGGATTAAGCTTATGAGTGATACAATGAAATTGTAGGAAAAAGTGATTGAACATAGGTTAAGATTGGAGACTGGTATTTCTGAAAATCAATTTGACTTCATGGTGGGGCACAGCGACTATAGAAATGATTTATCTACTAAAAGAATTAATGGCAAAGTATCAAAACAAAGGTAAAGATTTATATATGATTTTCATTGATTTGGAAACAATTCATGACCATGTACCAAGAGAAGTGCTTTAGAAAGCCTTAAAAAGAAAGGGGTCCGGGTTGCCTATATTAAAGCTATAAAAGCTATGTATGAGGGGCCAACAACTAATATGAAAACATCTAGCAGTGAAGCAAAGGACATTCCTATGTCGGAAGTCGGCACCTAATAGGCTTGGTCCCTCTATGTTTTGTGATAGAAACTCTAATTAGCCTTGTATCTGTTTTTGTCTTATTTTTCCTGATTATTAGGGATTTTATGATCTTAGAATATTAGAGAATAATATCACAATCTGATCTGATTTTATCGTCAACGATTGTAACCTAGCCTATGTATTAGAATATGTACATGTTCAAAACCCTAATAATAGAGAAGCAAAGCCTCAATTACTCTGCTGATTACATCGTATTAGAGCGATGAGTGATCCTCCTCTCCAATTCAGCCAATATAGGTAGTTCAACATAGAAACCGTCCCTGACCCTAATACAACTCTCCCTAGACAACCCTCAACTGGTGCTAAGCATCCCTCTAGTATAGCAACCTCGCCTCTCTTATCACCAGTCACAAACTTGATGGAGATAATCATCTTCAATGGTCACAATCCTTCCTAATGTTCATTGACGATAGAGGCAAGGAAGAATACATTGATGGCCGTGCTTCTCCACATGCATCAATAATGCTAAGTACGCTATTTAGCATGCTGAAAATAGCCATGTCATGTCTTGGTTATTGAACTCTGACTCTTGAGACTAGTAAGAATTTCATGCTCCATCAAACCACCTAGGACATTTGGGAAACTGCTCATGAACTCTACTTCTCTACTTCAAATGTTGCAGTTTTATTTCAGATTAACAATTGCCTTCATAAGTTGAAACAGGGCACAATGACCAAGACCATGTATTACAACTCGTTGATTCAACTATGGCAACAACTTAACCTTAATGAAGTCTATATGTGGCTTATAAGAAACTGATTGAGATAGAAAGGGTTTATAAATTTTTACTTTGCTTGACTTCTAAATTTGAAGAGGTATGTAGTCAAATCTTGAGCCTTTCACCCCTTCCTTCTCTCTATGCAATCTTCTCAGCCGTTCGGCAAGAAGAGAGTTGAAAGTGAGTCACCGGAGCCTCTGTTCCTCTATCCTCCAGTGAATCCTCGGCTATAGTCACTCAAGGGAACAAATGATCCAAGAATGGTGGCCATCCCCATTGTGACCACTACAATAAGCTGGCCACACGAAAGACACTTGATGGAAGATTCATGGTCCTTTCAACAATGAGAAGTCTAAAGGCAAGAGAGAGAGTAAAGGTTGTGCTGCCTCTACTAATGATACCCCTACTTTTGACTTCTCCCAGCTGAAGGCATAAATTCAATAGCTTCTTCACACTCTTGATAAGGAGCAAACTCTTAAAGCAAGTGCTACCACAAGGTTGGTGGCCAGCACCTCAGGTAAATTTTCTATTGCATACTCCTCTATCGAGCAATGTTCTAACATGTGGATTGTGGATTCCAGGGCTACTAATCATATGACAAGTGATATCATTCTTTTAAAGAGCTTCATTTTTGTACAGAAAAATGGGTTGTCAAAGTGATTGATAAATCCTTGATTGATGTTGTTAGTGTGGGCACAATCATCCTTTCTCCCCATATTGAGTTGAAAAACATTCTTTATGTGCCTAAGCTAGCCTATAATTTGCTGTCTATGGGCAAGCTTACGAAGTCTCACTCTATAAATGCTAATTTCCAATCTCATGGCTGTATGTTTCAGGATATAAGGTCAGGGAGGATGATCAGTTGGTATGATTGTGAAGGAGATTTATACTACTTCAAACGACAGCCTAATACTGTCACCATTGCACTTTTTGCTTCTGCTTTATCTGTTCAATGTTTTGAGTCTTTGGTTTCTGCTTCTACTATTAATGAAGTAAAATTATTGCACTACATTGCTTATCATCCAAGTATGGATTATTTTAAACATTTGTATCCCTAATTTTTGAATAAAGATTTATCTTCTTTTAGCTATGATATTTGCTTTATCAAAAAATACCCACACCTATAAAGCTTCGCATCCCTTCCACCTTATTCATTATGACATTTGGGGACCCTCTTAGGGGACTAGCATTTATGGGCACAATGGTTTGTCACATTTATTGATGATCACACACTACTCACTTAGATTTGTCACTTGCAAGATAAATTTGAAATTTTTTTCTATTTTCCAACAATTTTATGCCCTGATTGAAACACGATTCCACACAAAAATTCAAACATTACAAAATGACAATGCGAAAGAGTATTTTAGCACTTCTTTTTCCAATTGCCTCACTGCCCATGGCATCTTTCACCAAAGATCATGTCCTTAACACCACAAGAAAACAGTGTTTCAGAGCGAAAGAATTGTCATATCCTTGATGTCACACGTTCCCTCTTACTTGGCACAAATGCTCCTAAATATCTGTGGGGTGATGCTGTACTTACCTCGGTTTATCTCATCAATCGTTCTCCCTTAAAAGTTCTTAACTTCAAGACTCCAATTTAGGCTTTACTTGAAGTCTTGAACATTATCCTACTTCTCAACTATTACATTCTCTTCCCTTGAAGGTTTTTGGTTGTGCTACTAACATACATAACTCCCACTTGTCTAAACTTGATGCTCATGCCTTAAAGTGTGTCTTTCTAGGCTTTTCTCACTCCCAAAAAAGGCATAAGCATCATACATCCTCCTACACATAAATATCATTTTTCTAAGGATGTTACCTTTCATGAACATCTTCTATACTTCTCACAAATGCCCATTCAGAGGTGGAGAGACACTGTATCAAGCGAACAGCCATACTATTTTACGCAACCAGAACTGTCAACCACCATTCAGCCACCAAATTACATCCAACCCTCATATTTCCAGCCCTTGACCGAACCTGATCCTGAACCAGCCCAACCTGAATCTCACCCACATGCTGACCATCCTCCAGTAACAGGTCATCTGGAGCAAATAACGAGCAACACAGGTCTGACCAGCCTGAAATCTCTGAACAAATGACCACCACAGAGCATAATGCATCTGTAGAAGCACCTGAACAGCAGCTAAACAGATGCCAATCATCCACTTCTACCTCAAATCCTCAACATAACAGGAGATAATCTCTCATAAGAAACAAAATTCCCAATAGGATGTTTAGCACATGACCTTACCCCTTTTCTCAATGCTATGGGCCATCCAAGATCATACATTGTTTATCAAACAACAAGATGGAAGAAAAACTACATTGATAGTTTATGTAGATGATATTATTATTACAAGAGATAATCTCTATGATATCCAACACTTGAAGGCCCTACTTGCCTCTAAATTTGAGGTAAAAGATCTCAGTACATTAAGGCATTTTCTTGGGATGGAAGTGGCACATTCCAAGAATGGGATCTCAGTGCAACAGAAATATGCACTAGATCTTCTACAACAAATGGGTATGTCAAGGTGTAAACCAGCAGCTACACCTATGGATCTCTCTCTCAAGCTAGGCTTTCGAGAAGATTGTCCTCTGGTTGATAAAGAACAATATCAATGACTAGTTGGGAAATTGACCTATCTATCTCATACTTATCCCAACATGGCTCTTCCAATTCGCATGGTAACTCAGTTTTCCAGTCAACCTAACAAAGATCACATGGCTGCTATATTTAGGATCTTACGATGCCTGAAGTCCTCACCTAGGAAAGGGAAAGGCCTAGTTTTTAGAAAAGGTTCTAATAGAAGAGTTGAAGTATACCCTTATGCAAATTGCACTTGGATCTGTAATTGACAGGAGGTCCACTACAAGTTACTTTACATTCATTTGAGGCAACCTAGTCACATGGAGAAGTAAAAACAAAATGTTGTTACACTAAGTAGTACAGAGGCTAAACTCTGTGCCCCCAACTCATGGAATATACAAAGGATTGTGGCTTGAAATGGTCTTCAAGGAGTTGAATATTGATCATGAAGGCGCGATAAAGGTGTTGTGTGACTATATGGCCACCATTGGGATTGTCAATAACCCTATTCACCATGACAGCACCAAGCATGTCAAAATAGATCAACATTTTATTAAAGAGAAAATTGATATCAAGCTGATTGATGTGAAGTATGCACCTGCAAGGATGCAAATTGCAGATATTCTCACTATGTTATTAGCCAAGCCCAGTTCAAAAACTTAACAAGCAAGCTGGGAAACATGGACGTCTATTCACAAGCAAAAGGGGTAGTGTTGGCTCAATGCCTAAGTGGCTTGGGCCCTCTAAGTTTCCATCATAGAAAACCTAATTAGCCTCGTATCTATTTCTATTTTATTTTTCCTGATTATTAGGGATTTTATTATCTTAGAATATTAGAGAATAATATTATATTCTAATCTGATTTTTGTTGTTTACGATTCTAACCTAGCCTATGGCCATATGTACTTGTTCAAAACCCCAATAACAAAGAAGCAGAGCCTCAATTGCTCTGCTGATCACATCTTATAAGAATTAGACTATATCAGGAATCATTTGAGTTCTTATTTATTTGACCTAGTTCTAAGCACACTCCAAAAGAAAATTGCTTTTTACAGATGATATAGTTCTTATTGCAAAGACAAGAAGAAATTAATTGCAAACTTGAGCTATGGAGAAGGACCTTGGAGTCCAAGGATTTTTGCCTGAACAAAAGTAAAACGGCATATTTGCAATGTAATTTTGATAAGAGGTTAGTCAATAGTAATTTAGAAGTGACATTAGGAAATTAGATTATACCTCAAGAGAAAAAATTTAGATATTTAAAAGCTATTATTCAACATAATGAGAAAATTGTTGAAAATGCTACACATAGAATACAAAATAAGTGGTTTATATGGAGACAAGCTAAAGGAGTTATTTGTAATCGAAAGGTACCTGATAAACCTCAAAGGAAGTTTTATCAAACTACTATAAGACCAGTAGAATACAAAATAGGTGGTTTATATGGAGACAAGTTAAAGGAGTTATTTGTAATCGAAAGGTACCTGATAAACCTCAAAGGAAGTTTTATCAAACTACTATAAGACCAGCTATGTTATGCGGTAATGAATGTTGAGTTTTAAAGAGGCAGTAGGAGTATAAAGTTAAGGTAATAGAAATGAGAATGTTGAAATGAATATGCAGGCATACACTAAAAAATAAAATTCAAAATAAGTATATAAGATAAAAGGTGGGCATGGCATCTATTAAGAAAAATTTGAAATGGTTTGGACGAACAAAAAAGACCGTAGGAGGCACCGGTCAGAAGAATGAATAATAGAACACAATGATGTCATGCAATCCATGTATTCAACCACACCTAGTGGTATAAGGCTTGTTGTTGTTAATGCTGTATATGTGAGAAATCAAATATAAAATTATATTAACTTCTATAATCTATAACAATGACCTATTCATGTATTAAAATTAAAATTAAAAATTAACTAATAATACCTTTTCAAAATTAATTAAATTATAAGAGTAAAATACACATTACTTATTAAAATTATTTGGTTGAAATTTCAAAGTTTTGCATTAAATTTTCAGTGCATTATAAACATTTTTAATAAGATCTTATAGTCCAAGAAAATACCTAACAAATGGAGAAGAAACACCTTAATTCCTATTTGCAAAAATAAAGAGAATATTCAAAATTATGCAAACTACAAAAAGATTAAACTAATGAATCATACAATGAAATTATGGAAAAGAGTGATTGAGTATAGGTTGAGATTGGAGACTATATTTCTGAGAATTAATTTGGCATCATACCAGGTAGGACAACTGCAGAAACAATTAATCTATTAAGAAGATTAATGAAAAAGTATCAATACAAAAGTAAATATTTACACATGATTTTTATTGATTTGGAAAATACTTATGACTATGCACCGAGAGAAGTATTTCGAAAAGCTATGGAAAAGAAAGGAGTCCAAGTTGCCTATATTAGAGCTATACAAAAAATATATGAGTGGATAACAACTAACATAAGAACGTCTAAGAGTGAAATAAAGGACTTTCCTATAAGGATTGAATTACATCAAGGATCTTTGAGTCCTTATTAGTTTGACCTAATCCTCAATGTTTTAACTGAACATATTTAAGAGAAAATCCCCAAATGCATATTTTTTGCAAAAGATATAGTTTTTATTGCAGAAATAAAAGAAGAAATAACTATAAATTTGAGTTATGGAGGAGAACATTGGAATCAAAAAATTTCCACCTGAGTAGAAGTAAGACAGCATACTTACATCATAATTTTGATAAGAAGTCAGTCGATAGTAATTTGCAATGAAATTGAGATATCAAATTATACCTCCAATAGAAAGTTTAGATATTTAGGAGCTATTATTCAACATGATGGAGAAATTGATGGAGATGTTGCATATAGGATACAAGTTGGGTGGTTTAATAGAGGAAAAGATAAAGGAGCTATTTTCCATCCAAAGGAACCTAATAAACTTAAAAAAAAAATTATTGAACTACTATAAAACCAGCCATGTTATATGGTAGAGATTATTGGGCTTTAACGAAACAACAAGAACATAAAGTTGGAATAGCAAAGATGAAAATACTGAAATGAATGTGCAGACATATACATAAAAATAAAATCCGAAATGAGCAAATATAAGAAAAAGCAGCATAGCATCTATTGAAAAAAAAATTATAAAAAATCATTTAAGATAGTTTGAACATGTACAAAGAAGACCACAAGAGGCACCAATGAGGAGAGTGAAACGAATATTTTTGAACTCTATTAAGAGGGATAGAGGAAGGCCAAAGAGAACACTTATGAAAGTTGTTGACCAAGACATATTAGTTAACATTCCTAAAAGTTTGATAAATGATGAAGCACAATGGTATCGTGCAATCCATGTACTTAACCCCACCTAATGGAATAAGACTTCTTCTTGTTGTTTTATGTAATACTAACTATTTTGAATAGTGATAGTGCCCCGCATTATTTTACTAAGACATATCAAAGGAAGTCAAAGGGGAAGAATGACTCTAGTAGAATAATGATGACTGGTCCAAAGGTTTATCCTTCGGTCTCTAGCCATAAGGAACAATAGCACGTGATCTTTGGCCATAATTAAGATCTTTTGGGAGGTATGGGCTAGGGGGACGCCATGCTGTCCATGCTATGGGTATATTTTATCTTTTTGCTTGTATTGAGAGGGTAACTTCTGTAAGAGAATGGAAAGGAGAGACTGGCCTCTCGAATGCCAGAAGGAGTAAACCCTCTTGTGAGGTTTGAGCTTGTAATGTTGTTACTTTTGTGATCTTTCAGGGGAGATAAGGTTTTGGCCAGAATCAGAGGAAGACTTGTAACTCTGATTCGGTTTCTCTCAATTTATTAATATCAAAACCTCAGCATTTTCCCCTCATTTATTGTTATTACTGTCTTTGTTGCTGTTTCTGTGGAGATATTGGCTTGGGTCTTATTAAATAGTTTAATTAGTATTGCAATAACCCAGTGTCTTCACTAGATAATGCTCAATCTTGTTCCAAAAACAAGTAATGTAACTGTGGTCTGTGGTACAGGGAAAAATATGATTCAATCAAAATGCTAGCTTTGTCACACTTAGGCCTCCAAATTGACTCTACTTTGTCATACTCAAACACTTCTTTTTAAATTGTTAAGTATGGGCCTTAGTTTCAATATTATAGGAGGAGGCCCAGAATTGCAAATGCAGATCCAGATAATTAGAAGAGGGTAATTGAGGTATTTTGTATGTGTGTTAGAGGCCAAAGAGGCAAGTTATCAGAGTGCATTTTTGGTGGGAAATGGTAACGAGAATCTGAAGATAGTTTTAAGATAGTCTAGGACTCTGCCTCTCAAATGCATAGGAGCTACAGTGTAGCTTTCTTATTCCTGTGATTACAGTGCTTCCTCCATTAGATCTACATTTCTTCATTCAACAATACCATATCAAAGGCTATTTCCTTCATAAACCTATGGAAAATTATCCTACTATCAAAAAAGTGAAATATGCAGTGGCAATCCCCAGAGCATCTGAGCATACTACCCAATAGGAGCAAACCATTATACCCATTGACTGCCCAAGTTAATTTTGAAATGACAAGAGAGTAACATACATCGATTTAACTAAATGCAACAATACCATATCCTCTTAAGTCTTACTGCTTAAAGTTTCCGTATATGAGAGGAAAAGTTGGCACGTAACTAATTGTCTCAGTTAAAAATCCCACCATCCGCTGTTATTCATTAATATGAAGTTTCTCTAAATATATGCTAGTTGTTGCTCAGGCGATGTTAATTTGGATTCGAAGTCTCATAGGTCATAAGGGAAAAAAGCAATGAAAAACTGTCAAAACAATTATAAAACTGAATTCCACTTTAAATCTTGGGAAAACATTATTTTGAATCCCTACACCTTGCTCAAGTTTTGCTATAGGTCCGTGCATTTTTTTTAGTATTGCAGGCCCCTACACTTTTCTTCGTCTGCACCTTAGGTCCCTCGACTTAAGGTGCAGAGGGAGAAAAGTGTAGGAACCTAAAGTGCAGAGGAAGAGAAGTGTAAGGACCTGCAACACCAAAAAAAAGTGTAGGGGCCAACAGCAAAACTCGAGTAAAGTGCGGGACTCAAAATTGTGTTTTCCCTTAAATCTTCAATAAAGTGAGGCAGGACAGTATTAAAATTTATTGAGGTGAGTATTGAAATGGACCAATTCTTACAACAACATACCTAGAGGAATCAAAACTCATTGTTTATTTTGCACCATCACATCATCAATCATTTTATGATAAATATGAAAAAGCATTTATCTAGTTCACAAGAAAAGTGTCGGCAAAATAGGAGCAGGTTTGCCAAAGTATCCTAAGGCGTTGAGACACAATGATCCATGGGAAACAAAAGGCAAGAATAGAACCCACAAAACTAATCAAAAGATAGCAAGAAACATAGAAACAAAACAATATCAATAGATCTATAATTATCTATAACATTCCCATTTCATCCTGCAATAGCTAGACAGCCATACACGTCTCACATCATGCAACAAGTACCTTATCAACTAAGCAATAAACAAACCATCAATTCAAAGACCCCACAGTCCCTTAATCCTCGCAAAAAAGTAATCTCATGTAAGAATAAAACCTCACAAATAACATGGTATACAAAGAGTTACCTTCCACACTACTTCCCTTCTTGCACTGTCAGCGACACATGGATGATGTGAGCAAAATATTATTTGGATAAATGAATCTGGAGCAACCTTCAGAGCTGCTGGTGACATTACCAGAAGAGCCTTCACCAAAACCTCAACAGATGGAATGAAAGGAACTTGAGGGTCGGAAGAAATATCAGTGTCGCTGCAGATATAAAAGTTTAGTAGCAGGATGACTTGATTGAAACAAGAATGCATACAACAAAAATATGCTTCAAACATATAGCACAGTTTTGGCGCTTCATTGTCATCAGCAAGGAGCCACATGAATAGCAAAGTGAACTAGAGAAGGATATTGAATTGTTAAAATAGTTAGCTCGCAGATCATAGCATGGGACCTGCCTCAGGGACAGAAGCATCAGTTTCTATATTGTAGAAATTTTATCAACACCAAACAGACACTGATCTTCAAGAAGCTAAACCAATGACAGATACAGGTCCATCCAGCACAGCTTTTGGCACTATTGAAGCCTTTTGAAATTTGAAAATATGAAAATATGGCAAATAGTCTACAAAGGAAAATCCAGAACATTTCCAAACATGAAAATAGAAGAAAACAGAGTGGATAAAAGGAACCATAAGCTTTGCGCAGGTACAAAAGCAAAATGTAGAATTTATAGTATCAAGAAGCAATAAGTTGACGCGAAGATAAGTATAGAACCAAACCCTCACAATATTTCCACAATTTTTATTTGTCCCAAAGAACCCACAATTGAGACAGTACAAATCTAAATATTGAGTAATCAGGCGTTACCTTATCCTTGAAGCACAAAGTTTCTCTCCAACCAAAGAAAGAAAATTAGAAAATTCAAAGAAAAGATCTTCACATAATTGTGGAGCAGAAGAGATAATCCCCCTAGCAGTATTATAAGCCATTCTTCGAATATCCCAACCCGGATGGCATAAAAAAAAGATCATTAACTGCAAAAAAATTAACAATTATTTATTTTTTTAAATATAATATCAACTGTTTAGTTAATATAACATGTCAATACACGAAGCTGGTATACTGCACTGTGCATTCAGGGTCACCTGTAACAGCAGCTTGGCAGAGAAGTTGGCCAATGTTCTGCAAATTAAAGTAGGGGAAAATAAAATACACACACATAAGAATTTAAGTCACAATCTAAGGTCGACACATGAAGAAAGATTATGGGAACTCTTTCTGAATTAGTAATGGGACTTGCCGCTGCAAATGTTCCATAAGTAACACTTCAAGAAGTTCAACACACACCATGCAATCCTCAACTGACAGCTTTGAAGCCTGCAGCGCACCTTTTCAGATAGATCTAGAATAGAACCAGTATAATAGGTAGTAAAAAATTGCAACACAATAGTCACCATGGAAATTGGGATGAGAGAAGGCTCATTCTGCGATATCACAGACCATATCTTTTCCTTCACCAATGTTTCCTCTGGGAAAATAAAGATCAAATCAATAAATGAAAATTCAAAGTAAAAGAAATGAAGGGAAATAAAACCAATGTTTTAATACAGCTGCAATTGAGAGAGAGAGAGAGAGAGAGCAACTTAAGGCTTCATTCACACTAACCAGCTTTAATATCAATAGCAGCTATCTTCCCAACTAATAGCAATGCATATATTCCATCCAATCGTTGCGCTGCCTTGGTAAAACCAGATTTTACAAGTTGGACAAGGGGTCCTAGCAAAGGTGACATCTGCTACATATGTAGTTCAAATTTGAATGTCAAGACAGTATACTGTAAAAACTGGATATTAGATTAAGTTGATAAACAAACTATTATCTGGCAACATGATCAGCCACCTTCATGGTAGCATCCACATTTTTGCAAACAGCATGTAGACAACGTAGGAATGCCCTTCGTAATGGTTCCTTCTCTTTGAGACCAGAAACAAAAAAGGCAACAGTGTTGTCTTCAATCAAATCTACAGATTTTCTCGCCCAAGAAGCTAAAGCTGACAAAATTGCAATTTTTACCTCCTCATTTCCTACAAGTTAAGGTTTTGGGCACAAGTTAGCACTGTAGAAAGAATTTAATTAATAAAAAGTAATACCAGATGTGAAGAAAAAATATGGATGTCAAACAAGTGATTGTCATTCCACCTTAGCTAACAGAGTTCAAATTAGTTTAGATATTAAGGTGAAAAACCAACTGAATTGTTTTTCATGAAGATGAAGGGGGGATTAAGAGCTTGTGTTATACCACCATCCTTGTAGAATGATAAAAGAAAATTGCATATTGCATGTGAAAGGCTGAGGAGGTGTTTCCCATCAGCTGAATAAGATAATTCTTGTATTGCATTCACCATCCCAACTCTCTGATATGGAAAAGCTAGTCTTCCTTCTGAGCCTATTGAGAATCAAACTCATAAGATCAAATTAAATCAAAATATATTTAAAAAGCATAATTAGCACAGCCAATCAATAAATATAAGAACAAATTATTCCAAATGGTTTCACAGGAATCATGTCAACTTAGAGATTATATTAATATATACCCTTAATAACAGCTTTCACAGCATTAAACATCGCTTCTAAAGTATCTGCGTTGCTAGACTTCTGGCTCAAACTCTTGACAATAGCTAATGCTCCATCCCGCCTCCCTTCATCAGCATGCCTGGCCTGTGCTAACACCACTAAAAGAATCTCCAAAGCATACTTGCTCAAATCAAGCTTAACAGACTTCAAAAGAATTCCAACAGATTCCAACACAATCTCTGGGTTTCGCTTCAGCATTTTAAGAGAGGATGGGACCACGATATTTTGAAAATCTTCATGTGACATTTGTGAATAAAGGGGAGAAAATGCTTCAGTAAGACTATTTCTTGGCTTTTCTTTTGCATTAAGTATTGCTTGAACATATATATCAACAAATGCTGACTGTAACAAGCAAACAAGTACATTAGAGTTTCAGGAGATGGAAATGAAAATTTTATGTCAAGCACATATATAAGTTATCAATGAATCTCACCTTAAATTCTCTAAATAAAGATGGAGATTGAATAGAGAACTTCAGTAACAACAATAATAATTCAGGACTGTCCTTGAATGGGATCCGAGAATCCTTCAGTTCTTCCACATAGACTTTATAAATATTAGGCATCTGGACACATATGAGAAGTCATGTTATAGTGTATCAACTATTATGCATTGTAATTGATTAAATGATGATAACAATCCAAAAGGAGCAAAACAGGGTCATTTTCTTTTAAATGGTAAAGGTAGCTGAACCTGAGAAAACAAATGAAAAAACTTTTTCTTGCATGCCCTTTGCTCACGGAATGATCTTTGCATGGCAATTTCTAGCAATGAAGCTTGAGCTACAGCTACTCTACACAAAGCATTCTTTGAAACAGTGGCAAACTGGCTATTGCTTAGAAGAAGGCATGACCAACTGAGCAGTCTATAGCAGCCTATATGTGATTGAAACTTCGAGTGCTTTTCCATATTCTGAACAAGGGCTGCAGCAAAAGTTTTCATGAACACTGTTTCCCGTAAAGCTTTCACAATCACATCATCAACAGCTTTCCTTGATCTACGATCATCATAAATAGGAAGTGTTCTAAAGATCACATCTGTCAATGACGATGACAGGTCTGTAGACATTTCTGCATAGTTAAAAAATCATAGTGACTTTTGAGATTTTACAACAAATTTTGCATATAAAAGTTTGCAAACAAGTCATAGATGTAAGCAGACCAATAGCTTGTGTACATGACTCTTTAAACCGAACCGAACCGAATGCCTAGTGAAAGGGTAATACAGATGTTTAGCTGCCCCTAAGATATCTGCAGCATGTAATAGTTTGATTGAAGAAAAAAATGCTGCAGGAAGCATTTCTAGTATAGTAAGATATCTATCTAACTACATATCCAATTAGCGTCCTGCGGATTGCGTAGGTTAGTGAGCTTCCCAAATTTCGTCCTTCTTCTCCTGCACAGCAGCAAGAGAAACAAACATGGAACCCATAGTTTCCACGAATTTTCAATAATCCCAACACTGCAACCTTATCCGGGTTGGATCCAGGATTCAATTATTTGGAGGGACAAAAATTAAAAATGATAACATAGCCCAAAAGTTTCATATACAATGGGGCAAAGTTACATATCACTGTGGAGGCACACTTAACTATCTGCATAAAAAATCAACTTCGGCTATTGGAAAGGAGCAAAAATTGTATATGATAAAAGAAAATTATCACTTACTCCCCTAATCCACCTGGATCGATGTGAATGTTCTATTTCAATACTTAATTTACTTTACTCGCTTCTTTTTTCCTTCTAATACTAACACTGTACCACGCAAGGATAAGTGTGAGTTGTTTGAAGGCATACTTGTTATCCTTGCAGGAGAAGATGTGTGTGTATTATTTACTATCCTACTTATGTGATAGAAACTCAGAATTTTCGGTAACGTTTCTATTACTTCAAAACTATCAGAAGCTAAAGCTGCCAGCCTTCAGTCATAATAAAAAGTCGAACTTTTACAACTAAAGAGTAGTTCTTTCTGTTCAAACTTAGCTGAGCACTGAAGCCATCTTATTAGAGAAATATTTCGGAGCCTTTTTTCGGAGGGGGTGCAAAATTACAGATAACGGAGTAAATTTTACAGTTGTTTTGTGCCCCTTGAATCTGCCACTGAACCCTATTAAGCACGGAACACTCCCACATTATCCCATCCCGATAGTGGAAGAAGATGTTGTCAGGACCGCTTATCTTCATCAGACATAATTCCAGGTTGGTTTAAAATAAGCAGTGAACATAAGGTTAGGGTTGTTTATACAGAATGTAAGGATAGAAGTGCATCACACATCTTTTTCTCAGCATATCTATAGTATAAAACAGTATAAATTCTAGTAAGCACTCATGTCAGTTCACTTGGTCAAGTTAGGGGGGAATTGGGCAAATCCATTCCAGGATGTCCAAAATGACACAGAAAAAACTTCACTTCACAACTGCAAGTGGCACGTCAGATGTAGAGACGCGATCACTGACCTAAGTTATTCAAAATTGATGGGATTTCATCACGGAATATGAGAACCCGTTTGGTGGTGGACGCAGTTGAGACGGATTGGGCAATGGAAATGAGGGTATCTAATGCGTCCGCCATTATAAAACGGGAGGATATTGAAATCCCAGTGGATGCGTTGATCAGAGAGTAAAGAAAGAAGTCCTCATGCACAGTAACACAATCAATCGAAGGGATGATTAGGGTTTTAGCAGAAGCAGCTGGCCAGCTAAGCCTCAGCGTGAAATGGAGGTCTCTTCTTCTTTTTTTTTTTTTAAGCCACTGGAGAGGGGAAAGTGATGAGTTGATTTAGACTTTAGGCGTCCGTTAGTTCAATGGGCTCCCGAGTCCTTCATGGCCCTGCACTCCAACGGGGAAATAGGCCCGGAAAGTGCTGTCCCAATTGAAGAGATTGTTGTGGCAATGCCACCCTTCTTGGATTCACCAATAACAGTTCAATATCCGACTCTATTTTAAAGAAAAGGATTGAGATACATTTTTATTCATAATTTTTTTAAGAATGCTGGACAATCTATACTAATGAGTGAGGTAATTTTATCCTTAAATATTTTTTTAAAAAGTAAAAAATCCCTTCTATTAAACAACCATCAACTTATTCGTTTTTTATTGAAGTGACATGTGCATGGTGATCACGCACAGTGATAAGTGAAGTCCTGTTTGGTATGGTGGAAGTGGGAAGCATGAAAATAGAATTAGAGGTGGAAACCAAATTTTAGATTATTTAGTATGTCATATCTTAATTCCACATGTAATTCAATTCAATCAAAAATGATAAAAATGAATTCCAAGTGCTAACATGAGGAATTTTGAAAAATTCCATGCAAACCAAATTTGTATCATCATTGCCCTTCTTATTTTTAGACTTCTTGTTTGCCTTAGTCACCGGATCGACGAAATAACCCTTCTTCCTCATCTCTCATCATCACCAGGCACTAGATCGGAGAACAAAGAAGATGTCAACAACGACTATCTCTTGTCCACTATGCATGGTGAAGATGGTGGCAGCGGCAATTCTCCCTCTTTGCTTCATTCTTCTTTGTCTTTGACTTCTCCCTCTCTTTTTTGCTTTATTCTCATTCTTCTTTGTCTTCGATGTCGTCCAAACCTCCAATGGCAACAACAACCAAATCTCTAACTATATGTTCAATTCACCATCTCTATAAAAATATATCTTCCTCTCCAATATAAAATTTTTCTTTTAGTATTTTTTTTACTCTCTAGAAAATATTAGAGGGAAAAGTTGGTGAAAGTTGAAAGTTTTATTTTTTTAGTTTCTTTTTTTCTCATAATGTTTGCTCTCTTTGTTTCATCCCAAACAAGGCCAGTGAGTAAGATTAAAGTTATTCTCAATTGACACTTTCCCGTGTGGGTGACAAGTATCTATTTATAAGGAAGATTTGCTTTTTATACACACACACACAGAGTAATGCTTCTCTTCTCAGCAAAACAATAAATACTAGACGTATTAGAGACGTTGGGTTTCAAATATAGTAATATGGCTCTTAGACCCCCTTACCAAAGTTTAGCCGGAAGTGAAGATACAAAGAGATTGAAATATAAGATGTTTTGGATTAATGTGAAAGTAAATACAAAGTCATGTTGATTGCAATTGGAAACTAGAAATAATTATATGATTAAATTAGGAATACAAGGAAAATAACTTGGGAAGTAAAAATGAGCTATGGTGAATATTGATATTGGTTTGGTTGATTTTGATGATGCCCCTTTTGTAGTCGTTAGTCCCTTTTATAAGCATTCACCCAAGACTATTGTACCCGCAAGATCTAGAGCCCATGTGTGAAATATCAGCAACCATTAAGCATGGCTGATGCCCCTGTAAGATTCGTGACATGTTAAATAATAATGCCATGTCCACCCAACGATAAATGATTGTGATCAAGTGAAATAATAAGGGTAATTAAGTAAATTAATATGATGCGTGACTAGAGAGAACTAATTTAGGTAAATGATTATGATTTCAGCCTTAAATGTTGGTTCAAAGTAAAGTAAGGCCATTCGTGCATGAAAAGGGGAGAAGAATTGAAGAAAGATTCTTTGTGCTATATGCCGTAGTGCACAAAGGCCAAACCACGAGGAAAAGCCTCTCCATGCCATACACTACAACATGGGTTGCATGTGCCATGGCACAAGGCCAAATTTTTATATAACTGGGTTCATGTCTGTGTTTCAGAGGAGAAAAAAAGGAGAAAATGAAAGACACGAAGTTTTCTTTGCCAGGGCACGTATTTGGAACATATTGGAGATATTTTGAAGTTTTCTAACTCACAAGGTAAGTGCATTTTGTCTTCTTCTTCCCCTTTCCTTTCATTTTTATGAAGGTTAAAGTTAGGATTTGAGTTGAGGGAGTAATTTTCAATCCATATGAGCTATAAGTCCGAACATATTGACTAAAATAGATATAATGGGAGTTGTTTAGAGTATTTAAACCTCATGTTCATGGTTTAGTGAGTTATTAGTGGCTGTGGATCATTAATACCCAAAAATAAGAATAAATAAGGTTGTCGAGAGTTTTTGATTGCCATTGATAGTGGTTTAATGGTTTATTAATGACAATGTGAGTTGTTAGGACCTAGTAAATCCATTGGGCGTGATTGGGAGTGAGTTTATGATCTTACTGGAAAGGAGAATGTGGAGTTAAACGTTGAAAATTTCTCATAAAAGGATATTAATGAATATCATTGTGATTTCATTTTAATCTATCGATGTTGACACCATTTAAGAAGAAGCTTTAGAAGTGGTTATTTTGAGGGATAAACCTTTAACTTCTTAAAGATTTAAAGTAACTGGGGAAAATTTTGTTTATATAGTTGTACGTTACTTGTTTGTTAAACTAAATCATTTAAAAATTCATTCGGGTGCTTGAAAACCTATTAATGCAAATGTTAAAGTGTGTTGTGTTGTGATGTGAATCTTGTATAGGAGTGTGGAGAAATAATATGCATGTTTGTATAATTATGACTAATATTGATGTTTGAGAACATACTTATATGGAAATGATAAATGATATTTGACATAGGTTACATAGTGGAAAGAACATGGTTATGGATGAGATATTATATAATTATTAGTTGAATTGCATAATATGTGTAACATATGCATAACATGATCACCGGCGAAAGTTCACTTAGGGAGAGGATCCATGTGGTATTGATGGCTCACCATTGGAATTGGAAGCTTGCTTTGGTAGACCATTAGAATTAAGAGGTAGTTATTGCTTCATGGTTGATTCAGGACTCTTTCACTTGTTCTTTGAGAGACTCAAACCTAACTAGTTTCTACAAATTCATGAGAAGGCTAGATTAAGAGTAGGATACCCCGTAGTAGTTAGTATTGGGGAAAACCACAATACACAAGCGAGTAAGTTAACCCTGGCCTGGTAGCTCCTCACAAGTGAAAGGCTGAGTTAGTTCGAGTTGTGAACGTAGCCACTTAATAGCCATCAATTTCATAGCGGATGTAAAGAGAGGGTATAAAGTTGGCATTGATCATGCATTTAGTTCCAACCATATGGTTGTTATTATTATAGTCCAACGTATTTTAGGGGTGTATAGTTGTTATTTTTGCAACCCTAAAATGTATATATTTATGATAAATCAAATGATATATGTTGCATACCTAGTCACATGGTTGTTTTTATTATGGCTGAGGCTATATTTGCTATATGTGTGTGATATATGAGTTTATTTCCATTTGTATCCATTTTTAATTGATATGCAACTGTATAGACTAGGTTGACCTTGGTTACTAAGTGGTTTTACCCATCCCTCATTCTTCAATATTTTCAGGGCTTAGCTCATCGGACCAGGATCGGGGAAAATGACTGAAGGCTTAGGATTCTGAGTAAATCTAACTAATAGGCCTTTTAGATTTATTTTGATGTGTATTTTGATGGTTAGTTTGCCAACTATAATTTCATTCCATAATTTTGACTACTTGCAATATTGTTGTGAAAATCACATGTATTTTGTGCCCTGAACTAATGGCAATGTAGTTGTAAAGCTTATATAGAGTCAAAATATTAGTACAAATAAAGTAAAGTGTATTTTGGGATGAATATTGATAATTTATGTAAAATTTCCTCCCCTTGTGTTTTTGTGAATTGAGGGTTTGAGGGTTGAATTTATTATATGTGTGTATTTGAATGGGAATGATGTGTTGCACAAGTCCAAAATGATTTATTGAGTGGGATCTAAAGGTTGGTGTAAGCTTTTGTTACATGTAAGAGTTTAGATACCCTAGTTGTGAGTTTTTATGCAAAGGGAGTGAAATTAGTAATAGGTGTCCAACTTTTGTTAGAAAATGAATTTGATTATGGAACTTGTGCCATTAGCTAGAGTCAGGAGAAAGCTTTCTGTAGATATCAAAATCACCTCAATTGGATGTCAGATGAAGGAATGAGATGCGTCAAAAATCATCCCCTATACTATTAAACTCGTGTAATGCACCGCAGCGCATGGCGCCTCGTGTCGTGGCACACATGCAGTTTTCTACGTAATTCACTTTTTTTACAAATGTTTTGATTCTTTCTTTATTTCCCAAGCTTATGCAAATGTTGTAAACTCTGATTTGCATATATTGAAAGCATATGAAAGCATTTTAAATTGTGAAAACTTGGTAATTTTTAATAGGTTTAGACCATTGATTACCTTGGAATTGATAATCAACTGTGTTTAAGTAACCGGATCAGACATGCTCCCTTCTACCTTACTCCCTCCATTTCTCTTTGTAGGAGAAACTACTACTTTTTACTTATTTTTTATATAAGCAAAATCACTTATTTCAATAAGTATTTATTACACATTTCTTAAATCACCCTTCATAATTTACATTAACGAGAAATAATTAATGCATGCTTACGTTGATTAACATAGAGCATTTAATTTTAATTCAATTTTTTTATTTTCAGACATAATTATTATGGTTAACTAATTTTTTTAAATTATGTGATGCAATTTTTTTCTTATTTATAGAAATGGGGGGAGTATTATGTAATATTGACATCAATCCCCCTTTTCAGTCACTTGTTACCACCCCCCCCCCAAAAAAAAAACAAACAAACTCCAGTGGACAGTCAATCTCATACTTTGCTCATTCATGTATACAAAAATTTGAGTTATCTAATAGTGCGTGCCTTATGCTGTAGCTACGAAAATACCTTGGACCCGCGGACATCATCCACTTCCCCGCAATATCCATGGAAATTATATACATGTTATATCTTTAAATTTCGAGCAAGCTGTCTCGAGGGGCCAACAGGAGATGCAAATGAATCTGTTGTCGTTGCCGGGAATCTCTATATATATATATATATATATCATAGGGACAAGTTAAAGTATAATGAACATCAAAAAAAGGATTATTGAAACACAAGAGTGTAAGTGTGGCATCGCTATTTTAAAATGTCTATCGGCGCAGACTTCAAATTAGAGAAAACACAGAGAAAATGAGTGAATAAAGAACATATAATCGATGCATTTAATTTACACACGCATAAAAAGAAGTGCGATATAGTATGGTACAGCGAAGAGGGGGATGAGGGCATGTGTAGCATGAAGCAGGAAGGAGATATTATCGGAGTCGACGGGGTTGCAAAAGTGGTGCATTTAAGAGTGAACCCAATTTAGGAGGCGGCACAATTCCTCCATTAATTCTCACTCATACTGTCGCATTAACTCGGCCTCCAAAGGTGTTGCTCCCTACATCTCCCCATCTACTCATCCTCTTCCCATTAAACTCAGGAATATGCAAACAAAAACCACGCCAAAGATAATAACACTCCCTCCTCTCCCCTCTAGCCCTGGAATTTCTCTCATGCATTTAATATTTTTTTTCCACTAATAATGCCCTCATTGATTAGAAGAAGGGCATTTTTTTATAGAAAAAGTGATACACATTTTTTTATATAATAACAGTACATGCATATGATCAACTTAACCAATCTTCTTAATCTCCATTAATTAGTCCACCAGGTCCAGGGATAATATTTAGTACAAGAGGGAGCAGCATACATTCCCCTAAATTATATTAAACTATACATCGTGACCTTTTTAATTAACTTTCGTGTTTCCCGACGGGACAATAAGGGCCGGGGGAGAGGAAAATACTAACAGAGACTGTTGAAGGGTGATGCAGATGGAGAGTGTTTACAAGCTCAAGTAATTAACTCTCAAGCTTGTCAGGAATTGAATAGCCTCACGGGTAGGTTGAAGAAAAGAGGGGAATCGAACTAGCACTTAGTGGGTTAGTTGAACCATTTCTCCCGCCAGATAATTTATATTACGTCAATGAAATAGGTGCAGAGTGGTTGGTGTTATTAAATCTAATACAGCTAACAGCTCTCGGATACTTTTCTCTGATCCACTACTATTGCCATACACGATGGTCCCGTCCCATGCATGTATTTTTGTTTTAATTTTTAATGATTATTACCACCCAATCTCCGCTGTATGATGAGTGCACTTCAACTATTGACCACTTCCCTATCTGGACGACCCCCTAAAAATAAATAATTCACTCGTTTTCACATTTCTTATGCGCTTGGAAGCCGGTTTAAATACAAGTCACCCCTACTCCATGTTTGGTGACAATTACTCCCCCCCTCCCCCAACAATTTTATCTGTATCTGTTTGGCAGCCTTATTGCATCTAGACCAGTAAAATTATTTTTAATAGACTTGACCAGTCAACCTCAATTCCTGGTGTCAGAGCCAGCTATTTATTTATTTATTTATTTTAAATTTTATTGTAGATCGAGATGAATGGCTTCAATTGGACATTTATTAACCGGGTCCGCTCGCATTAACAATTACGCGATTGACACATGCCCCAATTATTTTTCCGTTGGTGATACGTAACGCGAGGCCGTGAAAAATTCCTCTCTGCATGCACATCTAATTTAATAATTACCTAGTCTGCCGTGTCAAATTCTCATGATGAAATGAAAATTTACCAGAAACACGCAACCTTCAGGGCGCTTAACCATCGTATGTGAAAACCGGTATATGCAAGGTTTGTTTGAAGTTATTTTTATTTTATTATTTTAAAAATTAGTATTTTGTAAAATATATTTTAAAAATAAAAATAATAAAATATTTATTTTTTGTATTCACTCTTATCCTCCAAAACAATAATTTCAAATTATTTAAAAGATATTTTCATTTTTCCATTCGTCAAAATAATATTTAATTTTTTATTTTTTAAAATACTTTTTAAAAACATGTTATCAAATAATTTTTTTATTCTAAAATCAAAAAACTATTTCCAAAATAGATTACCAAACAAGCTCTTATTATCGATCGAATGCCTTTTTATTTATGACATACTTCCTCTGGTCCTTATTATAAAATATTTTCAATCATTTCACGCATCTTAAGAAAAGGTAGTTTTTTTTATATTATAAAATTGTGAAATGTACTTTCATTTTTACTCTTTACTTTAAATAATAATATAGTTATATTAAATACATTCACGCTAATCAAAAAGGTAATAAAATTAAAAAAATGGTTTAATTATTACAAGGCATCATATATTTTTGACTAAAAATTACTTCTAAGAGGTGTCTTATAAATGGGATCAGAGGGAGTATGGTATATATAATTATATATTTATGGCTTAATTGATATAGTTATTGTCATAATCCTTCAAATTAACGAAACCAAATTTAGTTGCTTATGATGACTAGTTAACTGCTTCCCTTAAAACTTTCCCTGAATATACATCAAAGATATCAATATCATTATATACTATATTTTCTTACACTTTTACATAATTAATTTAATCCATAGCTCGTGATCATGGAGAGAAGTTGTCAGTCAATCTGATCGAGACAAAGATGATACAATTCTAATTAGTTCAATATTTCTAATTAATAAAAGCAACCGGAAATTAACCAAAGACATGAAATGTGAAATCTAAACGTGGAAGATAGGGAAGATGAATTTTGGGACTTCTTTTGTTTTTTTTAATATAAAAAATTTTAAGTAATTAGTTGGGTCCCAAGGCTCATTAGAGTCAGGCATGCCTCCGAACTCAAAGAATACTTACAGATTATCCACACAAGGTCCCTGCATTAACAACAGGATTTAAACCTACAACCTTATTAATTATGAGTTAAATCTTTGCTAGTTTTGGAACTTCTAACATAATTCCACCTAAATCTCTTAGGCAAAGAGGCAAAAAATACTCAAGATGTTATTAGGCAGAAGTATTTAATAGCCTAAAATGAAAATAAGTGCATGAGTATTTATAAAGTTATTCTTTTGATGCATATGTGACTAAATTATTTTATTGATGTTGACCATTAAGTTGTGAGTTTGAAATTTAACGATTTGGTCACAAATGTATTGAAAGAATAGCTGTATGGACACTTATAATTTTTTTTTTATTTTAAGTTGCTGAATGTTACTAGCTGGTAGCTTCTTGAATACTTTTGTCCCTTTTGCCTCTGTTTTTTTAAACTTCCATTAGTGAGATAGAGCGGGATCGATGGACGAGCAGTCTACGGTGTTCACATCATCGACAATGACGAACCAAGGCATAATTAATTAAGAGGACGGCATTTTGTCTTATATTGCACTCAGTGATGAACTAGTGTACTGTATGTTTTTGTTACCATAATCAAAATTACAATTTTACGGCTTCAATATTTTAGATAGCATATGCCACTCGTTTTCTTTTTTAAGCCAGAAACAATATGCTATGGGCCTCATTGCAAAAATATGTACTCCTTCTGTTTTTATATATAAAAGAAAAAAGTTATATCACATAGTTTAAAAAAATTAATTAATCATAATAATTATATCTGAAAATAAAAAATCAAATTAAAATGCCTTATGTTAATCAACATAGGTATGAATTAATTATTTTTCATTAGTGTAAATTATAAAGAGTGATTTGAAAAATATGCAATAAATACTTATTGAAATAGGTGATTTTGCTTATTTAAAAAAATTAATAAAAAATTATAGTTTCTCCGATAAATAAAAAATGAGGGAGTTCACATACTGTTTACAAGCAAATGCATGATAAAGCGAAATTGAATTCTACACTTGATATAGTTTTCTCTGCTTTCGAATTAAATGAATAATGAAGGATGCGACCCACACGAATTATTTTACCGGAATCTTTTTGGTTCATATTTGAAAATATTAAATTTTTTATCGTGCATATCCATTTCTCCTAGCTAGTAGAAACAATTTTATTTGAGATGTGGTTTAACATTAAATGTGAATATTTCTTCTAGTAAAAATTTAAATCCTGTTTCGCCACGTATATGTTGTATAAGAAATAAGACTTAACTCTATTAAAACTATAATAATCACTTCATATCAACAACAGTAGTGGGACTTAAGTGCTTGAATAATGTGGTGTTCGATTCCAGGGTCATCAATCAATTAGAGTCCTTACTATAGGATATACATATATACATATATAGCAAGAGATATAAAATTTATAGTAAAAAATTATAGTATAGGCAAGATATGTAGAAGGGATGAAATTAATGATGTGTTCATCACACAAAGAGTAAAAATTAAAGCGTGCATCATCCAGATTCAGAAAATGCCACCCTGCTCCTTGGACAGATGGATTTTTTTTTGTGGGGGGGGGGGGTGGGGGGAGGAAGTGCAAGAAATGGAGAGCACCGGAATAATACGTTGAAGGACAGGAGTGGACGGGAAAAGACGCGAGGGACCTTTATTTCCAATACATGCAACCACCCTGTACGAATTTAGCTCGTGCAACGTGGGCCATTCGTATTTGTGGAAACTATATAAGGCTTGTTGCCGTAGGTGCAGTGAGGCATCCACACAAGTCGATTTTTGCAGAGTTATACGTTACGTTGAGCTTTTAGTCATATCCCCTCCTGTGGATAGGCATGGGCAGTTCAATGGGATGCAGTTGGTGGGCTTACAGCACCGTAATGGGCGCAGTAATGATCATGGCACTGGCAGGTGGGTTGAGAGGGGCAGAGGGTGCCCGAGCATTCTTCGTGTTCGGGGATTCGCTGGTGGACAATGGCAACAACAACTATTTGGCCACCACCGCTCGAGCTGACTCTCCTCCTTACGGCATTGACTACCCCTCTCGCAGACCCACTGGCCGCTTCTCTAACGGCTACAACATTCCTGACTTTATCAGTTACGTGTCCTTGGGTTATACCATGCATCTCTGTCCCTCATTGCCTTTTCGCTCCCGTTCCTTCGTCCATCCTATTCAATATTCATTCATTTTCATTCATTGCAGGTCAGGAACTTGGAGCAGAATCCACGTTGCCATATTTAAGCCCAGAGCTCACCGGACAAAGATTGCTTGTGGGCGCCAACTTTGCTTCTGCTGGAATCGGCATTCTCAACGACACCGGAATTCAGTTTGTGAGTGATCGTTTTCGTTTCCCTGGCGGCTTGCATGCATATAAATATATTTACATATATATATATATATATATATATATATATATATATTATATACGCCCGAGTTTTTTGTTCACGTGTGTGTGTATGTTGTGGGTGGGAACGATTGAGCGCAGGTCAACATAATCAGAATATACAGACAGCTAGAGTACTTCCAAGAATACCAGCAGAGGCTGAGCGCCCTGGTTGGAGAGGGGCAGGCGCAGCGTTTGGTGAGGGGATCACTGGTCCTTATCACTCTGGGAGGCAACGATTTTGTGAACAACTACTATTTGGTTCCTTTCTCCGCAAGATCCCGCCAGTTCGCTCTTCCCGACTACGTCAAGTATTTAATCTCCGAATACAAGAAGATACTCCGGGTTAGTTTTCTTCTTAATCGTTTGTATTAATATTGTCTGCTCAATGATCTACCGCACTAACTAATCAATGTGCACGGTCGTATTTTTCAAAATATACACCCCTATTATGTACTCGAAAATAATATAAACACATTTTGGTTTATTATATTATTCTTGAAAATTAAATTACATTACTTATATCATTATGTTGATATTCAAAACAATATTATGGTTTTTTTTTTTTTGAACTAACTAATGGCGCGAGCTCAGAGGCTATACGATCTGGGAGCGCGGAGGGTGCTAGTGACGGGGACGGGGCCGTTGGGGTGTGTTCCGGCGGAATTGGCGATGCGAGGCAGGAACGGGGAGTGCTCGACAGAGCTGCAAAGGGCGGCCTCACTGTACAACCCGCAACTTGTTCAGATGCTGGCTCAACTTAACCGCGAAGTTGGCTCCGATGTCTTCATCGGTGCTAACACGCAGCAGATGAGCAATGATTTCGTCAGCAATCCCGGAGCCTATGGTAATAGAATTCCTCACATATCACTCCGTTAATTTTGAGCATATTGGAAGAGTCAGTGGATGAGATGATGAAATGGTTGGATGCAGGGTTTATAACGTCGAAAGTGGCGTGCTGCGGTCAAGGGCCCTACAACGGGTTGGGATTGTGCACGGTGGCATCCAACCTGTGCCCGAACAGGGACGTGTACGCCTTCTGGGACCCCTTCCACCCGTCGGAGAGGGCCAACGGCTTGATTGTCCGGCAGATCATGAGCGGTACCACCGAATACATGTACCCCATGAATCTCAGCACCGCCTTGGCCTTGGATCGCGCTCTCGCCTCCTCCCTCAATTAATCATTCTATATATTCATCCCTCTCCCCATTTATTTACGTCTTTATTTTACCTTCGTTTCCTCCTGCGCCCCCCATTCTGTCTCTCTATATGTACTGCAATGTGTGTTCTCTCTCCCCATCTTGTTGTATTCCTCCCTGTCCTCACCAAATATATATTTCATAGCAGCTGCCAATTAATAAAATTATTACACTTTTTTTTCATTTTTGTTATCGACCACTGTTCGCTGAGAATTCTCCCCTAATTTATGTGAAAAGCGTGAAATGATAATTATCTTCGAAATATCCCGGAATCAAGCATACGTGTGTGGCCATGGGAGAATATAATTCTGGCCATTCCGTAGGGTGTTGAGATACAAAACGTTCGCTATCACTGCCAGCATGAACTGCGCCCGCACTTAATTATACAGATATGAATTCGGTGAATTGAGTGGCCTAAGTCGGCTCATTCAACGATTTCTTCAATTGTAATTATTAAATTTCATCATTACTTAAAATTTATTAAAATATGCATTTTAAAAATAATTTAAAACAATTCTCATGATTAAAGCTGCACTCCAAAAAATTTAAGGTTTGATATTTTTCTGAATATTACATGAAGACAAAATCTCTTATATTAAATTGAACGGTTGTTAATTGCTTTGTACAAGACACTCATTGATTGAGTGAATTTAGGTCACTCACTACTAAAAAATTAATTTTAGTAACAGACACATCTTTCACTAAACACCAAAATCCGTCACTTAATATGAATTTAGTAATGGATTTTTCGATTACTAAATCCATTATAAAATATAGTGTCACTAATCTAAGTGACGGATAAGTATCCATTACTAAATTAGTGACGGATTCTGCTGTCACAAAAATAAACACATCCATCACTAAAAAAGTGATAGATACCTCTGTCACAAAAATAAATATTGCCGTCACTAAAATAGTAATGGATACTCTGTCACTATTTATATGAATTTCTGTCACGATCTTAGTGACAAAAAAGTTTGTCACTATTTTCATCACATTCGTCACTAACATAGTGACATACCTATCACAATTTTCTTCATTGAATAGTGATAGAATTAGTTCGTCACTAATTTTCATTAACACCTATCGCTATTTTTAATTAATATGAGGATGAATTGTATAAATATAAAATGTTGTCATCTATTAAATAATAGCATTTGTTCCACTAAAATATAAACACAAACTATAAGTTATTTAATATAATGAACAACATTACAAAAGGTCTTCGCAAAAAGAAAACATTACAGAAGTTTGATAATAAAGACTAACGTAGTTATCTAGTAGCAATTCTCAACATGTAAATAAACATGATCATATATTAGCATCATTGTTTGGCAATGTACTAGATCCTATAGATGATGGATCAAAAGCTTGTTATGTTGGAGAAGACTGAGCTAACTTATGAGTAGTAGTTACTTGTTGAACCATTGCTTTAAGTTCTTGCAACTCCTTTTCCATTTGCTCCCTTTTTCGTATCTCATTCTAAACCACTTCATGCATCCTAATTTCTGCTTGTTCTAGGCTTTCTTGACTAATTGAAAGTCCATGAACCGAAGCTTGTATAGAAGTAAATGAAGGACCATAAACAAACAAGTATTAGAAGCATTTGATCCAAGTCCATATATTCTTCCCTTTGTTGGACCGCCAACAACTTTATTCCAAATTGACATTTCCTTCTCAATGTTAAAATCACCTAGTTCTTCATGATTCTTACTAGATCCAACATCTAGCATGTCATCAAAAGATTCTTTCATTTCAGTCTCAAACTTTACCTTAAAGTGAAATGCTCATAATGAACATAATTTGAACTTTAAACTTGATAGTGTGATCAAAACAACACAAATTCTTAGATTAAAATGCATATTAAAACTAAAATTTCTCTAAGCAAGTATATATAAATTAAGTTTGGTACAAAAACAAACACTATACAAATTATCATATTTAAATACAAAATTTTATATCTATATGTCAAAATTGAAATTCAAGTTCAATATTACAACCAAAACAGCACAAGTTCTCATATTAAAATACACTAATGCTCATATTCCATCAATATCACATAGTTATAACTAACAGTATAACACAAATCCAAAAACAATAAAACTAACTAAAGAAGAATTGTATGACAAAATGTGAACTATTATACATATTCTCTAACCCATATTACTTTTGATTTCTTATCAACAAATGCTCCAATGACTGTATTCTTGTAGGTCATCAAGAATACTTGAGATAGGCGAACTTGGTTTCTTGTTTTCTCCTCCTACACACATATAAAGATGTTAAACATGTTGATTAAGTAGAAGAAAATTTTAAGTTATATATATACTATCATTACATATTTTCTCTTGTGCTCTAAAGATGGTATCGATCCTCCTGAATGGCATGACTGGCCAAGTCCATCCTTGTTACTCAATCTATTTTTTGCATTAGCCTCAGAGATATGTTTATATTTTGGGATTGCCCATAGTTGTAGAAGTTCATTCCAATTATTGTTGCTCATCTAAACTGGAGGAATTTTTTTTCTTTAAAGGTCTTTCTTGCATTATAAAGGATAGTGGTTAAGCATCTTTTACCAATATACTTGAAATAAAGCCTGCTCCTCTCAATATCAAACCTGTCCCCCCAAATGTATAATTTCTAAAATGCAAATACAAAATTAATTAGATTAGCTATCATTTTATAGTAGCATAAATTTATAAGTTTGTTATTTCAATAATAATGTTTACTTTTAGTTCACCAAACCACCGTTCTTTTACCTCTATTAGTGTTTTATCCCAAGAAATCCATGGTCCACCAAAAAATTTCTTTATTATGCAAGCCAAACTATGCATGGCATTATGTAGACTGTACCTATGAATGAACAAAATCTTATGTTAGTTTTAAACCAATGAAAAGAAAGGAACTAAGTTAATTTTATGCATACAATTTATTATATGGCTCTAAGTATATGCATCTATTTGCAGACTTTTGAAGCGAAGTGGATTCATCATTTTCAATATTAAGAGCCATGTCATTATCTCCTTTAATGGCATGCTTTATAGGTGCCTGGTCAATGGGTGCTTGTTCTATGGGTGATTCATGACTAGCACTTCTCGATTGATGTTTCCTAGATTGAATGCTTGCATTTCTTGAACCTCCAATAGATCTTTGTCTTCCTTTTCCTCTTAGCATCGCATCCCTATTACAAAGATTGTTAGGTCACTTAATTTAATATGAAATTCAATATAAAAAATAGAAGATAAAGATATGATTTACTATTAAGTGCATGTGTGCATACTATGCTAGTCACTTTCAATTTCATCTTCCTCTTCAGATGTAGGCTCATAACTTCCAATATCATCATTTAGATCAATCTCATTTTCCTCTTCAGATGTAGATTCTTCACTTTTAATGTAATCATTCTCACTAATTTCATGCCCCCCAACTTGCTCTTCTTGTTCATCAATTTCTTCACCCATCTTATCACAATGATCATCAATTTCTTCACCCATTCTTATTATCATATCCCCCCTTAATTGCATGGTTAGTTGTATTGCATGCATCATTGCATATTAATTATGGTTACTTGGACATTTATGTCTCATTCCTTATGATTTAATATTTTTACAGGGAAAGGTCCTACCAGAGAACTATTAAAGGAGTAGCTTGGTGTATATTGGTACACTTGGGATTGGTTGTCCTATTTTGTTGAATTATATGTATATGCACCAATCTATGATATATTTTGATTACATTTGAGTGTGTAGGCTCATTAGTTTGATTAACTCCTTATTGGTTGGCTATGAGACTTCTGTTCGCCTCTCATGACCATATTAAATACTTTATATTTTGATTGAATGTTTCACATGTTGGTTATAAGATTTTTGTCTGCCTATTATGACCCTAATTGATTATATTGAGTATTTAAATATATGATTTGAGGTTTATATTGAAATGTGATATCTGTTGTTGTGGTGTTGTGATCAAATGTACACCATTAAGGACTTTGGTTGGATTGTAACCATGTATTGAGTAAAGTGTTTTTTGGGCCCCAATCAGCTATTGATGGTTAAACCCATCTTTATAAAGTGTTGGTTAATTGACCAACGTCTTGTATTCATGTCAAGGGTGTACGCTTGAGTCACTTAATTGATAAATGTTTTAAGATTAATATGTCGTTTGGAAATAATCTATCTTGGTAATCTATACTTTAATAGTGTTTGTGATTTTTAAGAAAGTGTTGAGTTTTAAATAATTATTTTTAGGGGATCCCATTAAGCACACTTTAATATAGGCGTTTACTATGTTACCATAGTAGAGTAATTTAACTATATTTGATCCTTTCCTACCACAGTAATCCTATTCTACCATGGTAGTCTAATTGTAAAAAGTTTTCAATTTGAGGAAAACTATTTCCATTATGATTAGTTTTATGAAAATAGTTCTATTTCTTAATTACCACGATAATCTCTTTTCTATCATAGTAAGATTTTAAAATAATATTTTAAATTCTTTCTACCATGGTAATCCTTCATTTACCTTACAATGTTTTAAAGAAATAACTTTCATTCTTTATTACCATGATAGACCTTTTTCTATCATAGTAAGTATTTAATAACTTTATTTCAATTAAATAAATCATAAATTTGTGAAAAAATGGTATGAAATTTTAGGGTGTTACACTTTCAATGTCAGGTGCAGGTGATCAAGCTCACTCCAACACCTTTAATCACAACATGGTTTGAAACCTACGTCTTTAAAGACTCAAATGTAATCTCCAACCTCTCACGGGCCAAAAATCATAGATTCTAATTAGTTCTTCGTGAATCCAAATTTGGTCTTCTTCCATTAAAAGGTTTGGCTAGTGAAATTTCAAAGACCTATTGAGAGAATTGATGATTGTAAGGTTGCCCTTACTAAACCAACACTTACCTATAATTTGCTTGATAATCACGAGACTAACCCAAGTGGAAAATTATTCTTTAAAAAACATTAAGGATAAAAGAAAATTCAGTAGGATCCCTAGTTTTATAACCTCAAAAACACTTCTAATATCCATTCCTTAAGTTTAAATCAGAGCATAATTAAATGTGAAAGTAAGCGATACCAAAATTTATTCAAAATATTTGAAATTGGGTTGAAATTGGAATTTTAGTACAAAAAGGGAAAGATGCGCTATTGCCTGTACACATGCGTAGTGACCTCTCTCCTTTGTGCCATATGCCGCGATGCATTGCACATAATGACAACATTAATGCTGTCAATTTGACATTATTTGCTACGAACTTTTGACACGCTCAATGAAATATCTCCCTTATCTAATCACAATTAATTTCAAAGTTTAAAGTAATCAAGGGATTACTAGGTTTAAAATTTGTACAAATGGAATTCCAAATTTTTATAGTTTAAAATAAATTAAAATCATTGATCAAACTTTTAATCGGATAATAAAATTGTTTTTCTTTATTTTTTGCGGATAAAATATGATTGGATACTCTTCAACTAAGTAAAAATGATGTTACATGTACTTGTTTGTACCATGTAAGCATGGGAGTATTGAAAATGTTTTTAAATTCTTAAATAATAATTTACATTATAATCATGTATATTGTAATATTGAAACTAGTTGTTGATCTCTTGTACATACACTGAAGTTTCTTAGTGCTTGTATACTTGCATTAATTATATAAATGATTTTTTTTTTGTATATTAGTTATAACATACGATGCATGTTAGGAATAGTAAATGAATCATTATTTTTTAAATTGATGCACAGGAGCATTTCGAGAAAGAAAAGCTCCTACAAAAATCTCATATGAAAGCACTTTTAAATAAAAAATCTTCAGTAAGCAAAGAACATTTACATGAAGAAAAGCTCCCGTAGGCCTGGCATACGAGAGCCCCTCTTCATGCAAAAGCTCTTGTGTAGGTGGGAGCTTCAACTTTCAAAATATTTTGAAAACGTTTTAAAAAGGCAAAAATAAACGCGTTGAAAGAGCTTTTTTGTAGGAGTATAGGCGTGGTCAATCATATTTGTATAACTCCTTGTTATTATGAAAACATTGTTGCCACCTGAATCAATCAATTAAAAGGGTTGACTTTGATTTGTTTTAGAATGAAAGTCACGTGCACGAGTATGGTAAATTTGTTTAACTTGACTTCGTAGCTTGCCAACTCAAACTGTATCGTGTTTATAATTTTCATTAATTATTAGTCTTCATAATCCAGGAAGCGGAGATTAGTTATACGTAGCTAGAGTTTCATCCCAGATAGCATTTGTCAATCTGGAAGAAACTTTGATTTGAATCTGAAGATAACTGGAGCTAATTGTTTTTAAAGCAGTGAATCTTGCAGCACCCGAGCCTAATTTCAGAAATTTTTTTTTTTTTGTGTGGCAAAATTTCAAAATTTTATTATTCAGAATATTAATTGAAGATTATTATGCTGTCATGACAATGAATTCGACAACATACCTGGATTATGAAGTTAACCCAAAAAAAAGTCGCGATCCAGAGAGCGCGTGGGGGTGGCTTTAGTTTGGACCCCACCCTGTGATATTTGATTGATAATTAATTAAGAACAAGCAGCCAATGGAGAACAAAGCAAGAGAATAGATGAAATGGAAAGCGGCAAGTTAAAACGCAGATGCAGCTGCGACATGAATTTTAAAGAATTGACGGGCGCGGCATAAAATCGATGCAACGATAAATAAAAATATAGCTGAATGAGGGCGCGTTGCACCGCAGACTTTGCTGCAGCTTTCCAGAATGAATGATCACTCCCCACAGTGCCGTCAAGCAGAGAGAGAAGCAAGCGAGGTTTAGTCTTAAATTCTCGGGTGGTGGATTTGTTAGACATGAATATATTCACAGCAGCAGCAGCAGCACGAGCACGCAGAACGGGGACGTCGTTACAACCTGTTTTTTCCGCCTCTAGGGTCAACAATAAAAGATGCGGTTGCAGCAAGGTTCGCGAGAAGATGATAGGGATAAAATATCAAAATAAAGCTACCCCTGTCATTTACGCACATCACATGGATAGATCAACTGAATCACACGGTTCCGCATGAAATAAAAGAAGAGAGCACCTAAAAGGGAGGGGGCGGGATCAGGGGAATGATGACGGGGGGTTGGGTGGTGGGGGGCCTATAAAGAAGGCAGGGAAGAACGCAGGAGCAAACACCCAACCCGAACGATCCAATTGTTGGCGCGGATGGGAATGATGAGGCGGCGGCGGGCTTTGAATTTGATAGGCTTTTTGGTGGTGGTTCTGGCCGTGGTGGGGGCAGCAGGGGCAAGGCCCAGGCCCAGGCCCAGGGCGTTCTTCGTGTTTGGAGATTCACTGGTTGACAGCGGCAACAACAATTACTTGGCCACCTCTGCGCGTGCCGACTCCCCTCCTTACGGAATTGACTATCCCACTCGCAGGCCCACTGGCCGCTTCTCTAACGGCCTCAACATCCCTGATCTCATCAGTCTGACTCCACCCTCTGCTTGTTTCCTAATTTTCGCTCTCCCCACTATTATTATTATTATTATTACTCACTAATTTTTGTGATCCAGGCCAGCAACTTGGTGCCGAGTCAGCTTTGCCCTACCTGAGCCCCCGGCTGAGAGGGGACCAACTCCTCGTGGGTGCCAACTTCGCTTCTGCTGGAATTGGCATCCTCAACGACACTGGCGTTCAGTTTGTGCGTGTCTTTTACTGTTTGGATTGTATTGAAATTAATCATGCATTATTATATTGTTTTCAAATTTTGCAGCTCAACATAATAAGAATGTATAGACAGCTAGAGTACTTCAAAGAATACCAGCGACGACTGGGCGCGCTGGTTGGAGCAGAGCGAGCAAGAACGCTGGTGAACCAAGCATTGGTGCTCGTCACGGTCGGCGGAAATGACTTCGTTAACAACTACTACTTGGTGCCATATTCTGCGAGGGCCCGCCGGTATTCTGTGCCCGATTACGTCAAGTTTCTCATCATCGAGTTCCGCAAACTTCTGCAGGTGACTGTGTGATCCACGCGAGCAATGCATCTCAATCCGTTATCTATTGATTTTATTCAACTTGATTTCTTAAAAAATTATAATGAATGCGTGGATCAGAGGCTTTATGATCTGGGAGCGCGCAGGGTTTTAGTGACGGGCACGGGACCCATGGGTTGCGTCCCCGCAGAACTGGCAATGCGGTCGACCAATGGGGGTTGTTCCGCCGAACTGCAACGAGCTGCTGCCTTGTACAACCCTCAACTCGAGCACATGCTTCGTGGACTGAACCAGAAGCTTGGCAGGCATGTCTTCATCGCCGTAAATACTGCTCGAATGCACAATGACTTCATTTCTAACCCTGCAGCGTTTGGTATATATTCACCAACTCAATCGTACATTAATCACTGGCCATGTATTAGACAGCGTAATTAATTGATTTGGTTTCAGGGTTTATCACCTCTAAAATAGCTTGCTGCGGTCAAGGACCCTACAATGGGCTTGGGTTGTGCACGCCGCTCTCCAACTTGTGCCCCGACCGGAGCTTGTATGCGTTTTGGGATCCATTCCATCCCTCCGAAAAGGCTAATAGACTTATTGTGCGGCAGATCATGACTGGCTCTACCGTATACATGAACCCTTTCAACCTCTCTACCATCTTCGCTTTGGATGCGATCCCCTAGCATCCATGCCCGTTCCCTGTCATTCTTGTTTTCCTCGTGTAATTCCACGCATTCTTCTCGGCAAATTAAATAATATAATTCACGTCTTTCCCTATTTCCACCCATAGCTTCATTTTTAACTCTCGCGTTTTTGCATGTATTCCCTCCATCTAAAAAATATAAAATGTTTTTATTGGGGTACTTTAAAATATAACTATTACCTTTTTTAAGTATGTTTAATAAATAAATTATTTTATATTTATTTTAAATAAATAAGGAATAAATATAAAAAAATTATGTTGACTTAAAGATAAATAATTGTTTTATTAAAAAATGAGATTCAATTAAAAATATTTTATAATTTTTAACTGAAATGAGTATAAATTTATTATATAAACATCCATGTTCCAAGACACGATGCGTGTCTTATTACAATATTATTTTTCAAAGAATTACGTTTAGTTTTTTTTTTTTTTTTTTTTTGTGCCAACAAGAATCACATTATGTTATAGGGAATTTGGAGATGATAAGTCTCTCTTATTTTTGTGCGCACCAGGCCACCCCAACTACTTTTCCATGTAGTGCTAGAAATGTTAAATTAATCCAATTAATTTTGTTTAAGGCCTTTGATATATAGCAACAATGCATTAATCTCATTTGACAACTCTAAAAGCTTAAGCGAATACAACCAAATTCAAACTTGAAAAAAAATGAAAATATGAGCTTAAAGAACCGCATAATATATTCCAAAAAAAAAATTGAAGAATAATACCTTACAAGCTGAAATCTTCGAAGTACTAGTTTTATCAAGGAAAAAATGTTGAAAAAAAAAGTATTGAAAATCAAATTAGTTATTAAAATAGTTGAAATAGTGATTCAAGGGTCAGTAGTTTAATAGAAAGTCAAATTGAAGTTAGACTAGTCATAATTAAAATAATAAAATTTAATTAAAACATGTAAAATATATTTATTGACTGTGAAAGATATTTAAATAAGAACTTCTAATCCTAAAAATATTCTTTAAAATTGATATTTTGTAATAATAATGTTTTAAATGTTAATTTTTCAAAAGCTCATGACTAACACTAATTTTTTTATTTTTTATTTTTGAAAGATGTGATTAACACTAATTATTAAGGGAGAATGGCATTAAGGCCCTAAAAACAAACTTTGTTGCACTTTGGGCCTCAACAAATTTGATATTATACTGCAGGCCTTTTGGCTCTTATTGCAATATTTTTTCGCACCAAAAATGCAATTTTACCTTTAATGAAAAGAAATGAAATTGAATAAAGAAAGAGGATGACAAACACAAGAATGAGTATTTAGTTGGAGGAAGCAAAGGTTTTGAGCTCTAATGGTCGATGAATAACTTTTGAGGTACGTAGAGTTTAAAATCCCTCTATCTTAAGCAGTGCTTCTAATGATTTCAAGATCTCAACTGGGGATTTTAAAGGTTTCTCACGTTTTGGCTTACGTAAGTTAAATGTTTGGTGAGTTAAGAGTTTAGTTGATGATTTGAAGGTTTCTCACATTTTGGCTTACACGAGTTATTATTATTTTGTGAGCTGAGTTTTATTATTATTATTTGAGAGTTTTTCACATTTTGGCTTGTACAAGGTTTGTCATTGCTGCATGTCATTTGCTAATGAGGTGATTAGGATAGTTAATCCCTAATTGTCACAATAATATTTGGAGTAATGATTAATGGTGTAAAGTAATTTAATCACTTTACAAAATTAAATGATATCTTATAAAATCAAACGAGATAAGATGGAAATAAGAGGCTGAAAAGGTGTGAAAAAAGTTATAAATAGAGCTTTAGAAAACTTATAAGGAGAGTAAAGCATATGTATGAAATAGAGAAGGCAATTGCGGAGCATCAACAAGGGCTTAAAGCTAGATTGAAGTTTTTAGAGAGTTATTGCGGAACTTCCTTAGGGCAAGTGGTAAATCATTGATGGTTATATCTGGATTAAAGTTAGAAAGTGTACATTATGATTGGTCATCTTTCGTGGTCTTTGAGCTTGGAAAGAAAAAAAGATGAATACAAAGCACATTAGAAGAAGGATGGCCATAAAAAGATGTTAGGGATGCTGGTTTCCTTTACAATACATGAATCACTTAAGATAAATGTGTTATTTGTTAAATTATTTTCAACTAATTTCCATGGGGTACATGAATTTAAGGTAAATACACAAATTTTCTATTTTGAAATGTTTCTGCTAGAACTAAATGGGATGTGATCACAGGAAGATGCTTTAAAACATTAGATAAAGAAGTGGGTCACAACAAAGGTGTATCTTGAGAAAGCAAGTAACTATGACATTTTATATCACCCTTCTAAAGGAAATGGTAGCTTTTTGGTGGAGCTTTCACAGAGGAATTCATTTTATGATTCAATAAAAGCAAAATGATTGCTCTTAATTAGTAAGGTCATCTTTTATATGATTTAAAACTTATGATGCTTTAAATGATGTAAGATATAAAAAAATTATATAGAGATGTAGTAAACTTTACACATGGAATTTCATAAAAACTTCTCAAGCTCTAAGATAAAAGAAGACAAGAGGAAGTAGTTGAAAAGGATGAGGATGAAGAGATAGAACACGATGAAAAAAGAAGAGGAAGGAAAATCCTTCATCAATGCACATATATTATGTTTTCTCTCTTTTGCTAGCCATAACATTAGAAGATTTACTATGATTTATTGTTATGTTGTCTCATCTTTTACATAAAAATCTTACTAGGGCCCAATAATTTATATTCCCATTTGTTTTTAACCATTTTATCAATTGTGGAGAGAAAACTATCAAATTAACCGTAGCGGCATGAAATTTTGTTTCCACCATTGCATGTGCAACATTGTCCAGAAACTTAAATGCATCTTCCGAAGTCTTCCCATCAATCCTTCGTATGCCTTTTTTAATTATCATAAACTTATAGTTGTAATTTTCTTGACATGATGATAACAGAAGGCATGTATTGCACACACTGCATTGATAATAGCTTTATGCTTGTCTGATACTATGGTCAATTAAACTTCGTATGTGATCTCTCTCACATTTTCAAGAAACCAAGCCCAATTATTATATATTTCTCCACCCCTTATAGCATAAGCCAAAGGGAATAAGTAATTACTTGTATCAATTGTAGAAGCTGCTAACAAAGTTCCACTGTATGCAGTGCTTAAATGACTTCCATCAATAAACAACATTGGACAAGCACCTTGGAGAAATCTTTTGATGCAGCATCCACATGCAATAAAAAGTCTGTCAAATGTGTTATTTGTCAAGGCAAGCCACTTTGTAATTGTGTTTAGGTCTGTTTCCTTCAATTTCTCATAAGGCCATAGGATCAATATATATGATTATTGTGAAAACCTATGTATATCATCCGATGACCTATCTTTTCCCCTAAAAGCTTGTTGATATGTGAGGTTCAAGCCATACTCTTTATAAAGATCTTGTTTGATCTCATTTAGAGTTTTCTCCATATTCCTCGTTATGGCATTAGTGATAATTGATGACACTACTTAAGCTAGCCTTTCAATTTAATAAGAGGTCGTCATAAACAGAATGTGTTTGTTCATTGTGGAAATTTTTTGCACAAGGTTGTCTTGCCAAAAGCATAGGCTATTGTCTTCCATTTACAACCATTGCATTTGACAACAATCTTCTTAAGGATATTTCTCACAAATATGTAACTAAATTTATGAGTAAGGCTATACTTATATATTGCTTTTTTGAATGTAGTTACATTGTCATCAAAGGTTTGTCTAACACCCCTAAATAAACCCTTTCATTTTATTGAATTAACCTTAAGGAGTGGTGTAAGAGTATTTCACGCTGAATATGGCAAAAAGAGTGATATACCTTCAAGTTTTTGCCCAAAGGGAGATCTTAGTAGTAAACATGCTAAAAAATCCTCCATCTTGCATTTACAATTATTCACAAGTCAACAAAAATAGTGATTAAACTAATTAAAATTACTAATAATATAGAACAACAACTTATTCCATTAAATACTCTATTGCTTCATCTATAATTTCATCATCCTTTTTTTCAACATATACATGTGCAAACTCATCATTATATTTTATTAAATATTGTACTATCTCATCATCTTAAAGATCTACGAATTTATTGTTATCAAACTTCACTGTAAATTTCAAGTTAGTTGCAATACTTTAGACTCTTGTTAGTGGTGATACCATCCTCAACAATTCTTAATAATTTATGTCTTCTTTAATCAATTTAAAAATTAATCTCCGATCTTTATGGGTCACCTTCCCTTGTCAATCTTTTACAAAATATCATTCAATGTGAAAACAAACAAAAATACTTCTTTTACTAAAGTACTTGTTACATGGGAATTAAACTTGAAAGAACTAGAAGTAATGTACAAATTTATTGTTTCACAACTATCCTTCTAGTAATCCCAACTATAACTTCAAAAATTTAGCATCTATGTTACATTTTTCAACATTAGCTCACTTCTCATCACAAAAAAGAAAAATTTTGCAGCATGATGATAAGAAACAATATAATTCTTTCACTCAATTTTATCCAACACTGTCTTTATTAGAAATCACGATGCTCTCATTTTTTCTTGCATATATAATCATCAATAAGATTACTTTTTTTCTAGATATGGAAGAGAAGCAATAGATTACGATGTAAAGTGGAGTATTTATTTCATATGCACCACAGACAATCACAATGGTTCGATAACAAAGATAGAGAAAAGGGAGAAATGTAAAAGTCAAGAAAAAAAAAGCAATGCATGTACTTTTAGATTACGAAGAGGGGAGAAGGTGATGATCTAAATGACGATTCACTCCACTAAAGACTAGGATCGAAGGCAAGGAGAGTAGCAAGCAAAGTATGGGAGAAAATTTTTCATACCCAGAGAACACATTGTAAGTTGTTATCTACATTTAGTGTTTAGCAGAGGGCAATCTTGTAAAGTCATATATGTTTTTTAGCTCAAGTAAGGACTGTGGTCTTTTATTAGATTTCAATATTTTATAATCCTTAATTAAAATTAATAACCTTAAGGGGATCTTAGTTGTCATTTTCCTTATTATATATATACATATAATGTTAGGTAAAGGTGCAAATTTGGCCACGTACTATTTTTCGAGGAGCATCTGGTAGTCTAAACTATCAAATAGTGTAAAATAAATCATAAATTTTAAAAAATAGAGCATCTAATAACCTACTGTTAACTTCAACTTACGGACGTTATATGGGGCCCACAATGGCATATGGCATGTCATGAGCACGATATGTCAACATGATAAAGGTATAAATTGAGCCACAAATTATTTTTTGAGAAGCAATCGGTAACCTTTACTATAAAAGAAAGGACCATCCAACACCTTCCTCTCAATTTTGACCAAACACCAATTATTTTTATAATTATGAGGCAACAAAGGATTAATCTCTTCAATCTTCTTGCCTTCATTTTCAATCTTAGCTCGAAAAAAAAGTTCAAAGAGTTCTTATTTGAAGACATTTTATGAAGATGATGTTAACAAAGTAGAAGAAATAATTCGTGGCTAAATTAAATTAAAATTAAGCTTTTCTCATGTGTAGTAAATTCAAGATCTACTTTATTGTTATCATCCTTGTAAATGTCTTTAAATAAAAACTCATTGAACCTCTTCTTCTGGAGTTGATATTGAGAACAAAAGCAAGAAGATTGAAAAAATTAATGCTTTGTGGGTCTCATAAGTATGAAAATAAATGGTGTTTTGGTCAAAATTGAGGAAAAAGTATTGGATGATTTGTTTTTTTACAATAGAAGCTACCCAATACTCTTCAAAAAATAGTTTGTGACTAAATTTACATATTTATCATACTGACATGTTGTGCCCATGTCGCATCACGTGTCATTATGAGCCCCACATGACATCCGTTAGTGAAGTTAATAGCAGGCTAATGATATTCCATTTTTAAAAGTTTGTAATTTATTTTGTATTATTTAATAATTTATATTATCAGATACTATTTAAAACTAATATATGACTAAATTTGTTACTTTACCTTTAATATTTCAACAACAAAAATAAACGACTCGTCGTTGGAAATTTGGAATCACATTGTTCGCGCTCGGATTCGCTGTCTGCCTCACCAGAATTATCTACGTTCAGCAGCTGCCTCAGCTGCGTTTCACAGTGTCACTTGCTCTGACACTCCCGATTTCTTATCCCCATGTCCACTGCTCTCCTGCCTTCCACATCTTTCCCATTCAATTGAGTCGACTATCTCGTCGAAGCGTCGTCATTCGGGCTGCGGTTTCAGCTCCAGAGAAGCGAACGAGAAGGAAGAGGCAGCTAAAGGATGACGACGCAGCCCTCGAGAATGTGCTTCGCTTCACTTTTATGGAGGAGCTCATGGACCGTGCCCGGAATCACGACCCCGTCAGTGTCTCTGAGGTTATCTACGACATGATTGCTGCTGGGCTCAGCCCCGGTCCTAGGTCCTTTCATGGCTTGATAGTGTCGCATGTCCTCAATGGTGATGAAGAAGCCGCGGTATTCCCTTTTTTATCACTTGGCTGCACACAAAATCCTGCAATGCGCTTGTTAAGGCAAATTTCTTCGTGCAAAACATCGTCTCCAATAATATTTTTGTAAATATTGTCTCCAAGTTGAAACCTATGTTTTTTCACGGACTTAATAATGGGGCAAAATAGAACTGAGCAAGGAAAAAAAAACAAGGGATCAATTTCGGGTTTGAGCTCAAACCCAGGGCCTTTTTGAAACTAAAACGTATATATCCTTACGTATATGCAGATGCAATCACTGAGAAGAGAGTTGAGTGCAGGGCTTCGTCCTGTTCACGAGACATTTCTGGCCTTGATTAGATTGTTCGGGTGCAAAGGGCGTACCTCCAGAGGTCTAGAAATACTTGCGGCTATGGAAAATCTAAATTATGATATACGTCAAGCATGGATGGTGCTTATTGGTACGAAAACCTCTAAATTATTCATTTGATGCATTTATTGAACACAACCTCTTTATTTTATGGTTTCGGATGTGGTCTTTGTGACCCGTATCATCTCATGCAGAGGAACTTGTTAGGAACAATCATTTGGAAGATGCCAACCGAGTGTTCTTCAAAGGTGCCAAAGGAGGCCTGAGAGCTGCTGATAAGGTTTATGATCTTCTAATTGAGGAAGACTGCAAAGTGGGGGACCATTCCAATGCCTTGGAAATTGCATATGAGATGGAGGCGGCAGGGAGGATGGCAACAACATTCCATTTCAATTGTCTGCTCAGCGTGCAGGTGCCCTTCCTGAATGTGGTTATTGCTCTCTCTTTCATTTCTTTCTTTTGCATTGATGAGACTGAGTAGGTCATAGACGTCAGAATACTTTGACAGCTACAGGCTGTACAAGCAGTTCTTTCTTCTTAGGTATTTTCCATTTGATGACTATTCTGGCCCTGATTCGTGGGCCATATTAATTTTTTATCCTCTTCCTGAAAGCACCAATCAAATCCTTGCTTTGTAATTCGTGGTTCTCTTTTTTATTGTAAGTCTTCGTGAAGGTAATTAATGTGGTTCTTCTGAAGAGAAGATGTGGCTGGGGTACATTAGTTTCACATGTTTTGCACAAACAATTGTTATTTCTGTTAATAAATTTGCAATTAATTGTGAAAAACTGATTGAGGTTGTTTGAGTTTTGCTAGCTACTTCACATTATGATTGAATATTGCACCAAACTTATGTCATCTCTCTTGCTTTAACTGAATTAGGCTAGCTGCGGAATACCTGAAATAGCTTTTGCTACATTTGAGAATATGGAATTTGGAGAAGGTCAATATCTTCTTTTACTTCTTCCATGCCCCTTTTCTGGTGCTTATATTTCTTTACTGCTATTAATTCTGTTAACCTTTTCAGTATAATCTTGGTTTCGCAGTGTGTGTTTCTTGTGTTAAACTTGTCTCCTTCTCAAGTTTCAAATGCTAGAAAAATTTTATCCAGTATCTTGCTCAAATATTTTTCCATGTGAAATGGTTTATCTTTTTGAGACAGATTATATGAAGCCTGACACAGAGACCTACAATTGGGTTATTCAAGCATATACTAGAGCTGAATCTTATGACAGGTTAGTGCATTGCTTGTGTGTGCCATGCACAACATTTCCATATAGCAATATTGTTGCATGATAGTCCATATTCTCAATGAGTTTAAATTGTTTCTCAGCCTCAACCTGCATGGTTCTTGAAGTATAAGCAAATTTGCTAACATGAATTATATATACTTATCATTTAACACCATTTCCTGCCCTTTGATCTATATTCTAAGACATAAGAGGCTGTAATGCCTTTAATTTTCTCTTTAATATGTGCTAATTTACTCACATTTTACTTGTTTTCAGTTTTATGAAGAATAATGTGAAGTCTTCCCTATGGTTCCTTAAATTTAATCATCTCTAGATTGGTTAGTATTGTATGTTTGATTTGATCACCCTGTTTTTTTTTTTTTCCTATGACATTTAGAATTCAAGATGTTGCTGAGCTACTTGGCATGATGGTTGAAGATCACAAGCGGATACAACCAAATGCTAAGACCCATGCGTAAGACGCATTATCTTCATAGTTTTTTTTTTTTTAAACCTGACTCTCTATTATGCTAAATGCTGCACACATGATAACATAGCTATGATAAATTTTGTCATTTTGGGGACAGTCTACTAAGCTATGCATTAATTTTAGTTCCCCTCTAAGTTTTATGTGCTCTGTAGAAAACTGAATAATAACTTATAGTCTTTGGGGATTTATGTATTAACTAAGCTCCTAAGTTACTTCACTTTGGCAGTGGGTCCTATATTTTGTCACCTTGATTTTTTCTTCTAGCCTGTTTAACCACCTTTTCAGGCTGTTGGTGGAATGTTTTACTAAATACTGTGTAGTACGAGAAGCTATCAGGCATTTTCGTGCTCTTGAAAACTTTGAAGGTGGTACAACTTTGGTTCATAATGAAGGGAAATACGGAGATCCACTTTCACTGTATCTACGGGCTTTGTGTCGAGAAGGTAAGGCTATATTACTTTATAATGCTGTTTTGTCATTTTTACTGATGTTATCTCTACTTTTACAGAATTTGAAATTTCATTCTGTCGCCTGTATAATATAATTCTCTTTCCCGTCCTTACTGCTTTTGGTAATCCTCCTATCTCCTTTATGATATAGTTCTCTTTCCTGTCCTTATCCCGTTTGGTAACCCTCCATTCTTTTGTTTCTCCCATCTCTTCCTCATTTCAGCATATTTATTTGTAATAATAACTGAAAAGTTGAAAACTGTTTAGTACCAGTGAATGTACTCTTCGGGCATCTGACCCCTTCTTACCAACTTGTGTTCAAGAAAATACAGTGTTGAATCCTTTTACTGTGTGATACAGGTATTTATGCTGACTAAGAAATTTATATTGGTTATGTTGCTCCTAATCTGATACTAAGGTTTATTGAGGAGGAGAGTTGGAATTAACTTTGGAAGGATTTTTAGCCTGAATTCTCCTACAACTATTTCAAATGGTTGCCTCAGCTTGTAGTCATTTTTAAATTCAGGGAGGATTGTTGAAATGCTTGAAGCTTTAGAAGCTATGGCCAAAGATAAGCAAGCAATTCCACCACGGGCAATGATATTGAGCAGAAAATACCGCACGTTGGTCAGCTCATGGATTGAACCCTTACAAGAGGAGGCTGAACTTGGTTATGAGATTGATTACATTGCTAGGTATTGTTTCTGTTGCAATGTTTCTTCTGCATTCTATGTGCGTGTTTGTGTGACAGTATCTATCCTTGATTTGGGCAATGAATCCCTAATTGAGGCTATTATGATTATTAACTTTTAGTTTGAATTTAAATTTCATCTTTTTTCAAAGAAAATTTAGATTTCTAGATGCTGTGCATGGGCAGCGTGCAGGCTAATCTCATGGTGATGAGTTGTGTGTTTCTATAGTTTACTTCTTTAATACAGTATAACTGCAAAGTAACTGATCAAATTCTAAATATTGGTAATAAGTAACTCCTAGTTCCTATAGTCAAATAACTTTTTGATACATGGTTATGCAGTAAAGAGGGCCTAGTATATTTTAGCAGTAAGAGTCTGTTAGAGGGGTATGGTTGGGATTACATGAAATGAGTTGCAGGTAGTTAGTTAGGGAGAGAGTGGATGAAAGAGGAAAGCTTGTAATGATGCTACTCAGCTTGATGATTCATGAATTCTTTCATTCTCTGCCAGGTTTTCGTTCTTCTCTGTACCCCATTTTAGCATATTCTTTCTGGTTTCATTTTTTCTTTCCCCCTCTATTTAAGGCAGGTGCCAGCAATAATCAAAAGCATTCTTCCTATTTCATTACCAGATATATTGCAGAGGGTGGCCTTACTGGAGCGCGCAAGCGATGGGTGCCTCGAAGAGGAAAAACACCTCTAGACCCTGATGCTGCTGGATTTGTATATTCCAACCCTATGGAAACCTCCTTTAAACAAAGATGTCTTGAGGAGTGGAAACTACACCATCGTAAACTTCTAAAGACCTTGCAAAATGAAGGACTTTCAGTTTTAGGTGATGGTGCATCTGAATTTGATTACATTAAAGTGGAGGAGAGGTTAAAGAAAATTATAAAGGGTCCTGAGCAGAACGTTTTAAAGCCTAAGGCTGCTAGTAAGATGATAGTGTCAGAATTGAAGGAAGAACTGGAAGCACAAGGCCTGCCAACTGATGGAACTAGAAATGTTCTTTACCAGCGTGTACAGAAAGCAAGGAGAATAAATCGATCTCGCGGTCGGCCCCTTTGGGTTCCTCCTGTGGAGGAGGAGGAAGAAGAGGTAAATCCTTTATCCAGTATTCATACATAACACACATGTTAAGAAATTGCCTTTTAATTTATTCTTGCCTTGATCTTCAAGATATAATGTATAAATTTGAATGCGGTTTATTTTCTAGGTGGATGAAGAGTTGGATGCATTTATTTCAAGAATAAAACTGTATGAAGGAGACACAGAATTTTGGAAGCGACGCTTCTTGGGAGAAGGCATGACTAATAATCATGAAAAGCCAATGGATTCCGGTAAACCTGGGCCTCCTGAAATTTTGGATGATGTTGAAGCTGTGGAAGATGCTGCAAAAGAAGTTGAAGATGATGAAGCTGATGAGGAGGAGGAAGAGGAAGCAGAACAGCCTGAAGAAGCAGAACCAGCTGACAACCAAGATGTAGACAGGGTGAAGGACAATGAAGTTGAAACTCAAAAGTCCCTTCAAATGATTGGAGTTCAATTGTTGAAAGATTCTGACCAACCAAACTCCTCATCAAAAAAGTCAAAAAAAGTGTCTAAGTTGCAGGTTGAGGTATGAAAGTCACATGGTGGCCTTTACCCCTTTTTTTAAGTGTGGGAATGGTGTTTATTTAACTTGCTTAGTCAGTTAGGCAAATATGCTAAAAATCCCAGGCTATAAGCAGCATCTGGGTGAGTATTTTTCCAGACAGTCTTGCATATTATTTGCTAGTATTTATTGTTGATGGGTACTAAAGTGAGATGGAAACCCTAACCCAAAAGCTGGCTGTTGAGATTGGAGAACTAACCTTTTTAAATACCCCATTAAGCATCCCATACTGTTTAGTGGGATCCCATACTACCAAGTTTCTATCGACTGTCAACTTGTTAATGTGCTTCTGAGACCTAAAGGATTTCCATGCAGGATGATGATGATGATGATTGGTTTCCTGAGGACATATTTGAAGCATTTAAGGAGCTAAGAAAACGGAAAGTGTTTGATGTATCAGACATGTATACCATAGCTGATGCTTGGGGATGGACATGGGAGAAAGAATTGAAGAACAGATGTCCACGTAGGTGGTCTCAGGAATGGGAAGTTGAGTTAGCGATTAAAGTTATGCAGAAGGCAAGTAACCACACCTTTATTACATATTCATGTGCATCTTATTTTTAGCAGTCATTTTTATGGTCTTTGTTGTTTTAAATTGGTTTCAGCTACTAGTTAACTTGATTTCATGTAGGCATTAGAATTTTTGCTTCTTCAATAGCATCAATTCTTATCCCAATTAAGTAAAGTTAGCTATATGGATTGCAAAACACTTTGTATATCATTCACCAAGAGGTTCTGATCAATGACCTCCTCAAGTGTCTTTCTTGGTCTTTCTCTACCCCGTTTGGTATCTGGAACTCCCTCTGTCGTGTTTGGTAGTTGGAATTGGTTTTGATGAAAGTGCAAGTAGAAGTGGAATAAGAAGTAGAAATGGAATAAAAAGTAGAACTAGATTAAAAAAATATATTTGGTATGTCCACAGAATTCATATATAATTTCAATATGATATACGTGTTTATAATATTGAAAAATCATAATGCCTTGAGCAAAATAAAAAAAAAATCTATGGAAATTATTCCACCATGAAGAACTGTGTACCCCCATCAACGCTCACTGTAGCCATCATGTCCAGCCAAGAACACCAATTGTCACCAATGTGTACCACAATCAACACCCACCTTTGAAGAACCCATTCAAACTAGAATAAACAAGATTCATTTACCATAACAAGAAACATAAATTTGAAATAAAGATATGAAAAATTGGGCGAGATCTGAAACAGAAATTTTTGCATAGATCAGAAACTATTGAGACCGCCGTTTATCATAATTGAAGTGAGCCACAAATTGATTGTGGTTCAGTGGTCTGATGCTGAAACCACCTGCCTGCTGTTGAACCCATATCATATTTGATAACCACCTTTTGAGCTTAGTTGCTGATGTTGGTGAAGGAGGTTGAGACTTGAGACAGTGTCAAAAATGGCAGGGGGCATATTTATGAAAATGAGGTTGGGGGTAGGAGGTACAGAAAAAGAGAACCAGCGCTTTCACAAAAAATGGGAACTTTGGTAAAGAGCTTGCGAGATGGAGACTATAGGGCAATGGGGTCACGATACACCAATCAAAAGCAATCATTGCCACTAAGGCCCCGTTTAGCACATGGGAACCAAAGAGAGCATGGAAATGGAAGTGTTTAGTGCTATCCCTTCCTCCACGCCCTCTCACCCAACCTTCCCCACTTCTCTCCTGCAACGTCAACTGCCTCCTATTATCTGCAATAAAGATTTGTAATGCCACTCTTCACTCGATGAAGAGCAGATTTTATTCTTAGTTTTAATTTCACCCATGGAAGTCTGCGTGGATTTTGTTCAATTGCTTGTTTGGAAATGGCTGTCTTGCTTCCTGATAAATGTGTATTTGATTTCTGGTTTTTTTCTCTTGCTGTAAATGGAGTCTAAGCAGTAGTTTGAGGTCAGTGGTTCACAACAGTCCACAGTCTTCTAGGATGGTGGTTGTCCAAGCACTGGGAGTTGTTACTGATGAATATCACGGTCTTTTCATATTACATCTACATAAGTTAAATTAAAATGATAGAAAATTTCCATAGGGATACCAAACAGACTTTAAATCCCCACTTCCACTTTCATTTCTACTTTCATAAAAAGCTCTTCCAAGATACCAAATAGGGTGTATGAAGTGTCAGGTATAGTGGATGGGACTAAAAATGGTGAAAGGGTAAATTTGTTAGTTAAGTTAAATAATTAAGGACAAAATGATTTTAAAAATACAATTCCATGGAACTCTGCTCATTTCTATGGTCACGAGGAAGAATTAACTTCCACCCATTTTGATGAAAATGGAAATGGAAAATTTTCAGCTTCCATCTAACCAAACAAGCATTTTGGTGACTTCTACCCTCATTTCTACTTCCATGACACCAGACATAGCACTACATCTTTTCATAAGACTAAATGCCATTTGCTCAACCCTCCTTACTGGTTCTTCTAATGGCCTTCTTAGTTAAATCATAATGTAAGTGTAAAATTAATTCATATTCTAAGTTTGGCTTCGACATGCGCGCGCACATGCATACCTGTTACTCTTGTAACTATCTACGAGACTTCCTCTGGTCTTGTTAAAAGTTCTGTATGATATTAAGAGCAATCGCTGATACAGGCATAATGATTTCTTGATTTCACCAATGAAGAAGAAAAACTAAATGCTGAATGAGATGTTGGGTTGTATGATGCAGGTTATAGAACTAGGAGGAACACCGACTATTGGTGATTGTGCTATGATATTGCGTGCTGCCATAAGAGCACCTTTGCCTTCATCTTTCTTGACGATATTGCAGACGACTCATAGTCTTGGTTATAAATTTGGGAGGTAATTCTATTTTTTCTAATGACAATGCTCCTGTAATTCTACATTGCTTTACCTGATGAATGAAAATTTTGAAACTCAACTCATTCCATGCTTTCTTAAATACTAAAGCTCTACATAACTTTATAGAAAGTTTCCTTTTTTTGTTTCCACCTTCGTTTTAATTTGTCTTTCTTTCTTTTGGGCATTGATGGCATTGTTGGTTGTCGGCCTTTTGGGTTATGTTAGATGGTGCGATATTTTTATCTCTTTGATTGTTAACTGTAAGATGAAGGCAACATTTGTTTACCACTTTCCCTGTTCCCATATACGTAGTTCGCTGCTTACAAGTTCCTTTTTAATGCCAAATTTCAGACCGCTCTATGATGAGATCATCTCAGTGTGCCTTGATCTTGGGGAACTAGATGCGGCAGTAGCAGTAGTTGCGAGCTTGGAGACAACAGGGATCGTAGTTTCAGATGAGACCTTGGACAGGGTGATATCAACTAAACAGATGATTGACAACACTTCTAATGTTGGTGGTGCTGAATCGTCATAAGTTTGTTGCTGTCGTTCAAATATGGACAATGCACCTTGCTAAATACCTTGGGCTCAGCCCAATGTATAGCATCCCACACCAGTTTTGATGTAAGTTTGCAACAGATGCACGGGTATATATGATAAAAAGAACTAACTTTAAGTAACGAAAATATATTTCATATAATTATAATCATAATATGTGGCATGTGGTGAAGAAAGAAATGTGATAATACTTGACAGAAGCTATTGTATTTGGCCACAAAAGAGTTCAATAAAGAAGTCATCATTCACTACATAGGCAGCCCAGTTTTGATGTAAGTTTGCAATATTGTCAGTGAATAGATATGATAGAAAATGATACTTGAGAGGTCAATGAATAAATATGAACAATTCAAATTAAATCTGTACTTTGTGAGGCTTATGTATCCATGTGAAAAGTTCCCTTCGCTTGTAAGGGTTTAGTTTCTCTCCTGGGGTTTCCTTAGTGTGAGCATTAGTCCTCTCCTTTGGTGAGAGTTTAGTTCCTAACGCGTCTTTTCGGCCATTAAGGGGGAGCACCTTAAGTGTCAGCATTATCGTATCATCAAAAACAGAGGTTGAGTTTTTGACAAAAACAAAGGTGGTGAAGAATGGAGCAAATCACGATTCAAGGTCTGATGGAGAGTAGCAAAATCACAAATCGATGTGATCGAGAAAGAAAGAGGATAGTTGTTTTCAAACTGAGTTTGGTGATGAGCTTTTTCTGGCAGATCTAAAGACAATGATATTGAGGATGAAGAAATCAACATTGGCAATATTTAGATCGACGAGTGGTGATAGTAATTAGGTTATGGGAGTAGTTCTTTGGCCAATTAAAGAAATAAATTGAGTAAACAATTTCTTCTACACCAGTGACTTCAATATTTGGCAGTGGTGACGGAACTCAGATTGGCTATTCTAGGCGTAACAATTGGAGAAGATTTCAAAGGTTCAGTGGCTACTCTTTCTCATAGAATACAACTTTCAGAGGCAATGGAACTTAAATATAATGGAGAATGAGACAAATCTAGAGGTGATATTGAGTTTGGTTTTGAATTGCTCCACTTGGCATGGCCTTTCATTGTCTCTATATGACTTTGTGTGAGAATTTGGTTGATGATAAATATTCTGAGTTTGGGGAAAACAAGTGGCATGACATTTTCCTTCCTGCTAGAATCATTGAAATTGGAATGAGATTAATGAATAATCTAAAATGCACTCCTTTATCTGATGATGGATTGGAGAATATAGATGTTAGTGCCATGGGATTCTGCTAGTGTCTATGTTGGCATGATGATTTGACTGCAATCAGTGGAAAAATTGTTAAAAAGTAGATGACAAGAGATGGGTTCCACCAGGATGTTATACTTGCAGCGGTGTATTAGTTGCTATATATGAGGTGACATTGTTAAGACATGAGGTTAAAGGTGGATTTGACCTGTGGTTAAACACTGAATGGCTAATTTCTGCAATGTGTTCTGAATTTCTGGAGGTGTGCGAAGGCTTTCAGAGAGTTTCTTCCTCCTTTGGTTCAAGGCAGTGTTTTTTTTTTAGAATTATAAGGCCACAATAAAATCATACAAAAGATTAAGGTCTAGTTATATCCAAAACCATAAGGTTTCTACAATCATGCAGTGGTTTGAGGCAGTGTTTGAAAGCTATAAGTGTAGAAGTAGCAAGGGCGTCTAAGGGGTTGAGCTCTATTGTAGAGCAAATCTTAGGATTACTACCCTTTATAACCATTTTTCTAGTCCTCGGAGCATCATATGTTGGCTATTTCATTGTTGGATTGCAGGGTGTCCTTATGAGTGTTTCTTTACCATCATTGGATGTTTCTTTTGTTGTTTTTGTTTGTTTCTGGGTTGGGTTTATCTGTTTTTGAATTTTATGTTGGTACTTTGTAAACTCTTTTGATCATTAATAAATTTGACCTCATTAGCCCAAAACATTATAAATCTAAATAATTAAAATCAATTTAATAATCTAGATCTATATTTGCTCCTCCTCTACCTTCTTTTTAAAGGAGGAAAGCCAACTTTTAAGGGAGATTGGTCATCCTTTTTTTATACTTCTCTACTATTATAAAACACTGAGAAAAATTATTTGGTCATTAACATAAGGTGCACAAAATTTATTTATTATTATTTTTCAATTTACTCTTGTTGTATGTTTAATTTTATTGCTCATTGTATATTGTGTATCTCCCTTATCATGTTTTTGATAGAGATAAAGTTGATTTTTTTTTATTTTGAGACATGTTTAATGAACCAACCATTTATAAATTTCAATAAAATAGTTGATTATAAATGTTTTATAATAGAGGTCGAGGGGGAGTATCCAAGACCATAAAGCATTGTATAAAAAATTTAGATAAAGATATGCTAACAAATAAAAAAATCTTGAAATCCAATTGGGAGCTTGTTTGGATACATAACTTTTAGCTTTTGAAATGTACTTTTACACTTTTTGAATGAAGGATGTTGTTTGAGAATTTTATGATTGAGCAAACTAACTTTTTAAATGTATATTAAGAAAGCTATTGAAAGTAGATTTGAAAACTTAACTTTTTGAAGCTTTTCAAACTGACTTTTTGGTATTGAGTTTTTGAATTTACTATACTACCTTTATTCCGTTATAGTACTTATTGCGTGCTTTGTTTTATTAGAATTTGAATTTAGTGTATATAGGGAAGCAATTTTATAAACCTTTTGTATATGAAAAAGAAAAAAATATTTTTAATCCTATTTATAGGGTATGCCATTCAATATTAATGACTGTTGAATTATTTATTACATTTTTTTTCAATATTAAACTTTACATTTTTTATTCTTATTATTTAACATATTAAATTTTATGTTATTTTGAATTTTTTTCACATTTTTAATATATTATATTTGTATAACAAAAGTTATAAATTATCATAAATCAATGTCATTTGTGGTCATTATATATTCAAAAGTACATTTCAAAAGCACAAATCATCGTTAATCCAAACAACTTTCAATTTACTAAATTGACTTTTAAAAAAATGTATCCAAATACAAATTTGATTACAAGAACTGACTTTCATCAAATAGACTTTCATCAAATGAACTTTTAGCAAACTAAAAACCAAACACACACAGAGTTTATTAAAAATCTTTAACAAAAAAATCCTTGTATTAAGCTTTCTATGTAGCCTGATATCTTTGATCTTCTATTTTTTTAGGTTAAGGTGTAATTTTATCACTAAATTATTCTCAAAAGAGCAATGTTGTTCTTAAATTACCTGTAACCTCTCTAAGGTTAAACTACGATTAACTCCAAATCATAGTTATCTGAGATTTTAAAGAGAATTTCACAAAAATTATTTCATAGGAATTCCAATCTCGATAGTTTAAATCTCAAACATAATTTAGGGACTCCAAATTAGAGTTTTAAAAACAAAGTGAAAGTTTGGAAACTAATTGAGTCCTAAATAATGAGTTTTAAAATTCAAAAATTATTTCTGTATAGAAAATGACACGTGCACCGCGGCGTGTCTCCTCTGTGCCATGCGCCACGGTGCATTGCACGAGATTTAACAAATTAGTGCTGTCATTTGACAACACAGGGAACGAACTTTCGGCGCATCCTAAATCTCCGTCCGACGTCCGATTGAAGTGGTTTTGGTGTCTACACGGAGCTTTCTTCTAACTTTAGCTAATGGCATAGGTTTCACACTCAAATTTATTTTCTATCAAAAGTTAGACACCAAGACCCATTTTGATACATTTTCACAAAATTTCTCAAATGGGGTGTTCCAACTCAACCAAACGTGCCAATAGCTTACAACAACCCTCCAACCACACTTAATGGACTCTTGCGGACTTGTGCAATACACCACATGCAATCAAACAAACTTGTTTCATAAAATCACCACTCAACCCTAACTTTCACAAAATATAGAGAAGGAGGAAAAGTTGTACAAAATCAACCATTTCATTTATATTTCTCAAAAATACATATGTTCTTACTTGTACAAGTATTTTGGTTTTATCCACAGGTTCACAATAAAAACGCACTAACTCAGGGCACAAAATATACTAGTTAAATATAAAATCATGTAAGTAGTGCACCAATCATGACAATTGCTACTAGTTGGCAAAGACATTGACAAATACACATGTAAAGAGCAAAAGAGAGGCATATAGAGGATTTACTCCACCAATCCTAAGCCTTTGTATGTTTTTCCCGACTTGGATCCGATGAGTTAGGTCCTGAAAATATTAAAAATTGAGGGGTGAGTACAACCACTCAATAACCAAGTTTCACTTAACCCTTGCAGTTACATACTAATTATAAATAGATACAATTAGGCACATAAATATATATTTCACATAGCATTAGGTTATAGTTCACAAAACTAACAACCATGTGACTGGACTTACCACAAAACACCATATCATGTCATTTCACAAAAACATAACATAAGGTCACAAAAATAATAACCATGCACCCTTAACAAGTGTCAGACCACAAAACTAACAACCATGTGGCCAGACTTATATGCATGATCATGCGCCAGCCTTATATCCTTTTGTTACCTCCGACACGAAACCGGTGGCTTTCACGTGGCTACGTCTTTCACAGACTAACCCAACCTTTTACTTGTAAGGAGCTATTGGACCAAGGGTAACTCACACACTTATGTAATCCGATGGGATGTCGTACCCTTAACTAGGCTCCTCATGAACCGATGGAGACTAGTTAGGTTTGAGTCCCTCGTAGAATAAGTGGGACAGTCTTGAATCAACCATGGGACAAGGGCTACCTCCCGATTCCAGCGGTCGGTGCCAAAGCTAATTCTCAATTCCAACGGTCATTGCCAATACCACATGGATTTCTACTCCTCTCCCCAGACGAACTCCTGCCAATGATCATGCTATGCATATTTCATACATAATATGCATTTTAACAATCATTTCTCAACACATAAACTCACATAACACAAATACTTCACAATTTAACATATAATTCATCAAAAATTCTCTACCCATAGTAATAAATCACAAGTAATTTCATAAAACATTGAGGGTGGTAGAATCAAGGTTTTCTCTTTCCCAAACTATTTCGCAATCAAGTATTTACCAATATGCATCATCAATTTATCTTACAAATCACATTTTACAACATAATTAACATTTAACTATAAGAATTAAATTTTCCCTAATTACCTCAAATCTTTAAGAGGTCAAAAGTTTACCCCTCACTATATCATCTTTCCTAAACTTCAACGAGCTCGAATGGTGTCAGAACAAACCTCTCTACAACTATATCATAAGGATATCATCATTATCTAGCTCTTGCAACTTTATCAACATAGACTTTACATATACTATTTTATTAACTCATAATCAATAATTATTTTTACCTAATGGGCTCATTAAAATCCATTAATGCACATTATTATTGATAACACCTCAAACCATCATTAATGTACATTAACCTCTCCCATCTACCTCATAAATACCAATTTCGGATATTAAATGCTCCTATGGACCAATCACTTGCAAAATCATAAGTGTGGTGTTTCAATATATTAAACAGCTCCCATTTAACTTATTTTAACCAATAGAATCGAACCCATACTTTTATGAACCGAAAATCCATCTTCTAACTTAAACCTTGTCATAAACAATTATAAACGAGTGAGAGAAAGGAAGAAGAAGGCACCATGATCTTACTTTAGGTATTTGGGAGCTCCAATCTATCAACAATGAGATCAAATGTCGTGCCCTAACAGAGCCAAAACCAAGCTCTTCATTTTTCTCTTCTTTCTCTCTTCTGTTTTCATGCAGCTTATGAGCTGATTTATTTGACTTTTAGCCGCGCGTGCAGTGGTACACGTTGCCCTTCACTGTGGTGCATAGCATAAAGGAGCTCGTTACGTTTAAATTGTCTCCGTGCGCCGTGGTGAACCAACCACGCACCGTGACGTGTGGCACAAAAAATAATTTTTCACTTTTTTATCATCTTTCCTTGTCCGAGTGGCCCGCTATCGATTCGAACCCACTTTTAGGGCTGAAATCATAAAATTTATACCAAGTTAAGCTTCTCTGGCCACACACCTCATTAATTCACTAATTACTCTAATTAGGTTAATAAATCAGGGTTAAAATTTTTTGAATGTTACATTACCCATCGTAACAATGTTGTCCTTAAGTTAATTAAATCAGAGCAATGTTACTCACGTCGTTTAAACATCCGTTATTGTAGTTGGTAGGACTTGTTTTTTATGAGTTAAGGTATAATTTTGCTCCTAAATTATTCTCAAAGGAACAATATTGCTATCACTGTTTTAAAAATCATAAACATTTGGTAATTGTAGTTAATGGACCCACTTTTCATTATTTCTCTAGTAATGATTTAAAAATCGGACAATCAAACCATCGACTGGAGCTGTTACCAGCTTGCTTTGGACTAACAAATATAGTTTTTTGATGCAAACTAAGTCATTAATGGTTTCGATCGATAGCTTGACTATTCGGTTTTTAAATCATTGCTAAAGAGATAATGAAAAGTAGGTCCTATTAGCTACAGTTATTTGATGTTTATGATTTTTAAAATGACGAGGGCAACATTGCTTCTTTGAAAATAATTTATAAGTAAAATTGTACTTTAGCATATAAAAAATGGGTCCCACTAACTACAATAACGGATGTTTAAACAGTAGTGACGACATTACTTTGATTTATAATTTAGGAATAATATTATTTTTTTAAAAATAATTTAGGAAAATTACACTTTAACTGTTTTTTTTTTTTTTTTGTTTCCCTCCTTTTCCCCGTCAACTCTGATTTTCTTAATAGTTGTCGAGAACGTGACGGTGAATGGTCCTTCCATCTTCCTTTGGATTAGGAGAGCATGATGATTTGGAGGAGCTGCTCAGGCGTCTTCCATTGAAGAAATGAAAAGGAAAAGAGTTTACTTACGTGTCAGTCCTCCACCTAACATCACTTTCCTTCTCCATCATCAACGGTCCAGATCCCTTCTCTACCACACCTATAAATTCCCCCCGGGCGCGGTCTTTTCCATTCTCTTTGCTCCATCACAGAACACCCTCGGAAATTTCCCGTATTAGGGTTTGAGTTCCCGGCCCACTGTCTCTCTCTGTTCTTTCCGGCGATCCTTTCTTTATGATCTCCTCTAACCCTCGTTTCAGGTGATCTTTTCTTCCCTCCATCGCTCTTCGTCGAGCTCGCCATGATCTCCGTCCAGGGCGACCATCGCCACCATCATCTCCACCCCCAGCTCCCCGGTTCTGGCAGTATAACTCGCCCTTCCTTCATTGCTGATCGGGTCGAATCTTTCTCCGTCAAGCCCGAGCCTTCGTCCCTTACTCTACTGCCGGTGCATCGTCATGATTCTAATGAAGGTGTGGTTTTCTCGCGCCTTGTATCTAATTGAGTTCAAACGTGGACGAATATATGAGGAAATATGGAATGCCCTACCCCTTTGATTTCCCTAAATTACCTTTCTACCTTTATTATCGGCTCTGTGCATCCATTTTGTGGAGTTTGTTAATATTGATATTCGGATTTTAGTGGAAATAAGCTTGTCACTGGTTGATGATCTCAAATCAGATGTTTTCAGGTTTTGTAGTTAGGGCTTTATCGGGATATGATTTCCAAATCGCCCCTTCCCTTTTTGCATGCTAATAATGTGTCCTTAAGGCTGATTTGGTGAACAGTAACTAGCCTAGTTTCATGGTCCACAGCGTTGCCCCCTTATCCTTCAGTGAACACATAAGAAAATTTAGCATCTTTAAACTTCTGCTGTTGACCCAGACGTTTGATCTACATCATATTGAAGTGAATTAATTCATGCACTACATTCGACGCTTCTCTCATTCCGGAGAATGCTAATGCACACTAAATATTTCATCTCTCAAAAATCGTGTAATTTACTCGGGTTTTGTCCTTAACACAGTTGACGAGGATTTGCATATAACTCTTGCACATCAAATGTACAAGACTGGCAATTACAAGCAAGCGCTAGAGCATAGCAATACTGTTTATGAGAGAAATCCACTCCGCACTGACAATTTACTACTTCTGGGCGCAATTTATTACCAGGTTTCTTTCTTTTCTATTGTTATGTCTTTTCTTTGATGACTCTATATAATCCTTGGCATCTACTTCTTGTTCACTTGCGATGCATTTGACTATGTGAGCCTATTTGTCTGTAGTTGCATGATTTTGACACGTGCATTGCCAAGAATGAAGAAGCACTTCGTATTGAGCCTCATTTTGCCGAGTGTTATGGGAACATGGCAAATGCGTGGAAGGTAGGTGAAATTTGCTGTGACTGGTAATGACTTGTTCTGCTAATTTATATGTCGCTTTTGAATTATGTGCATCTTCTTCTATTAATAAAATTATTCTCCTTTGTGCAGGAGAAAGGCAATATTGACCTTGCTATTCGCTACTACTTGATAGCCATTGAGGTCTGCGCACAATTTACGACTAATAATTTTTTTCCCTTTTATTTTCTTTGTGGACTTGCTTGTTATTTTATGCTTTTCTGCCTTGTAATTTGTCAATATCTTAGAGATGCTCCCCCCTCAAAAAAAAAAAAAAAAATTCCCGCTTTCATTAAAGCTGCTGTTTCATCACAATGTTATTTTTACTTAAGTCTTCCTTGTATTTCTTTGATCGTTTGCTAGTTTCTATAATTATGTTTCTGTTCTGTTGCTGTAGCTTCGGCCCAATTTTGCTGATGCATGGTCGAACTTAGCTAGTGCGTACATGCGTAAAGGAAGACTTAATGAAGCAGCACAGTGTTGTCGTCAAGCACTATCTATTAATCCTCTAATGGTATTCTCTGTCATTCTAGGTTATATATTCTTGATAAGCATTAATTGCTCAAATCAACTGGTCATCTACAGAGGGAATTGAGATTTATGAAGCTTTATCTTATATGTGATTATTGGTTGGGCATTGTATACGTTGTGATTTACTGATTTTTATGAGATTATGAGATATCTGTATAATGCAGGTAGACGCCCATAGCAACTTGGGGAATCTAATGAAAGCTCAAGGATTGGTGCAAGATGTAAGTCCTTGCTTATTGAATTTCTTTGTTTAAGTGAATGTCCGCTTTGCATATTTTTAACTGAGTGACTTTCCCTCGTAAATAATTATATCTTGTAGCATTGGGGATAAGGCTTTGCTTTTCTACGACTCGTCTGTCATAACCCCCATATCCGCTACTGGATTTTAATATAACACTTTCTACTGCTTGAATTGATACTGTTTCTGAACAGTGAATGGCTTCCCAGTTTTAGCTAATGTTCTACTGGATTCCCCAGTATGGCTTCCCAGTTTCATTATGCCGGCACACTCTTTTCATTTTTTTAAGGTTCTATTGTAGTTTGCTGTGTGCTGGCCTAGAAGCCTGGAAGCTCCTTCATGCTTAGTATTTTGTACCCTTCGCCTCTTGTTTACATTTTAGTTACTGATTTAAGTGATTCGTGCGTGGAACTGTGTCCAAATTCACAGTTCGGTACAGATGTCAAGTTCTTGTCTTCAAGCCAGGGCTCAGATGATGGTTGGTCTTGTTGTAACTTCTCCAAGACTGCAAATAGTCAGAATCTAACATTTTGTGCAGGCATACAGTTGCTATCTTGAGGCGCTGCGTATTCAACCTACTTTTGCTATTGCATGGTCAAATCTTGCTGGTCTGTTTATGGAATCTGGTGATTTCAACCGAGCCCTTCAGTATTATAAGGTACTGCTAATTTAAAGGGGTACACACTTGGTTGTCTGATATTATTTCTACTGCTAATTTGTTTTTCTCGTTTTTCAAATTGAACTTAAACTGTAATGGCAGCAACTTGCAATTTTCTCTATATATAGCAAGTGTGCAGTGGTTATGTCTTCTGAAATTTCTCTATTTCTTCTGATATTTTAAGAGGAAAATTCTGTTCCATACTCCTCATATATCTTTTGGGCAGATAATCTGACTCTGCTTATGTTTTCCTAACTCAAAAAACTCAGGAAGCTGTGAAACTCAAACCCTCTTTTCCTGATGCATATCTGAACCTTGGGAATGTATACAAGGTTAGTTAAAGACGTCATGTTAATATGGTTGGTTGGATCAAATTACTTTAATTACCATATATTACCTGAATCGTTATTGGATGAAATAATGATGATTTTTCTTTGTCAGGCTTTAGGGATGCCTCAAGAGGCTATTGCATGTTATCAACGTGCATTACAAACTCGACCAAATTATGCTATGGCTTATGGTGAGTTCCTCTGGTTAATGATTATGGCTTATTATTGCTACTTCTGATTCCTTTCTGGAAGAGGGGAGCAAACAAATGGCAGAACGGGATTGTGTGATTTTGGTGCATGCTTTTTTAAAATCTCCCTTCCTTTGGAAGTCTTGTTATAGTTTTCTGAGTTTCTAGTTTGACGGGAGATTGTAAAGACAAATCTCACGATGGCCCTGAGAGTGGGGAGCTTAACTTTATGTTGATTTGCGTGCTTAGATTTTGCTACTTATCTTTTGTAATCACCTGGACTTTATGTATCAATTGTTGCACAGGTAATTTGGCCAGTACATATTATGAGCAAGGTCAACTAGACATGGCAATTTTACATTATAAGCAAGCTGTTGCATACGATCCCAGATTTTTGGAGGCATATAACAATTTGGTAGATTTTTTTGCTGTGTCTCAGTTTGTTTTTGACATATGCCAAATATGCAAATTTTATGTTAAGCAGCATAATATTATTTGATTTTCTTCTGTAGGGCAATGCACTCAAAGATGTTGGAAGAGTTGAGGAAGGCAATTCAGTGCTACAATGTATGCTTTTTCTCTCATTGAGCTTGTTTCGTTTGGTTTAGGTCAACTGATGGCTAAAATGTCTGTCCTATTACTAAACTTCTTTTGCTTGGTGTGAAGCAATGCCTTTCATTACAGCCTAACCATCCGCAAGCACTCACCAACCTTGGAAATATATACATGGAATGGTATGCATTTGTGATGACTACTTTTAAATCTCTTCATTAGTAATGGTTTAAGTTGTAATGAATTTCCATGGTCAAAATTATTCAGGAATATGGTTGCTGCTGCTGCTTCGTATTACAAGGCTACATTGAGTGTAACTACTGGACTATCTGCTCCTTTCAACAATCTTGCCATAATCTATAAGCAGCAGGTGGTAATACCTATCATCAATTATGTTCTCAGTGGATGTGAGGTGTCTTAGTGTTGATAAATTATGGGTCGAGTCTATGTAGTTTTGACAGATCGTAGGAGAAGTGTGAGGAAAGTGTCACCATCAATGAGAATGCTGCTTGTGATTTGCTTGTCATTTTTTTGTCACATTATTGCAGGGGAATTATGCAGATGCCATTTCATGCTACAATGAAGTTCTCCGCATTGATCCTTTGGCTGCTGATGGGCTTGTAAACAGGGGAAATACATATAAGGAGATTGGCAGAGTTAGCGATGCTATCCAGGACTATATACGAGCAATTGCTGTCAGGCCCGCAATGGCTGAGGCCCATGCTAATCTGGCTTCAGCTTATAAAGATAGGTAAGATGTCTCACAAATTTATCTCCATGGCAATACAGCTAATGTCAGCAAGCTTTGACTGATATTGTTGAGGTTTCCATTCTTATATCAAGATCTTGCGTTCCCAAATATCCCCACAGCAATTTAAAGTCTATGTATAATCTACACAAATTCTGGGGTCCTTGATCTTTTTGTAAAATCTCTACAAAATAAATCTTTTCATAAAATCTCTAAACCATCTAAAAATTAAGTTTTAATCTTAAACAAATGGGCTCTGAAAGAAGTATATGGTGCTGAGTGAACTGGCAAGAGGGGCAAATGGGGGAAAGCCTGCGACTATTTGACATTCGTCATGGAATATAAGATAGTGTGAAGGCTGGATGTTAGATGATTTTATCAAGGTTGTTGGTGGTGAGAAGATTGAAGAGAATTTGCAGAAACTTGAAGAGGTTCCAGCTTCTCAGAAGCCAGCTGTATCTATTCTTCTTTGTGATGTTATCTTCTTTTTCTGCTGCTTCAATTTAGCTAGTTACCTCAGGGCAATAGCTAATTGCTATCATGTGCAAAAATATGATTAATCTTTTGGGATTTCAAACAATTGCAAGGTTTCTGATTTGTTTGGTTGAGTTTAGGGGAAAGAAAACTATTATCGTAGCCCAAGCCCTTTGTGATCATCTGCTTGTAGCCACCCCAACCTTTATTTGTCCAACCTTTTTCCTTTGATGAAGGTTGACGATGAGATATTATACTGCCAAATATCTGTCTTAAATGACTGTTGTAGCTGGATCTTGGGGCTTTCGGAAGGTTCTTCCTTCACTGCTCGCATGTTTTTGAAATGCGTACCAATTTTTTGTGTTACTTTGGAAGTTGCATTTTACTCCCTCCAGTCCTTTTTATAGGTCTTCTTCTAGAAGCTTTCCATGATCCTATTTACAAGTCAGTTTACCAAAGCTATGGACCAATTGATGATTTTTTGTCCAATAGCCTTGATATTAACAAGTATATTTATTGTGGAGAGAGGGATTAAAGGAGATGAGTAAGGTTGGGTTATAATTTATTCCAACTAAGGGTGATATTGGAAAGATGGGATACTTTTAAAAACATTGGCTAAAGTTAATCGACTTTCTTGGTTATAGTAAAGTAGATAGAAGTGACTTGCATGCAGGAGAGGAGAAAGTATTTTATGTTTTGGTTCTTATTTGTTTAAATTATATATCATTCATGTGTCTGGTGCTTTATTTTACGTTAACATGCTTTTTGGTACCTTGAAATATACCTATATTTTTCATTGTTATATTTATTTAATGGGATATTCTGGTCCCTTGTGCAGTCCCAGGACTCAATTCTTTAAACTTGATCTGATCACCTCTTTTGTAGTATCTTCTCTTTGTTCCGCGTAGATTTTGTCTTCCAATTAATCTCTCAACATCTACGTACTACTTGTGCAGTGGACATGTAGAGGCTGCTATAAAGAGCTATAGACAAGCATTGATTCTTCGTCCAGACTTTCCAGAAGCTACTTGCAATCTTCTACACACACTCCAGGTATTGTAAAAAATGTATTTCCCCTCAGCATGTTATCAATGCCCTTCAGCTACTTGCAATCTTCTGCAGTGTATGTATATCTGTCATTATCTCTGTGGCTGCTTTTACAGCACCTTTTTGGTTATTTTCACAAGCCTATCTATCGTTGTAATAGCTTTACATGATAAATTTGTGTGGGACCTAATAAGGTAATCTTGTGTCATTGTAGTGTGTCTGTAGTTGGGAGGATCGTGATAAAATGTTCAAGGAAGTTGAAGGGATCATCAGGCGGCAGATCAATGTATTATCATTATATTTAGTATATGACATTTACGCCTCTTGCTAATTATGTTTTATTTTTCGTGATTTTCTGCTCTCCAGATGTCTGTTCTTCCTAGTGTCCAGCCTTTCCATGCAATAGCATATCCTCTTGACCCAATGCTTGCTCTGGAAATTAGGTATGGGATTTTCTAGGACTTTTCTAGATCGAAAGTTTTGTATGGTTCCTTTTAAAGCTATGCTGCTAATTGATAATGTATTCTCTTGCAGCCGTAAATATGCAGCACACTGCTCCTTAATTGCTTCTCGATTTTCTCTTTCTCCATTCAACCATCCTGCCCCTATTCCGATCAAGCGTGAGGGGGGCTTTGATAGGCTAAGGGTTGGGTATGTTTTGACTAATTATCCTTTTTTTTTTTTACTCTTCCAACCTCACAAGGCCTTGTTCGTTTATTCAACTATGGAATTCTTTTGGATTGTAGGTATGTAAGTAGTGATTTTGGTAATCATCCCTTGTCTCATCTCATGGGATCTGTTTTTGGTATGCATAACAGGAAGAATGTTGAGGTATTTAACTTTTACAACCCATGTATGATTTCTGGAATTTCTCCCTGTGCTTGGTGTGTCAAGTGATGTTCTCTATTTAGGTGTTCTGCTACGCTTTAAGTTCAAATGATGGTAGTGAATGGAGACAACGCATTCAGTCTGAAGCAGAGCACTTTGTCGACGTATCTGCCTTCTCATCTGATATGATAGCTAAAATGATTAATGAGGATAAGATACAAATTCTTGTGAACCTTAATGGTTATACAAAGGTACCTGTTTCCCCCATTTTTGTAGCCATTCATTCATGGTATCCTTTTGGTGAATATTGGATGTTCCTTTTATCTGTTGGGCTGCAATTTTTTTATTTTGTCTGTCTTGTTGGATGAAACTTTTGCTATACCCTTTTTGGAAGGTGACTCTTGAAATTCTGATTACCCAGTGTCGTTATCCATTTTATGCTTCAGGGCGCCAGAAATGAGATATTTGCTATGCAACCTGCACCTATTCAAGTTTCATATATGGGATTCCCTGGAACTACTGGCGCTACTTATATTGACTACTTGGTCACTGATGAGGTTGGACTACTTCCAGACTTGCATGATTTTTTTCTTGTCTTTTTGGGTATTGACTCATCTGACGGATTTTTCTTTTGCTGCATAAAATTTCTCAGTTTGTTTCACCACTTCAGTATGCACATATCTATTCTGAAAAGCTGGTCCATCTCCCCCATTGTTACTTTGTAAATGATTATAAACAGGTTAGACTTCAGACTTGTAAAATTTAAAACTTTGTCCAATTCCAGGGTTGTTGTGTATAGGTAGATATATGGCATTGAATGTATTTGTGCTTTTCTATTTTTTCCAGAAAAATCAAGATGTGTTAGATCCAAAGTGCCAGCACAAACGATCAGACTATGGTCTGCCGGAGAATAAATTTATATTTGCATGTTTCAATCAGTTGTACAAGATGGATCCTGAGATTTTTAACACATGGTAATGTCAGATGTTCTTTATTAGTTGTTTAGATGAATAGTTAGCTTTTGGTTTTGTTGTCAACATTATCATTAAAATTGGGTAGTTAATGCTGAATAGGTTTGATCTTTATTGTTTGTTTTGGTGAAATACAACTACTTTCTCATTCTCCTTTAAAGTGCTAAAGTTTGTCTTAAAGTGGCATTTTATTTCTTGTAAGTCTGCCTTTTTTATTCCAGGTGCAATATTCTTAAACGGGTGCCAGATAGTGCACTTTGGCTCCTGAGATTCCCTGCCGCTGGTGAAATGAGACTGAGGGCATGTATGTGTTGTTTAATGATGCTTTAAAATGTTTACTGATTTGACCCAAAAAAATGTTTAGTTGATTGAGAAAAATGTGTAACCCCTCGGCCCTGGCCCCTAGTTAGATTTGCATTTGTATTGTTAATATCTTAATGTTGTAATGTTTGGAGAGGCTTGTTTTTATCTTGACATGATTTGTGATTTTTGAACTCATTTCAGATGCTGCAGCACAAGGTGTCCAGCCTGATCAAATTATTTTCACGGATGTTGCAATGAAGAATGAACACATCAGGCGCAGTGCTTTAGCAGATTTATTCCTTGACACGTAATTTCCTGTCTATCATTCACCCTTTCCTTTTTGGCTGTGGTTTGCCCTGGACCTCTTCATTTTCTAGTTGCTGTTTTTTTTTTTTTTTTTTGTGAATTTGTTTTGTATGTGGCTTCGATGGAGTTGGTTATATTTTTGTTTTAGGCCTTTATGCAATGCGCATACCACGGGAACAGACATATTATGGGCTGGCTTGCCCATGATTACTTTGCCTCTTGAGAAAATGGCTACAAGAGTTGCCGGGTCCCTTTGTCTTGCCACTGAACTCGGAAATGAGATGATTGTGAGCAGGTAAATTTATTTTTCTTAAAAAAATGGTTTTATTTAGTACTGTTGAGTCCCTGGAGGATGGAGTTAAGGGTATAATCCTCATTATATCAATTTTATGATTGAGTTTATGCATCAAGGTATGATGTAAGGTGATGTTTTAAATAAATTGCTGTCGTAATATCCTTTTTTATTGTTATTACGGTTCTCAATTATTTCGATGTTCATTTGGGACATTGCCTCTGATTTGATTTTCTTTATTTAATCTCTTACGGATGATATTTGTCATGGAACAATTTCCAATGGGTATCTTATAATCCAAGGCAAATATTTAATAATTTTAAACTGCTTCGCTTTTGAAATCATGTTAGCATGAAAGAGTATGAGGAGAGAGCGGTGTCATTGGCTTTGAATCGTCCAAAGCTTCAGGCCCTTGCTAACAGGCTTAAAGCTGTCCGAATGACTTGCCCTCTATTCGACACATCCCGCTGGGTGAGTTGGACATGATGGTTATATTCCTTCTAATGATGGTTTTAGTCTTATCTAATGACGTGGTGGTGCAATTCTGAGGCAATGTTGAATTTTGCAGGTGACGAATCTTGAAAGGGGATATTTTAAAATGTGGAATTTGCATTGCTCTGGTCAGCGTCCGCAACATTTCAAGGTCACGGAGAATGATGTTGAATGCCCCTATGATAGATAGGTTATAGAAAGTTAGACGGGAATGTAGATAAGAAAATCAAGAGAAAGTAGTAGTTATCTTGAATTGGTGGTGGGTGCCCTAGTAATCCAGATAATACAGATTGTGACGTACATCTCATCTATTAAAGGAAATATTTGCTCATTACGACTATTAAATTAAATCCGGGCTTGTTTTTGCCTCGCACTGTTGGGCGTTTACTGTTCCAGATTGGAAAGAGCAAGAGACGCAATTTGAATTATTTGTGGCGAGTCTGACTTCCCTGTTCCATTGAGCTTCTGGGGACCGGGTCAGGCGAGGTCTTCCCCGTCGAGTGAAGGAGGTCGGTGTTTAGATCCGGCGATTTTCCGCCGCTATGGATGACAGCTAATTGATATTTCGTCTTCTCTGCGGCATATTATTTGTGGAGGGAATGGCCATTGGATTTCAATGAATTGCAAAATTTACAAACTTGTACAGTTATTGTCAAAAGAGTAAGTCATTTGTTTAAAATTAAATGACTAATTTTTATTTGAGAGAATTGCAGCCCTTTTTTTTTTTTAAGAAAGTTAATTTCAGATGAGGATTAACAAGAAGTTTTAATTAAGAAAAGTCATTTTTACATTTTCAACAGTTTATTTTATATTGATTTTTATTTGTGATTGATTTTGTTGAGAGGAGTTTGGTTGTAATTTTTTTATTTAATTTTTTTAAGTTGAAAATATATTAGTCTTTATAAAAAATTATTAGTAATTAATGTTTGAAAGATCTTTTGAAATTGAAAAAGAATTATGATATTTTGTAAGATTTTATTATCATTTGTATTGTATATTTTATGGGCTTTTGTATTGTACTTCGAGTTGAGTATCTTATATTAATAAATTATTTTTTAAATTATTTTTTAGAAGAATAAAAATCTTCTTTTGTTAGTGAACTACTAATGGGAGGGGCTTGAGGGGCTTTTTGTTTTTCTGAAAAATTATTTGAAAAAAAAATATTTTATTCATTAGTATAAGATATCAAATACTTGAAGAAAAGTATGTGGGGAAAAATGTATTTTAACCTAATGCCTTGTTTGGTTATCACGAAAGTACTTGAAATGTGAGGTATTGTTTGAGTAATATAATTTATTTTGAATTAACTTTTAAGAAATACTTTTAAATGTCATTAAATGAAGATTTGGTGAAAGTATGGTTGTATTTTTGAAATATAATTCCTAATTTTTGATATGATTGTGTTACCCTAGAATTTTTAATGTCTCTCCTACTTTTATTTTCCCTTTCTATGTTTTCACTTCTTAAATTATTTTTGCATAATTATTTTAAAAAAAATATAGCCATGAGTTTGTGTTGTTTGTTAGCGTTTTGTTATTTGATCTTACATTTTTTTTCCCAATATTTTAAGTTTTTATATTTTTGTTCTTTGATGGTCTAGTTTTTTTATAAACATAATGTAAGGGCTTAAAATGTTAAAAAGTAAAAGTGTATGAATCTAAAACATGAGAAAAAAATATAACAAAATGCAAGTAAATTGTAGGAATTAAAGTTATGCTTTTTAATTATATTTTTATTTTATTGTCAATGATGATTGATCTTTCCTTAAAAAAAATTAGACTAAAGAAATTTAAAATAGCTATTATGGATCAAGGAATTCAATTGAAATTATTTTTTGCTGGAAAATTATCAAAATGAACTTCATCTTTTTTTTATAGAAAATTTCATCTATTTTTTTAAAAAATCATTTACCATGAAAATGTTTATTTGACCTTAAAAAATTATATTTAAAATGTGTATCATCTATTTTAAAAAATGTAAGATTTTAATTGAATTTTATCCTTTAATAAATTAATTATTTATTTTTAAATTAATATTATTTTTTTACATCCTTATTTGATAAAGTGTTTCAATTTAAAAAATATAAAATAATTTATTTATTATAGGAAAATTTGGAAAAAAAGCATATTTTTAAAAAATGCGTTACATTTTTAAATATTCAATTCCTTAAAAAAAGCTTTTTATTTTTTAAAAGAGAGAGTAATATATTGTATTTGTATAACAAAATTTATAAATTATTATAAATTAATATTCTTTTTGATAATTATACATTTAAAAGTACTCTTTATTATATATGATTCAAATAAATTTCAATTTATTTAATTGACTTTTAAAGTATATATCTAAATATAAATTTTATTATAAAAATGAACTTTTACTAAATTAATTTTTGTCAAATAAATTCTTGACAAATAGAAAACTAAACATGCACTAAATATTCCTCATGTATTAGAGTTACTAGCCAATGTATCAACCTATTTACCACCTTTGCTTACAAACATTGGCCAGAGATTTTTTAGTCCTTGTTAAATGGTTTTTTTCTCTAGGAATTAACGCCTTTATTAGAATAAAAAAAAACTATTAGAAAGCACCTACAAAGGAAAATTCATGCAACGTGATGACAAATCATGTCAAGGTATAAAAAAATCTTACACCTATTGGATGGAATATAAAAAATATTAATATCTAAATTATCATTCGAAGTTAGATATATAATCTTGCAGCAAATTTATTTGCTTATCTAAAAACATAATCAAACATGATTGTATATTCAAGAGAAATTTTTTGATTTTCTTGATAATTTCAATGAGGGGTGGTTATCAATGAATTATGTTGGATGAGTAAGCTTTAAGAGAGTTAGAATAAATGTTAATTTTATCAAACTTATTATTCCAACATATTTTGATTCATTCAATGATATCCAATAGTTTTGTAGCGACGATGTGATAATCAAGATATTTTGAGAAGCAATTAACCCAATTACCTTGATTGTCTAGAATGAAGTCATAACAAGCAATAACACATACAAGGATCCAATTGAAACTAGGAGAAGACCATAAAGACCTTAGGAATAATTTTTCATAAAAAATTGAAAAGATTACTAGCATGGAAAAAAAAAACAAAAGAGGCAATGACCAGTAATTTTGAGTGTTTGAGTGGACTACTCTATCTCTATGATAGAGGCCTTTTTTATTTGCAGGAGAATCTTACTTAAGGCTCTTAGAACACACATAATTGCATTTAGAACCCAATAGAATTTGAAATCACACTATAGGTCTAAAGGCCCTTCTTGTTATTTTTTATGGACAAAAAGACATTGTTGCCCTTAATAAAAAAGAAAGAAATAGATTAAAAGTGGGAGGAGTGAAGACACAGAGGAAGAGCGTCTTAGCTCTCTAGCTCCAAGAGTTGAAGGTTTTTTAGTTCCGATGGTGTGGAAAAACTTGTAAGGTGCATAAATTTTAAAATGTGTCAATCCTAATTAGTGTTTTGGTTCAAATTTTTTCTATGAACTTTGATTAAGGTTGTCATCCACTATTTTTGTATTGAAATTGGAAAGAGTTTAGAGTTAGACGATAAAGCTTAGTGAGCTAAGTGACTCTTTGGTGCGTACAAGGTAAATTTAGTTGTTTAGATGAATCATTAATTTAAATGGTGTCATTATTTTGCATGTCAGTTACTGGTGAAATAGTGACACAGATTGGTCTTCACTCATTTAATATGTAGCCGTTACATTTAATGGAATAATTCAATGGGAGGTTTTACATGGGATAGTAGGGTATATATGAGATTGACTTTTTGTTGTACAAAATGCACAATAATGTTGTTAAAATCAAAATTTTATTGGTGATTTCACTGCTGATATAAATTGTAAGTTGATGAACTATGCAAGTTGGTTGTGAAAGTTTTAGAGTTGATTAGTTATTATAAAATAATAATAGTTGACTTGTTCGTATTGAACTTTGACATGTGAATTGAATAAAACATGATGCCCAATATGAAGAAAATCTACCATCAAAAACATTGAAGTATGTGTTGTACGAACATGAACTTTGAGTTGTTTATGTTAAATGTTGAGTTGTGTAAAATAAAAGTTAGGTTTCTGTATATAGACATTTATTTAGATTAATTTTTTATTACAAGTTAATACAAGAGATGGCAAGTAGTACTAGAAATAAATTTTGTTTTTTCTATTATGGTTGTCAAGTTGTGAGGAGTGTTAATAGTAGTATAAGGTATGGGGGTGGAAATGTGATTGCAATAACCATAATAAGAAGATTGACGTATGCAGAGTTGAGATCATTTATTTCATTAGAAGTTTGTCATGGTGATAATGAAAGTGACATAAAGTTTATAGTTGTAATTGATTCAATCACATTGATAGATCTTCTTGATAATGTTAGAGTAGAACAATTGTTTGAGTACAATAGAAGAATTGCTTATATGTCTATTGGCAGACGGGTTGTACTTGAAGATGATCCTCAAGAGTAGATGTTGACATTTATGTCAATTAAGTAATTCTTCACTTGTCCAATATAATGAAAATGCCTTATAAGAAACACTAGATTATATGTTGTACAAACACGAATATTGACTTGTTTATATTGAATGTTCGGTCCTGTAAAATAGAAGTTATTAATATAAAGCATTAATGATGTGAAAATATTCATAAATACATGATAGACTAGTTTTTATCATTTTCAAATAGAAGTTCTCTACTTCCACAGCATTGGGATATTGATTTGGAAGGTTTACCTTTCCCAACTCTAGAAGAAGCATTCCAATAGCTATTGCAAATCATAATTTAGCCATCTATTGCATTGTTATTCATATTCCAGAAATGAATGCTAGCAAATGCAAAAATCCTAATCTAGTATAAGAAGTGCTTACATTCTACATTTTTTTATGTGTAGGAGCAACTATAATTATGTGTATAGATTTGTTTCCAAGTAATATTTTTAAGGTAATTAACAATGGTAGTTATTTTTTGTTTGTATATAGACAAGAAATTCTTACATGCTTTAAATATAGTTTCTAACTTTTTGTACATATTAGACATGAAATTTAATGTAAAATTTTATGTGAGTACTTGTTTTAGCAGTTAGGCTAGTACTAACATGAAATTATCCATGCCTGATATAAATATTCTTATTATTTCAATGAAAGCATATTGTTCCTTATGGACTTTATATATGTTGACCATATATGATGTAAATGTTGCAGGTCATTCATGAACATTATGTTGAGAATTTATGGACATTTTATTGTTCATTATTTGCTTGCTTGTATATTTTACTTTAAGTTAAATTATGTCTACTAGATGTGTTGCAGATCATTCATAAACATTGTGTTGAAAATTTATAGATATCATGTTGTGCATGCATAAATATTCTATTATTCATCCTTTACTTGCTTGTATATTTCACTTCAAGTTAAATTATGTCCACTAGATGTATTGTGCATTTATAAATATTATATTGGAGATTAATGGATATGATGTTGTGCAAACATAGACATTTTGTTGTTCATCCTTTACTTGCTTGTACATTTTACTTAAACTAATAAATAAATTAAACATTGATGGATACTATCTTGAGATTTTATAGATCTTTTGTTAAGCATTCATGGAACTTTTGTTATCAATATATCAATTGAATATTCATGGACAATGTCTTGAATTTTATGGAACTTGTGTTGTGAATTCATGGACATTTTGTTATCAACAAGTCAATCGAACATTTATGGACATTGTATTGAGATTTTTTAGACCTTATGTTATGCATACATAGACATTTTGTTACTAACATATCAGTTGAACATTTATCGACATTGTCTTGAGATTTTATAGACCTTGTGTCATGAATTCATGGATATTATATAGTGCATTTATGAATATTGTATTGTGAATGCAAGGACATTGTCATCAAGTACCTTAATATTTAATAATTTTATTTCACTTTTACTGAAATATAAACAAAATTCCAACTACAAAAACAACCAATTTCAAATTAAAAAAAATCTTAAAATAATACATCATCCAACTATTAAAAACTAATTTCATAATCCTATGATTTTTGTTTTCCTTTGGTTGCTCTTGTAAATGCAAGGACACATTCAGCTATGACATTATTAGGATGCTCTACTAGGCGCACAAAATGTCACACCTCATGTTTGATAGTTTTTGGGTTGTGTATTTAGATATGGTAAACAAAATATGGTCAATATTCACAGTATTGTTCCAGAATTTATGCCATGTAATGAGATGTTCTCCACAATCATCACCGCATAAATCGTGTAATAGAGTGAGATATGAATCAATATTTATTTTTAAAAAAATTAATATGTTATACCAATATAATTTACTTGTTATCTTGCTTGAACACACGTGGATAAAGTATGTCAATTTTGCACCCCACCTCAGATAGTTTTGGCTTCACGTTGAGCAACATTAATTTAAAATGCCTCTTCTACAAAGGAAACAGGTAAGGCAACATGCACGATAAATGTTCACAAATGCATAAGTAAAAGTTCATTAATTCATAAGTCAACTTTCATAATTGACAAGTTAATGTTTTAAAACTTACAATATTTGCATCCATCATTGTTTGGCCCTTGCATATAGGATTCTTGAGGCATTTTGCCAACTTCCATTTCTTTCTTGCTTTTTTCATCTCTTCCTCCTTAGCCGCCAATTGCTCATGATTAATCATAGAATCAAAAACATAAAACTTTATTGTCCTTGGCTCCATCACAAAGCAAAACTAGTAGTTTCTAACAACTATATGCTCAAATAGGAAATCACAGTCTCCCAAATTATATCCCAGATGCTCTGACATAATTTGCTTTGTGTTCTCATCAATATTCCAGCATAATGGATTTGTTATCATCTTGCCGTAAATTCAGTATAAAAAATGTGACACTACTCAAGATGATTGCTCCTTTTATTTAGCTACAAAAGTCTTGCTGACTATAGTAATTACCTACATAGATCTGGACTTTCATTGTTATATACGAACATTTTGTTATAAATACATGGACTTTCATTATTAAATACAAGACTTAATTTTTTTTTACATATACTCAATTACTGATCCACTTTACTGGTCTAAGAGAATGTAGCTCACTCTGTGTAAGATAGTAGTCATACATTTGGACAAATATCCTATGGCATATGACCAAAAAAAAAAATAAACTACTTTGCAATAAAGCATATTTTTTCCAAATTTGTTATTAAAAGGTTTTTCCATTTACTTTTCACCATCCTCTACTGTATACCAATCCATGCTTGTCACTAAGTTTCCTCTACTTCAAAGTAATAAGCGGCATTCATGGATCTCCTGACTTTTCATTTCTCTTCATCAACTACTTTCTCTTCATATGCATCTATGTCTAATTTCTCCTTTTTTTTTAAATGTTCGTATGCATCTCCCTCATATTTCGCTTCTTCTTTACCCTATTCAATTGCATATTTCTCTTTATCACCCTCTTGTTGTTCTTCTATTTCTATGTTTTTATCCTCCTCTTAATGTTCTTCTATTTCTACATCATCCTTATCCTTGTCATCTTCCCTATCTACATCCTCCTTATCATCCTTATCCTTTACATCTTCTTCGTCCTTATCATCTGCCACATCCTCATCCTCATCCTCTTCTTGTATGATAACTCGCTCGATTGTAGCTCTAGCAGCTCAATAGCCATATAAGACGTGACTCTCTTCTATGCTTCTTTCATTTCCTACACAACATACAATGTCTACTTATTCACAACAAAATATTAATATTTCACAACAAAAGGTTTATAAATTAATATTGACAAAACACACCTTCTCCATATAAGCCTTCACTCTAACATACATTCCTTCATATCCTGCACAATAAAGGGTTCACTTATTCACAATAATGGGATCATAAATATTGTTAACTTAAATTCTTACACATCTTATCGTGAAAGGCTGTAATTAAAGATAGGTAGGTTGAGGCACCGGGGTTGGCACTTGTGTACAAAGGGCCATAGCAGTTTTGGTGCTCAATCTTGACCCTTTCATTAATTTTTTCTTCGGTCTAGTGCCCAATTGCATCACTAGCCAAGGTTTATAATAAAATTTTGAAGATAGAAAATATAGAATATCAGTTTAATGTCAAAATAATTATAACGACCAAGGTTTAACATGTAAGGTCTCTCTCATTAATTCACAATTAACTCCAAAAACTAAGGTAATCATGTGACTAATTCAATTGAATTATCAAGTTTATAAAATTTACATAAACAAGATCCCAAGTTTTCAAACTTGAAATACTATAATATCATTTCATAACTCAAATCAAAGCAAAAACATATTTATGGAAGCATGGGATAGCAATTTGTACCAAAGTATTTGCATTTAAGTAAAAAATAGTAAAACAGTGTAGAATATATGAGGTACGCCGTGGATTTTCTTCTGTACACCACAGCACATCTTCCTCTACATCATGCGTGATGATGCAATGTATAGGATAAAAGCTTCTATTATTGTCATTTAATAGCAACAAGGGTGAAACTCTGGCACGCCCTTTTTGTTTATCTGACATTCAATTGAGATGATTTAGGTGCCTATAAAAAGCTTTTTCTTATCTTTAGTTAATGGTATTGGTCTCACATTCAAATTATTTCTCAATTAAAAGTTAAAAACCCATTTTCAAACTTATTTCTTTTTCAATCACAACACAATTTGGGTGTCTGATTTCAATCCAGGTGCTAAAAGCATAAACTTAGTCTTAGAACACACTTAATAGACTATTAGACATTTGTGCAATACACCACAACTCATACATATGCACAATTACAATATTTTTAGTGCTAAACCCCTTAACAATGAAAACAAAAAGGGGGAGTCTCATTCACATTTAACTATATATATATGTAATTCACCATCAATCATAAATATACTCCTCACTCACTTGCACTACTATTTTAACCCTTTTTAAATATATTATTTAATGCTTGCATAATTTAGGGCCCAAAATATATAATTTAACTCAAGATTCACATAGTGCAAGTAAATGAAAATATGAAATCTCTTAGTCGGCAATATCATAACAAATTATGCACATAATTTTCAAAACAAACAAGGCCCACAAACTACAATGGATATCCTAGGCCTTAGGATGTTCCCTCGATCTTGTCCTGATGAGCTAGTTTTTGTAATAGTTAAGAGAGAAGAGTGAGTACAATTACTTAGTAGTTAAGGTATATTTAACCTATGCTAATGCATATCAATTAATTAGAAAGAAAGTGGCATAATAATTTTAAACTTACGTAAAAATATCAATTCACTAAACACGTTTTTGGCATAATATATCATTAATATCACAAATTCATGTAATATCATCTTGGTAACTCATTTTCACATTAAAACAATACTAAACATGTGCTTTCACAATAATTTCATCACAAGGGTCACAATATAAACAACCATGTGCCCTTTATCACAATATGCATGATCACACTTTTTTTATAACTTCCTTATGCTTTTGATATGAAACCATTGGCTATTTTATTGTAGACTCATCCATATGATGAGATTATCCTAGCCTTTTATGCATCAGAAGCTACCTAGCTAAGGTTATTTAACTCAATTGTGAGTTATGGTTTCTCCCAAATCTTACACTATGGGGTGTCATTCTCCATAAATTAGCTTTTTCATCGAATAAGTGAAAACTAGATTAGGTTCAAGTTCCTTAATACATAATGGGACAATCCCTCATCAAACAAGTGAAACAATAAATTTAAGTATATCCAAGTAAACCATCAAGCTGCAAATGACAGTTATACCACATGGATTTAAAATTACTATTTCTTTTCCTTGGTGAACTCCCATCTCATCAGATCATGCAATGCATAAGTATAGTGATTCATGGTAGGTATATTACTTACAATGTTCAACATGCCAAATAGCTTCATTGTATTATATACTTAGTCATTTTTCAATTTATCATGAAACTTCACATATCATATTCTCACACATTATCATTATTTTATCATATAACTTACTTTTTATCTCATTCTTGTAATTTTAGCACATACATGTATAATCATGTAGATATTTATAAGTGCATAACATTTCACAATTTACAAATTGCCTTATGACAATTATTCATTGTACCATAATACTTATCCATAATATATGCCACAATTACATTACAAGCAATTTTCACATATTACATTAATAGTTATTAATCAAAATAACTAATTAACACACACAAAAGTATAAAAAAATTTCCTTTAGTTATCTCAAACCTTTGACAGGTCAAGGTTTACCCCTTACACAATCCTTCTAAAGCTATTTTAAGCTTGAATGGTGTTAAATTGTGATTAATCAACATTTCATCACATCAACAATCATCAATATTTTCATTAGCATAAATCTCTAATATCCAACTCAACACTTCCAACACTCAAAACCCAATGTTCTTCTATATAGGGTTACCCATAGGGTTTATTGGTTCTCTTTATCTCACATTAGTTTCATTAAGTTCCTATATTACAATTAATGACATTTCAACTCCCCTAACAACTTTAATAAATTTCATTTTTGGATATTAATGGCTTTCACTAACCAAATACTCCTAAGGCCTTTAATGTTAGGTTTAAATAGTCTAAACAACCTATTAAATTTATTTAAGTCAATGGATTCAAACCTATAACCTTTATCAACTGAAAATGATCTTACTCAAACAAACACTTACTCAAAACTTTGAGAAAATAGAAAAGGATGGAAGGAGAGGGCTTAGGATACTTACCTTAAATGCTTACAGGCTTCAAAACATCAAAAATCTCCCTTAATAACAAGCTTTAGCATAGCCCAGTTCATGCTCTTTTGTTATCTTGCTCAAATTTCCTTTTCTCTTTATTTTTTTAATTGTAGAATGCTCTTATTTCTATAGGATTTTAACTGTGTGCCATAGCGCAGCATGTGGTATAGAGAGCTCCACTTCATGTTTTAGTGGCTTGTGGTCCATAGCGTGTGGCACAGAGGCATTTATCCTTATTTTTCTCCCATTTTAAGGTTTGAGTATCTTAACTTTGCTCCAAACTCAATCCTCAGGCTGAAACCACAACTTAAAACATTCGCTAGGACCCTTTGATGACACACCACATTATTTACTTAATTAACCTTATTTAACATAGCTAATAAGGGGATAATCTTTCAGGATGTTATATATTACATTATGAAACATAATGTAGCTTACTAATAAGAAGTAAAGCATCCTCCAATGTATTTTGGTGCCTTTGACTTCCCTTTCTTTACATGCTCCTTGTAGAGCTAAATCTCCTAATTCAACTCTTCTAATACAAAGCTTGCCTAATTAAATTCTGACCATGCATTGTTTGTACAAGCCATCATCTTCAACACCTTATTGCTAACTTTAGGACTTCCACCGAGACATAGCAGAGTTCACAGTGTGAACAACAAAAAATGAAACTCAAACTTCTCATTCTTAGACTTTGAAGCTATCTTGTTCTTTAAATCATTTGATGTCATTACTGTATAATTTTTCTTCAAGTTTGCTACCAAGTCCTTGTTACAATTCAGATCTACTACTCGTCCAGGATTAGGTAGCCTTATAATTTATTGAATGTCTCCTGCTCTCACTAGTATTGTTTTCCTCTTTATAGTCATTTTCTTTATTAGAGGATTATATGATCACAATATCTCCCATCATAACTCTCTCAAGATCTTGACACCTTCAACATCCATCAATTTAGCAAAATCCAGTTGCCTTAACCTTCTCTTTTAAATGCTCATTCTCTTTTATAGTATCCCAATTTCCTTAAATTTTGATGGAGAACGTCGAGTGTTGAAAGGAATTTGATTTTTTTTTTGGTATTCTCACATCTCTTTGTTTAATGGCCTTCATTCTATATGGCTCTCTCTCTTCTTTGCTCATTTTTTTCTAGATTTCACTTGACTTTTCATTTGAGTTAGCTACTTTCTTGTATTTTCTTTTATTATTCTCTAATAGTTTTCTCCTAAACTCTTGTTATCCATTAAAAGAATGTGGCTTTTTTGGTTTGTTCAATGATGTTTTATATTATGTACCTACACAAATTAGCAATGCAAATGTTTAGAGTTAACAAGTTTAAGTATTGATAGAGTTAAAAAGTTTATAACTTAAACTTTAAATATTCACAAGTTTAGGTTTATCCTTTCCCAAGTACAAGTCTACAACTTCTAACTTCACATATTTACAACTAAGGTTTAATGACAGCAAGTGAAACTTTCATTTTTTTTTTTACAACTATAAGTTCACAATTTTTCAAGTCATAGATTTACAAGTAAAAGTCTAAAATTTTTAATTTTATCTAATTAGAAAAAATGTTCAATGACAACAAGTGGAAGTTTTGAATTTTACTATTATAAGTTCATAGTTTCACAACATGTGTTAAAATTTTAATAATTAAAACTCTGTTAGTAGTGAAATTCTTATTCAAAGTTAATAAGTTGTTGGCCAACTTCACAACAACTTAGAGTTCATGTATTCACAATTATATATTCACAAATTCACAAGTAGATGTCTAGAATTTCTAACTTCATATAATCAAAAAACATTTTCAATGACACTAAGTACATTAGAAGTTTATAGTTTCACAATGTTGGGTTCACATATTAACAAGTAAATATTTACTGGTAGTAAAATTTTTGTTCAAAGTTGACAAGTTGTTGGCCAACTTTACAAATTTACAATTTCAAGTTCACATATTCACAACAATAGGTTCAAAGATTTACAAGTAAAAGTTCATAATTTCTAGCTTCATGTAATCAGAAATAATGTTCAATGATACCAAATACAAGTCTTGAATTTTACAACTACAAGTTTCAAGTTTCATAATTTTAGGTTGAAATATTAATAGGTTAAAGTCTACTGGTATTGTAAGCTATCTTCAAAGTTAAAGCCCAGGCAGAACAAGTTCATAAATTTACAACTATAGGTTCGTATATTCACAACCATAGGTTAATATATTTACAAGTCAAACTCTATCAAATCTGAATAAAATGAAAAGAAAAGCACAAAATCTATAAAATCGAAACAAAATGTCGATGGCTGAAAAGCTAGAGCATTTACAACATTTCGAGCAAGGAGGATAGTATACCTTTGTAATAGCAACTCATTTGGCATAAAGAGGAAGAAATAGGCCAGCCTTCTTCACCAACGAGAATGTGTAGGAGTATTTTAATATTTCATCACTTTGCTTCTTCTTTTCACAAGCCTCCTCCATGATTGCTAGACAAATCACCTTTCAAACACCAAAAATGAGTTCGCCCAAGTCAAGAACATATCGATCCACCTTTAGGCTTCATTGTGTGGATGAGAAAAACGATCATTGCTTCTTGCTTCACGCGTGATTCTTTGTTTTCAAATGAAACGAGGGCAAATGTATCTTTTCATCCATAAAATATTGCAAGAAGGACCCTCAAACTTGCAATGTGTTTTTCAAATTCTATTGGGGCTTTAAATGCAATTAGTTATGTTCTTGGACCCCAAGTGTCCCTTTTTTTCAAAAAAAAAATCTTATCAACAATCTTATTCTTTTTTTTTTTACCAACAATCTTATTCCTTCTTTAAATGTTTTACAATCTATTATCTTTGACTATAACTAAAGCTTTTAATTAGTTTTCTGCCTCCTCCTCTTCTTTTATAAAACTAAACAATTGTTTTTTATGTTTTTTTTTTCCCGTCCTAGTTTTCGTCTTCGTGCTGTCCTTTTTGTTCTTGATTGGGGCTGTTGCCGCTTCTGGAACACCCCAAAAAAGGGGGTAAAAAAAAACCTTTTCTTCTCCCCCATTCAATCAAACCGAACAAGGAGGGATCACGGTCTACAGCCTCCTGTGTCTTGTACAAAGTCCGCAATTCGAAGGGAAGAGGACGTGGGGGGAGACCTTTCTTTCTCCGCCAGCTCCAGGTCTTGATCCCAAAAAAAAAAAAAAAACGAATCTGAAGTTACGGAGTAGTGGTAATTAGTGATGAATTTTTCTGCTCCATCTGTCGTTCCGCCCCACAATTCCTAACCCCAATATGTTCAATCCTCCCTGCAATCCGCTGCCCGATCTCTCAACAGCTCTCTCATCCCTTAACCACCTCATTCATCTCTCACACACCACCTTTCCCTCTCTCCCCTCTCTCTTGCGATCGCACTCTCAAAACCCTAACCCCAATCTCGTACCATGCCCTTTCAACTATCACCACCTCATGCCTCCTGAGTTCCTCTTTCTTCACTACCTCCGTTGCCCTTCCTCTCCCCACTCTCTTCCTAATCTCGACGATCTCCTTCATTCTCTATCTTACCCCAAAACCCTCGACTTCAATGTTCATTCCCGCCAACAAACTCTGCATGATCCTCACGCTGAACTCTTATTCTCTTTGGAGGATTACCTCGACTTTGGTTTCAATTTCTTTTACCATGATTGCCCTAGTGTTGTTACTTCGTCCGACGTGGATGCTATGAAGAGAACATTTACGCTTCCTGGTATATTATCAACTGAATGCGTTGATTTTGTTGGGGCTGGTGATATAGAGATTACTGAGCAAAAGCATTTGGGAATTCTTCCCTCCGAGTACTGGACTCTCAACAAAGAGGTCGAAGCTTGGAATGATTATCCTACTACATACTCGTGTGGTGTTCTTCGTGCGATTGTTGGTATAGGAATTGCTAAGGAATGTGATTTCATGAGATGGATACTGGCAAATTCGCCTGGATATGGTGTCGTGATTGATATGGCTATGCGAGAGCATATATTTTTACTGTTAAGTTTATGTTTGAAGTCGATTCTCAGAGAAGCTTTAAATACGTTGGATGCGTTGAACCATAATCTTTTGGAGTTAAATTGGGCGAGTATGAGCTCTGAGTGTCCCATTTTGGTTCGGTCATTGACATGGTTAACATCAGAAATTTCAATTTTGTATGGTTCAACAAAGGGAAAGCTATTTGTTCTTAATTTGTTTAAGATGTGTATTTTAGACGGTGCATCAGCTCTGTTATTGTTTTCCTTTAGGAAAGCTGACATTGAAACCCCCCCATTAAAAGAAAAGTTCCAGAATGAAAATATTGCCTCCATGGAAATGAAGGACATAAAATTTGACATTCTGCAAGAAGGAAATACGCACTTTGGGCAGAAAAAAATTTTGGGTGAAACTGTTTGTTGCCGTAAGGTCTCCGTGTCCCAAGTTGCAGCAGCTATTGCAGCATTACATGAGCGATCTTTGTTTGAAGATAAAATTAAGAGACTGCGGTTCTCTCAGCAACCAAACAAATTTCAGCTGTATGTTGCTTTCACATTTCATACCCCGGGGTGCCGGGGGGCTAATTTAGAAAGATCCCTTGAGTTACGGGAATTGAAAATTACTGGGGAGTTCAAAAGATTTAATATATCTGTATTTAGCTTCCCATAAAAGTTCATGGGCATGATAGATTTTCCAAATGTTTTGAATTCATGGAATTTGCAAAAAGATTCATAATTTATGATTATGCAAATTCCAGTCATCAATTAGTAATCTCATGCAGAATATGCCTTACTTATACTATTCTGGATAGATGAAATTTTGTTATGAGTTTTTCTTTTTCACCAGTTGGCTACTATGTGCGCATGCGTGTTGTACTTTTCACTTTGCTTTCTCTGCATGTTGTATATTTCTCTAAACATTCAAGAGATGTGATTGATCTGACATTAGCGATCATCATGTTTAACTTGCCTCTGACCATTATCAACTAAATTACTGTTGAATACTATGTCTGGAAATAGATCTTTTATGTTTTATCCTTTTCCTTTAGGGTTGCTGAGCATTGTTATTTGACTGAGAAAGCAAGTGAGGAGAGGAAGAAGAGGCCTGATTATAGAGCTATAATTGATTATGACGGGCTTCCACAGCAGCAATCATCTAACATGGTAAATTTAATTTGATGCTAATGAGCAGCAGAGTTTTCTGAGCTACATTTGCGTAAATCATTTTTTATTTGTAATCAGATAAGCTTTTACCCTTTTTTTTTTTTTGGCCTTGTTTAGAGCACCGAAAGTAAAAATGACCACATGAACTAGTTTGCTTCAATGATTTGTTGGACCCTTACTCTTAGTTGAAATCTCTTATGCCCTGTTTGGCATGCTGGAATTGAGAGGATGGAAATGAATATGAAAATTTTATATGTTTGGTTTGGACAAAATTAGGCTGAATTGGATTTCCACATGGAAGTCATTTCCATCAAAATTGATGGAATTGGGTTACACAAGGGAGAGCATGAAGTCCATTTCCACATGTACTGGACCAATGCTACCCTTGGCAGATACTAAAAGTGAGATGGAAGGGAGAGCGGTGAGGACAACAGTGAGGCAACAGGAGGATGATGGCAGTGACAATGGTGAGGACGGTGAGGGTGAGTGCATTGACAGTGGTTTGCAAATCTCTGGTTGAAGTTGGTTGATCCATCATCCTTGTCTTGTTCCCACCTCGTCTTCTTCCCACTTCATCTTCTCCATTTCCATCACCTTCGTCTTCTTTCTATCTCATCTTCATGATTTCCGTTACCTTGTGCCTCTTCTTTCTAGATGGAGATGTTCGACAGTTTGACCTTCCTCAGGTTTTTATTTTGTTTTCTTTCAGTTCCACAGTTTGACAGTTCGGACTTTTCCGTTGAACATATTATTTTATGGCTTTGATTTAATATTATTTTGCTTGACTGGATCTGGTTTTGATGCTTTATTTATGAAGGTGGCTGCAACTTTTGATTGTGGTTGAAGGTGATACTGGATTAGGGCATGTTTTTTGGATGAGGGTATTTTAGAGTTATCATATTATATATACCAATACTAAATAAAAATATCTCAATTCCATGAGTATACCATGCATAATTTTTAAAGTTGATATCCATCTCCATTTCTATATTTATATCCATATCCACCTCGATTTCCATTTCTTTCAAAATCATTTCTGCCAACCAAATGGGCCCTTAATATGACATCATAGGGCTGCTATGATACATTTGCTAACGGCCTTCCTAACTAAGTAGTACAAACTGTTAATAACATTAGAGAAACTAATTCTAAATACTTATTGATCCTTTTTTTTATTTGATGGCTCCGTGGCATAGGAGTAAATGTAATCGTATAATCGTACTCCCTACTAGATGTACTTGATGCATATCATTTTTCTGTTGGTTACAGGAAACAAATGGAGTGAAGACACGGGAGGAGTTACTGGCTGAAGAAAGGGACTACAAACGTAGAAGAATGTCTTATCGAGGCAAGAAGATGAAGAGATCAACTGTGCAGGTCAGAGTCAGATAAAATCTTTTTCTATAAGCATGACTAAATAGTACTGTGACACTTCATTTCTTGTGTAATTCCACTTTGAAAATTTTAATCCAGTAAGCTCTATATTCAATTCCGTTCTCCTTTTGAAGGTGATGAGGGATATAATAGAGGAATACATGGAAGAAATCAAGCAGGCGGGAGGTTTTGGGAACCCTATGAAGGAATCTGATGAGAGTGGGATGTTGCCTTCGAAATCTCTTTCTTGCTTTGACAGAGATATTGAAGCAAAGATTCTAAGAGAAGGCCGTCATGAATCATCTGCAGCAACTGCTTGTAATCCAAGTCATTATGAGCTGAAATCACGAACTAACTATTATAACAAAAACAAAGCTATCGAGGTCCTAGAGGATGCCTCTCCTAGAGATTATGAACAACCTAGACAAGGACATGGATATATAGAAGATCATTGGAATACTGTACATGCACGTTATGGTAGAAAACATGCTTCTAGAAGCCCTGAAGGACCCAAAAGTTATGGCCCACCAAATGACAGTATCAGTCGTCATAGAAAACAAGATTGTTCAAGTAGAAAAAAGCATGATCAGAAGTCAAGATCCAGAGATAGGTGGCAAAGGAACTTACACAGGAATAATGATAGCGATTCTCCCTTGAAAAGTGCATTTGAAGATCGATATGACCCTTCAGAATCTCTTGATGTCTATGAAGATAATGTCTCCTCTGGTACGAAATGATATACGCTGGTGACAGCCGCCATCATTTATAATGTCTTTACAGAACTCTGAAGGGACAGCTTCAGAAGCAGGTAAGTTTTTTTCCTCCCTCTTTTTTTAGGGTTACGTATACCATCTGGCTTTGACTTTATATAGGTTCAAAAAAGTTCTGCTTTTTGATGCAGTTATGTGCATAACATTGCAGTAAGAAGTTATCTGGATTCAGCATATGACTGTATCCTCCTTTGTATCCTTAACTGTGAATTTTGTTCATTTAAGCAAATTTTGCTCTGGTTTATCGTTTTGTTTATTATGGTTGTGATTTTTTTCATAGAGGAAAGCAATAAAAAAAAACAAAGAAAAAAAGTTGGCAATTATAGCAACAACCTATCACCATGCAATGAATGTACATTGAAATTTGCAAGATCAGTGGTGTCTTTTAGTTCAATCCATGATTGTTTTACTTCACCTGAATGTGCACACAAAGAGAATCAGTTATGTATTTTCTTGACGAATCATCTTAGACAGAAGTTGTATTTTTATTTTTATTTTTTTGGTGCTGACATGCTTTGCTTTAGATATTGAACACCTGAACTTCTGAAAGAGCAAAGACGTGCGTTCCTCATTTTGTTGCTATAGATATTGATATGCAATAGGAATAGTGGGCACCTGTAAAATCTGTCATATTTTGGGTGCCTTAACTAGCAATAATTGAAAATAAATTGTACTTGCCACTTTTCGCATATTTTCTTATCAACATTAGCTTGCCCGCATTTTCCCTTCCACATGACATGGCGTTAGACTACACTTGTTTGATGCATGCAAAAAGGCTGGTCGTGCTTTCTTTGTGACCCAGCTACGATTTCATTGCAACAAAATGAATTTGAAATGAAGCTTGTGTTCCAACACTACCGGAGAATGAGATTGCATTCCTTGAAGTGTCTCTACTACTTTCTTTTGCATTGATTTCTGACTTGCTAGAGCTACAGGAGAATTTCCGGTGGGTTAACTTGGTCAATTGTTTAGTTCATTGTAGACAGCCGGAAATGGAGCTGGTGTTACTGATTGTATAATAGAAGAGTTAGGATAAAATGCGTGGAGGAGGGCGGATCCTGTAGGGGAGATTAATTCACCGTGGGAAAATATTCTTGAATCATGATTGCGTGAAGCCCTTCATCATTCTTGCCAAAGGGGAGAGATGACACAACCGATGCTTTTGCGGCGGAAACCACCAAAGCCTTGCTTAAGGCTCAGTTGCCGTTTGTCAAAGCATGTATTCACTTTTTCATTTCTGCCTTTTAAGATATTTCGTAGTGCGAATGAATCGTTTGCTCGGCGCTTTTTGCAAACAGTAGGATTTGGTTGGCTTTTGTCAAAGAATGGACCACTGAAAGCTTTGTTGTGGCTGGTTAATATTTAGGCCGAATTGTTTGTTATATGCGAGTTACTAATAGCATCCTTCAATGCAACTTGTGTGGAAAGGTTTGGACTCTTTATAAATTTAATTTGGATTTTTCAGATTTAAAATTTTTAAAATGATTTTTTAAAGTGATGATTTATCTATTTTTAAAAGTGAGTTGAAAGGCTACTTGTTGGCCCTAAAAAGGTTATTAAAAAAAGGAAAAATGATAATAATTTTTTTTGAAATATATAAATAATAATTTGATCTTTTGAAATGTCATAATTTTTTTAAAGTCTTAAGGGTTTTTCTGTCATTAATAAATTTTTATAAATTATTTAATTATTCTTGTTAAAAATAAATAATTTATAATTTTTTTTATATATTCATAACTTTTTTTTTATATTAGTAATGATGTAACAATAAATAAGGAGTTTAATATGTGAATTTATGATTTACTGTTGTTTTGTTATGAATTTAACAAGAAAAGTTGTAAATATAAGAAAAAAAGTTATAAATTATTTATTTTTAACAAGAGTAATTTGATAATTTATATAAATTTATTAATAACAGAAAAATTTTTAAAGATTTCAAAAGAATTATGATATTTTGATAAATTAAATTATTATTTATATATTTTAAAAAAAATTATTATATTTTTTCATAAAAAAATAAAAATAAAAATAAAACTTAATTAGGTCGATCTAAATTAAATTTGGATGGTTATG